>NC_140500.1:51062088-51387088 GCF_964271855.1 Acomys minous | reverse complement strand
AATAAGCCGCAGTCACGGTCCATACCCTGATCATCACACTGAGTGGCTCGCTAATCAATTGCATCCATCAGTTCAGTCATATCAGAAAAACTCAAATCGCAGGCAAACCAGTTCAATCCTTGACCAGTTCTCCCTACACGCTTCAACCTTGAGACTAAAGAAGTACTAGTGACGGAGGAGGAGACAGTCAGCCGCTGGGACAAGCAACATGGCAGGAGAGCCTGGATAGAACCCAGAACCAGAAAAGGGGACTCCACTGGGAAAGCTGTGAGCAAGTGCACAGGGTCCGCACTTGCAGTACTGTAGCAATGTGAAGCCCCTAATTTTGCGTATTGCACAATGATTTTCTAAGTTATTAACAAAAGGAACTGAGGAGAAGGGGCACAAGAGCTCTCAGCACAACTTCCTATAAATCTAAATAATTTCATAAGTGTTTAAGACTAATGAATATGAGGGAAAGTTTTACTATTTTCTTTACTCCCACATTGGGCCAATGTGCAGTATGCTTTAGAAATGAATGAACGGGGTCAAGGATCCCTAAGGAGGGTGCCTGGCACCTCCAAGGAGAGATAGGTGGGCTGACCCATGCCTGTGGACAGGTTACTTTTAAGGCCTGCACTGATGCCCTATGAAAGGGTGCAATGCTTCACTGACAGCCTCTAAGTCGGTTCATAAGTCCTGGTAAAAACATCCCTGGATTTCAAGTCAAAACGATGAGGACCCATGATGCTGAAGTGTTTGGTCTAGTAAAGCTCAGCTTCTTGGTCTTGACTCAAAATTTGTATAAATAGATATAGACACACTTTAGGGGTGTGTGTGTGTGTGTGTGTGTGTGTGTGTGTGTGTGTGTGTGTGTGTTGGTGTATGAACCTGTGCACACAAATCCAGAGGCCAGAGGAGGACATTGGATGGCCTAGTCTGTACCTCTCTGCTGTACTCCCTTGAGACGCAGTCTCTCACTGAACCTGACATCCACCCCATCAGCTGATCAGTGAGTTCCTGGGATCTGTTTGTCTCTGCAGCCCTACACTGGGGGTGAGAGGCATCTGTTGCTAGGACCAGCTTTTACATGGTGCTAAGTGATCTGACCTCAGTCCTCGAGCAAGCCCTTACCCACTGGGCTGAACCTCCAGTTGGAATGTTTTGCCTCACACTGAAGCTCATGAGGGTAGTAACAGGGAACAGATGTATCCCATAATACAAGATAAACATAACGGCCCTGCTATGAAAACTTGTTAGATTTACCAACAGTAACTATGATATCTAGCTGGTCAAAATGATTTCATGGCTTCAGACCCAAGTTACAGTGTCCTAAAATCTCGTGCTACCAATCCTATATGGAACTGAGTCAGTGTTGCCTGACCCTGAACCTGCGGCCTGCCAGTCTTCATGCGTGGCCAGAAATAAGACTATCCATCCCGAGTTAGTAACCTCTAGGCTCACTGCTAAATCCTAAATAAATGCAAAAATGGCGATTTCCCCATTCTGCTTCTGCTTCTGGGTTGAGTGACACTCCCTTTGTGGGTGTTTTACCCTTCTATACTGTGTGATAAGTATCATTTCAGCATCTTTATAGGCAATTAGATGCAATCAATTCTCTCCCTCTCTCTTTAAATATTTCTCAATAGATAGAAAGTGGGGGAGGAAACAGTAAAGACTGGGCTTTGCTGCAAATCTGTCTTCCTATAAATCTGCTGTACTCTACTCCCTTCCGTGCTCCCTTCTGCAGAAGGCTTTAATAATCGCTCTGACGGAGATCTAGCATAGGTCATCTCGCTCGCTCTGATCCGTGTGATTATATCACACTGAAAGGGAGCTCTGCATCCCAGCATAGTCTTATTCTTCAGTTGCTTCAAGATCCATTCCCACTCGTGGTTTCAGCTCTAAAGTTTGTCTTGTGGAGAACCCACCTTCCGTCTGTGAGCTAGGCACACTGGCCTCTCTCACGCTAGGACAAAGAAGCTGTGGTTAGCCAGAGAACTCAGGGATGGGCATACCCCCACCCCCACCCCAGTGCAGAGATAAGGTCATGATGCTTACAGGGATAACCCAGAGAGAGAGAGGAGTTCTCTTTCACCTGGCACCATTTGAATAGAATGTAATCCCAGGATGTTGCAGGCCTCCTTCTCTTACAAGGAGAGGCCTGTCTTTCAAGATCACACCAAGGAGCAAAACAGAGAAAGGGGAAAGGAAAAAAGAAAGCAAAGAGCTGTACAGAGTCAGACAGACAGGCTGGGGCAGGCAGACCACTGAACAAATCACTACACACCCTGGGTTCCATAGCTAAAGTCATCGGCTATTTAGGCACATGGCCTGATATTCTTCTCAACATCAGGCATTTTGATTTTAGTGTGTTATTCACAGCCCAAAAGTGACCAGACAGAAACCAGGGAAATGAACACTAAACATTACTCTTTCTGAGCAGAAGACGCTGCCAGCGTAAATATGAAGTCTTTCTAGGGGTAGAGACTATTCTAGGTTGTGCAGGGAGATCCGAAGATCTCACCCACCTGCCATTCCTGAGGTCAAGAGGTACCACCTGCAAAGACCCCAGCACGTCTGAGGAGTTATCTGCATACCAGAGCAGAGATTTTCCTTGTGGAGCCAGCTCATGACCACACACAGCCCCAGATTGCATCTTGGGGCTGTCCACTTTTACCTTCCCTATTGTGTTTCGAGGGCCTCTGCGGTTTCCTGATGCATCCATAGCAGGCTGCTTTGGGCTGCCACACTCCTTCCTCACTGGTTCTTAACCACTAAGCTTAATTTCTAAGCTCTCGTCTGTGGGCTTCCCAGGACCTCTTCAGATCCAGCTGGTAGTCTCTCCTGTGACTTTCCACTGTGCCGTGTGTGGGTACAACAGGACTCAGGCTAGGGCAATGAGACCCCAAGGTGTGGTTCTCTGGCATGCCGACTGGAGGAAAATCATCACTTTAGTAATGGTGACTTAGCTTCACCCATCTGCAACTAAGGTGAAAAATCAAGCCATCTGTGTGCCAAGGAGGCAAGGAGACAAAAGCCACAAGTCCCAATTTTCCTAGCAGATCTGCACAAAGTTCTGCTTACCGCCCCCACACAGTTTTATTAAGCAATAATAAGCTTCGGATAAAAACTGTTGCCACAGGTGAAGCTTGCTGTAACATATGGTTGATCTAACCAAAGCAAAACATGTTAAATGCATTTTTTTTTAAATCCCACTTCACTTGTAATATGTTTTTAAAAGAAATCATTTAGCATGTTTCTGGTTTGCTGATGCATTCCAAATGTTGAGGTATGGATGTGTATACATGCCTTAGGGTCACTTTGTAAGCCCATAAGGAACCGCTCTGCCCACCACAGACTGTGGCTTGCAGGAACTGATTGGATACAATTTGCAAAAACATAAAGAGGTGACCTGTGGTTTTGTCAGCATGGTTAAGGGCAGTGTGCTTGAAACTTGAAAGTTGGCTGGGATGTTTGAGCAGAAAAACACAACTACTCAAATACCCTCAGCTGAGCAAAGCTTTTCTTTGCTTAGAAGTCAGTACTTTTGTACCCAAACTCTGCTTGTGTGAGCACAGAGCCAGAAAGGAAGCAGCTGAGTAATGAAACTAGGCCTGCAGTTCAGTTGGTAGAGTGCTTAGCTAGCATGCATGAAGCTATGGACTCAATCCATCACACCACACAAACTCAGCATCCGGAGGTAATCCTAGTACTTGGTAGGTTGAGGCAGGAACACGGAGTTCTCAAGGTCAAGGTCATCCTCAGCTACATAGTGAGTTCAAGGCTAGCTTGGAGTACATAAGATTTTGTCTCAAGGAGGGAAAAAAAACTTGAGGAGAATGGAGGATGGGCAGATCAGAAAGAACTCCCTCATGGCTGTGATTGAAATTGGCCAGCAGTTTGAGTCATGCTTTTCCTCTGTCAATGACCTTGTCCTTGCTGAGATCACAGCGACATGAAGTTCTCATGACCCATTAGCAAACTGGAGTGCTGATGTACATACACTGTCACTCAACTCCCCAGAGGCAGGTGCTCTTGGAGTAATACGCGCACCTATAAGTTCTACTTCAAAGATGGTGTATTCCTTCTGGACCATTCTAATCAAAGGACAAATATCAGCCAGCATTTCTGAAACAATGGCTCTTGAGACATTTCTAAAACAACGTCTCCTGTTCAGTGGACACCACACCCACGGTGGCAACCTCAACCTTTTCTCCACACATCACTGTCACTATCGTTATGTAATATCAAAGCTGACCAGTGGCTTTATTTCTATTAAAAGGAAACCTTAAATTCCTGAGAAAAACCAATACATTCTGAAGTAAGCGGAAAGTAACCACCATTTTAAAAACATAGGAAATATTCTTAAGTAGGCAAATCAATAGAGCAGAATGTACATTAGGGATTCCTTATGGATGGGTGAGGAGAGGAACCTAAAGAATGAGGGCTTGGGATTATAAGGCTTCCTCTTGAGGTAATAAAAATATTTGAAAATTGTCATGACAAACGCATAATTCTCTGGATATTACTAAAAGTCACCAAATTACACTATCCAAAGGATGAATTGTGCGGGATGTAGCTTACATACACTAAAGCTGTTTTTTTAAAGTCAACACAATTACCCGACTACTAAAGATAAATAAGAGGAAGGTTTCTTTTTTAATTTTTAACAAAATCACAATCGAAGTCAAAATTCTACTTAGACCTTATTATTTCCTGGATGAACTCTTGGGGTTTACCTTCTCTGTAAAAACAAAGCAAAACAAAAGCAACAATGAATTCTCATTTGTACACAACAAGAATTTTTAAGAGTCTGTAATAAAAAAACAAAAAGACAGACAGTAACAAGTGTGAAGAAATGGTGACCCTAGAACACTGTAAGTGGGAATGCACTGGTCTTGCTTTGGAAGACCACTTAGTGAATCCTCAAAAGCTTTAACCCCCACTTTTTAACCCCCAATGCCTGTTCACACAAACACATAAGCACAAGCACAGCAGCACGACTCATAACAGCCAGAGAATAAAAACAACCCAAATGCCCATCAAAAGATGAACCAATAAACAAAATAAGGCACACTGAGGCAAGGAATAGAGCACTGGTACCTGTTGCAACACAGAAGTCTTAATAATACAACGCCGAGGTAAAGGAAGTCAGATTCAAAAGGCCACAACATATTTTGGTTCCATTTGTAAACTTGATCGGAAAAAGCAAATCTACAAGACAAAGCTGATTCGTAGGTAGCTAGCCCAGCCTAGGGTAGAAGATGTTAGGTGATAAGGGAAAGTGGGTCCCACATGTGTAGGTGTTATTAGGGGTGCTGGTGCTGCAACTTCTGAAGTAAACTGCTGAGTCAGTTGAGCAAATGCAGATATATTTAAACACACAGGTTTATATCATTTAAACTGGTCAATTATATATGCATATTAATAAAACAATCTATAACAGCATTGCTAAAATTTAACAAAAGTAAATTCATGCAGTGACGTGGAAATAATTGTTATGGTTTGAAGGTTTATTCCACCCCCCAATCCCCACACGGGTGCGGGGGTAGGGGGGGTAGGGGAAGCACCCCATACTTTGAAAACTCTATCTTTAATGCAAAATGGTTGGGATGCATGACAATGGAGGTGACGAGGATGGAGCGAAGGATTGTTATTACCGCAGGAGTGTGTCCGGTATAAACAACAGAGTTAAAGTTCCTTTTGTTCTCTTTTTAATGCTCCTTTCCCCTTGTGTCTTCTGCTACAGGTGACAGAGGAAGTAGACACCGACACCAGCACCCAATTATCGCTGTCCTAGCCTCCAGATCTGTGAGCCAGCAATGTTTTGTTTACTCGATTCAGTTTCAGGTATTATGAGGGAGAGTTCCAAACAGACTAAGACAGTATTCTCATAAATAAAACATCTCAAACACAGTCAATAAGGTTTGCATAACCGAGAAAGTATATTAGATCTGACAGGGTTAGATCGTTGAATCACAATGTAAGGAGTTATGAACTCAAGAATCATAGAGTTTCTTAGGAAAGTCAACTACTTGCCTTTTCTCCAGGAAGCACAGGATATCATAATTATCTCTACAAAGTCAAGCTCAGTTTCTCCATTCATCTATGAAGTAGACGTATAACTCTTAGGATTCACTTGGAAATGCCAACTTCTCACCGGCTAATGCTCTCAACCCACGTTTACGGATTCTTAGCACGAAGGAGACAGTATTCTAAACTGTAAGTACAGAAGGGACAGCTCTGTCCTTTTGAGTTTATATTCTAGAAAACTAAGCTTCCCTACCACTTATATTATTAGGCTTTATAACAGAATTAAGCAGTGTTATGAAGTTTGATGAGAAAATTTCATCAGGTAAATGGGATAGATAGGTGAGGGGTGGGTAATGGAGGGCTGCTATTAAAACCAAGATAGCCAAGAAAGTAGAGTTCTCTCTAAGGAGCTCAAGTTTGATGAGAGACCAGTACGCAGCAAAGAGCATCCCACAGTGAGATCATAGAGGCAGAGGCTGAGCAGTCAGCTCCTCAGTGAGGAATGGCGGCTGCTCTTCTAGAGGACCTGAGTTCCATCCCCAGCATCCATATGGCAGCTCACCATCCTCCTATACTCCAGGCCTGGTGGATCTGATGCCCCCTTCTGGAATCTGAGGGCACCAGGCACATATGTGGTGCACAGACATATGTGCAGGCAAAACTCCATGCACATCAAAAAAAAAATCTGGGTGGCAGAAGATATCAGAAATAAATAAAATAAGGAACTAACAGTGCTTATGTCAGCATCAAAACAACAATAAAATAACCATTGAGATGTAACAATAATAAATTAATAAAAAACAACAACAACAATAAAACAAAAGCAAGCCAAACCATATGTGTACATTTAAACATGGAGGTTAAAGATCGATACATTGAAAACCACCCACAGTAATTGGGAAAAAGGAAGATTTATAAGCCACCCAAATTGGACTAGAAGGGGTAAAATTAACTGTTTGTAGATACCATGACCTTATATGTAGAAAAGTTTGATTCTATTAAAAATGGGATAAGAATTAAGTAAAGTTTCATTTCTATATATTAATAGCAAACTATCCGAAAAGAACTCAAGAAAATTCTATCTACAAAATAAATAAAACTAACCAGTTTCATATCGCACCACAAAAGACCATGAATAGCCAAAATAATCTGAAGCAAAAAGAATAAGGCTGGGGGAGGGTCACACTACTGGAAATAGAGATATTTTACAAAGCACAATATTATCCATAAAAACATTGCAATGAAATAGATGACAGTCTAGAAATAAATCCAGAAAATTGGTGGTTAATTGATGCTGTTGTTGTTGCTGTTGTTGAAGACAGGGTTTTTCTGTATAGCCTTGGCTGTCCTGGCCTCGCTTTCTAGACTAGGCTGGCCTCGAACTCGCAGAGATCCTCCCCGAGGTGCTGGGATCACAGGTGTGTGCCACTGCACCTGGCTGGCCAATTGATTCTTGAAAGAGTTTTGACACACAGGCAAATGTGGACAGTTCTAACTGTATTTAGTGGGTTATTTTCCTCTAGAGTTATGAGCTTGGGAGGGAGTACGTTTCAGAGTGCATGGGTAGAATTGGAGGGGAGAGTGGGAGGACACAGTCATATTTCATTATATTCAGGAAATTCTCAAAACCAAAGGAAAAAAATTAAGATTCAAATGGTAAGACTAGAAACTTCTAAGGGAAGTTTCTAAGGGAAAGCAACATGATATTAATCTAGGGAGTAATTTCTTGAATGTGACTCTTAAATCATAGGCAACAAAAGAAAAAAAATAGATAAATAGCATCTGCAGCAAATGAAAAGGCAACTGCACAGCAAAGAATGTAGCGAGAAGAATGACGAGGCAGCCTAGAGGGCAAGATGAAGTATTTGAAAAAAAAAAAAAATCACACATCCCACAAGGACCTAACACCTAAAACGAAGAAGAAACTGAACCTTTCCATCAACTGAAAAATAATCTCAGTACAAAATACAAGAGGGCCTGACTAGACATCTCACCCAAGAACAGCAGACTAGACCACTGACTCAAAATGACCAAGAGACATGTGGGGAAAGATACTCATCATTAAAGCCACCATAAGAGATCAGCTTACACCTGCTAGATGGTGATCACTGACAAGGATGTGGAGAGAAAGGAATTCCTGTACACTCCGAGTAAGACTGTAAATTAGCACAACCATTTTGGAAAACAGCGCTGAGGCTTCTTGGAATGACTAGAATAGAATTACCGCACAACCCAGTGACCCTGCAACTGGGTACAGGCCTAAAGGAACTGAGAACACTATTCTCCAGAGGCACGCACACTCCATGTGCACCGCAGCATTGCTCACAACTGCCGAGAAGAAAATGTAACTAGGCCACCTAAAATGGATTTTTAAAGGTGACACAAACACTCTTAACCTTTAAAAAGGGCAGAAAATTCTGTCATTTGTAACCATATAGATAAGCCCAGTGTACACTATTCTAAGAGAAACACGGCAGATGCGGAGACACCAATGTCAGGGCCATAAGATGGCATTTATATGTGCATAAGTTGAGCTCTGGGAAGAAGAGAAGAAAACAGTGGATAACAGGGGTGGGGGTGGGGAAGGGGGAGGGCCATGGCTTCAGGGAGGGTGCATAAGGGGAGACATGCTGCTTACAGGGGACAACGTCAATTACACAGGCACACATTCTGGTGTTCTATTGCCCAACAGGCTGACTGGCTAATAACAACACATATTGTGTTTCCAAATAATTATAAAAGGCATCTTAAATGATCTCATGGGAATGGCCAATCAGTGCTTATAAATGCATCATTCGTAATGGGCAGACCCCAAGAGGCTTCCAAAGATCCAGCCTAGCCAGGAAGGTGACTTCTGGTTCATCGAGCAGCGTTGCCCAGGTAAATGTGGGAAGTGATATATGAAGACACCTGATGTCCTACTCTGGCCTCCACATTCACACACCTGCACACTCCCATACATGTGTGCACCACAGACAAAGTGGGGGGTGGTAGGAGGAGGGGGAGGATGAATAGGGAAGGAGGAAGAAGAGGAAGAAGGGCAGGAAGAACGGAGAGTGTAAGGAACTCAGCCCAAGAGATCTGCTCTTAAGTGCCTCCTATCACGGAATGCTATATAAATTGTGAAAACTATTTCATTCCTAACACACTCCTTGCCAACTGCCTCCAACATACTTATATGTTTATTATAGTGTTTTGAGTCTCCACAAAGACCTTGTCATCACAGATGTCTGTCTGTCCTATGAAGTATGACCCCTTTTCCAATGCCAAATAGCCTGAAACATCCCAGAACGCCTGGAATGTATGAAACATTCACAGCTCAACTGAGCATTTTAGGTCAACAAAATGTAAGCAATGTGCCTAACACAAGCATTAGCCTACAGCTGCTATGTTCTATAAATGGAATCCCCTCAAAATATACTAACTGAAGATGCAAATCTCTAATCCCCAAGGAATCTTACATCCAAAATATATCCATGAAGCTTTTTCCTCAATGCTAGTTAATTTACTATCTGCTGACTGTTGGGAGACTATTTATTTGGGGTCAGGCCAAAAAGAAAATCCATGTAGAGACAGATGAATAGGATGATCAATAAGCAGGCAGACAGGTGTATAAAAGAAGGCACCACGGTCCCTGAGTTGACCCTAGATCAGTGGTTCTCAACCTTTCTAATGCTGTGTGACCCTAATAAAGTTCCTCATGTTGTCATGACCCCAACCATTAAATTATTTTTGTTGCTACTTCATAACTAATTTGCTGCTGAGCAGTGTCTTAGTTCCTAAGACCATTGGAAATACATGTTTTCTGATGTTTGTGGCCCACACTTTGAGAACTGCTGCTCTAGATGGTGAGCGTGACTATTTATCCCTACATGGGCTCTGACTGACCTATCTATTCTTGGGTAGAGGTAGCACTCCCTCTCCAAACAGCACTGTTATGTAATATGACTGATGATACAATGTGAACAAAATTCTAGACCAGGAAGACCCCAGAGCTAGACTTAGAACAGAAATCACTCTTCTGTCCTTGGACAAGAAGGAGGATGTCTACTGTGTGTGTGTGTGTGTGTGTGTGTGTGTGTGTGTGTGTGTGTGTGTGTGTGTGTGTTGGGGGGCATATTTGGAAAGATCAGATCCTTTGGATCTTATTTTAGAGACTAATTTGTTCTTGGTAGCTGCTTGTGAGCTTAGTTTAGTTTAGTTTTTCTTTCTTTCCTTCTCTCCTTCAAAGTAGAAGACAAGTTGTGAACGTGAAAGCAGTTTCTCCAAGTCTCTTGCTTTTCTTTCCTGGATTAGCTGTCAAGACATTCTAATCATCTTGAAAAGGGGAGCAAATCCCTTCATCCAAGACCAAATCCATGGCAATATTTTGGAGATCTGGGTGAACATGGGAAGGAAAAAGAAATGATGACTTTTATCCAGTGAGCAAAACTCCTTATAATTAGGTTGGTGGTTTCTATGGTAACGAATAGCTGACTCTTTTATTTGAAATAAAAAATAGCAACACTCCAGCTGTCCTTGCTGTCCAGACCCTCCAAAACAAATGAGAGATTTGATTTCACATTTGCTATGACTGCTGACGACTTTAAACCACGTATTTTACTTGTTGCCAAGTTTTGTTGAGACACTGAGTTCCATTCCTTTGAGAGAGCAGGTGTGTGAAAAACAAAAGCAAGAAACAAAAAAACAAAACAAAACAAAATACCTTTCCTCTCTGCAACCAATATGGTGCTTGCTTCTCTCTTCCTAATTATCATTGTGTTTTTTTAAATTAAACTGATTTCCCTTGAAGAAAACCATTGGTGGTGGTTCATCTTAGAAACAATATCTTACAGCAACATCATCTATTGTCACTGGAGGCTTTACCAGGTGCCAACTACTACCACGGGCTTTTCCTGCATCATCTCACAAACCCAGAGCAACCTCAGGACAAGCTCTATAATCTTGTCTATTTGACTATAAGGAAATCTATGAGGTGGCAGGGACAGTAGACTACACTAATCTACTTTTGTTGTCACTGCATAAGCTACACCAGAAAAAAATGTCATTTACATATGGAGATTATGCTAGAAATTCTCCCCAATAAGGTCTATCAAATGTTCTGAGTTATTTATAAGAAGGGTCACCTTCCTCCTCTCATCCCCTCCATCCCTCAAGGCACCAGGATAACAATGGATTCTAGGAGTCCTATATCCTCTCAGAAAGATCAATCTGCTACCCACATATATGACAAGTGAGGAAGGCAGAGTAGTTGTCAACAGTTACATCACCAAAGAGTTAGAGAGCTCAGAGTAGACTGCCCTGGATGCTAGGGCATCAGAAGAGTGACATCATTCAAAGCCATGAACAAGAAAACCATCATAGAACAGTGACAAGTGAGCCAAGCCTGGAAGAAAAATCAGGTTTAACCTGGGTAACAGCAATGGAGAGTGACTTGAAGCAGCATAAATGCCATGTGGAGAATTAGAGGCAAGGGAATAATAACATCTCTGGGGAGTCTTGGCAGAAGGATATGGTGGAGGTTGGCCAGAGGAAATCTAAAGAGTTCTGTGACATTAAGTGACTTGCAGGCCTCAATGGGCTAAGAATGTTGATGAAGGAGAGGAGGAAACAGTCAGTTCTGAAGGAGTGTTTCCTTCTCTCCCATAGTGTTCTGGAACTCTAAATTAGTATTCACTCATTGATGAGTTTTCTAGAAGTCTGATTAGGTAAAGGTTTGTATGCACATAACTGTGGAAATAAGCCACCTGGGCCATGGATTCTAAGCATAGCCTTGGATTATCTGTTCACGGGGCACTTCCACCAGGAAGCAAGGAAGCCTTTTAGAACCAAAATTGAGTCAGGGGCCTAGTATGAAGCAAAGTACAATACAGGCTGAGCAAATGAACGCTTTCTTATCCCTAGCCATTAGTTACTTCATTCAGCGCTATTAGCCTGCTGCTGTGCTGAGCATGCTATACGCTATACTCAGCATCTCATTGAATCCTAACACTCGTTTAATAGGGGAGGTGCTATAGTAGCCTCCTATTTTAAACGAGAATAGTGAGACCTAGAGGGCCTGGAAACTTACCAGAAACCACAGGACTAGTAAACAAGAGAGACTGATTGGAAACTCCATTTTCATTGTCTCAGGGCTCAGAATGCAGTGCGCATGATGACATATTAATAGGATAATTATCTTTTAAATGTTGTCTCGAGGCCAGAGAGGTAGCTCAGTTAGTAAAGTGCTTACTATGAAAACATGAGGATCCAAATTTGATCCCAGAACCCATGTCAAAAGCTGGGTGTGGTACCATGAGCTCGTAATCACAGTGCTAAGGAGGAAGGCCCCTGGGGCTACTGGTCAGCCAGCTGAGCCAAATGGGTGAGTAAAATGAGAGACTCTGTCTCAAACGCCAGGGTATGCAGTGTGCTGAGGAAATATACTCAAGGCAGACCTCTGGCCTCTGTGCATGCATACGTACAACAACAAGAAAACGACGAAAATCTGTCATGTGTGATGCACTAGTTTCTATCCACGAGTCAATATGGTGTGCTAGCTGCTTCTTGATAGTGGAAAAATCACGAAGAAAGGGCTTTGGAGATGGGGAGGACAAGACTTTTATTTTTTCTGGCAAAATTCAGTATCATGCAGAAACACAAGAATGATTCCTTTGTATACTTTCACAGTCTTTTAAAACAGATTTTGCTGATTCTTTATGTCAACGTCCAAGTGACCTTGAACTGACCCCTGTGAATGCTGGCAAGAGGCTTAGTTAGCAATGGCCAGCCATCTGAGCAAGAGTGGAGCAAATATAGCAGAGAAAACTGCAGCCTCGCAGCACTAGGTTGTTAAGTCATGAGCTTTTGGATGCATTTTGTCTGGGTACTCAGTAACCCCAACAATGAACTAAACTCTCATATTCTCTCTCTCTCTCTCCCCTCCTCCGTCTTTCCCTCCTCTTCCTCCTCCTCCTTCTTCTCCTCCTCCTCTTCCTCCTCCTTCTCCTCCTCCTCCCCCTCCTCCTGTTCTTCCTTCTCATCTCTCTCCATCCCTTACCTACCTCAGCTCCTGAAACACTGGTCTTCTATCTGTCACTGACTGTGCACAGTCCAGACAAACACAGTCCCATGACAAGAAAGAAACTGGCTACAGACACACACACAGTGGGCTACGTGAGGGTGAAGAAAAGCAAAGAGGAAAGTCTGTTCAGCTACTCCTGGATAGATTTTCCACTCGATGCATTAGAAGTACACAGTGTGGTATAGTAGAAAGGCTCCATCTAACTGCTCTGAGTTTATCTAATTACTGCCTGAATGCATTAAGGAGTAAAGTCTCCTGGAGACCAGAAAAGTGCAATTAAATTTCAAAGGAAACCAACAGGAGATATTTACCAATCGGTAAGTATTGAGTCCTCTACGTGCCAAGGATTGAGGCTAACATTTGCTGAAAAATCAACCCCATTTATATCAGAGGAATGTTCCAACATCTCTCATTAAACTCTAGGTTAAGAAAGAGGGAAAGAGCAGGGATTCCTTCTCCTCCCTGTCTCCTGACCTTCATGTACCTGAAGGACATTTTTGATAATAACTAATACCTAGTTGGAAATAAATTATACCCTACAGTGTATGCAAAGGAAGGATAAAGGGAAACTGATTAGATTATTGGCAAATACCTCCCAGAAAACAAAACAAATCAAAACAAACAAAAACCCCAAACCAAAACCCAATATTCTTCAAACAGTGAAGAAAAGTCTAACATAGCAGCGATGATTTTCTCCCATGCTATGGGCTTTCTCTTCACTTAATGTTTCCATTGCGTTCAGGACACTTTTAATTTCACAAGATCCCATTTGCCAATTGTTGGCATTAGTTACTGAGCAATTGGAGTCCTTTACAGAAAGCTCTTGCCTATGCTTTTATCTATCACTGTATCCATAGCTACGCACCTATCTATACTTATTTATACAGATGCATGCCTGTAATCTTAGCACTTGGAGATAGAAGCAAAAGCATCAGGAGTTTAAAGTGAGCCCCAGCTACACAGCAAGTTCAAAGCTACCCTGTCTTAAACAAACAAACAAAACAGAGAGGGAAGGAAAGAGAGGGGGGAAAAGACCCAGGAAGGAAAGGAGATGAGGAAAGGAAGGAAAGAGGAAAAAAGGGAAGATAAAACACAGATGAGGGGAGGTGGTAGAAAGCGTCATTACAAATAACTCAGAGGATGTGCTTGACCCAAAGAAGTCAAATCAGGTGCTCCATTCAAAGCGCCTAGGAATCTGCACCTTCATTGAGTACACCCAAAACTCTTCTACCAAGAAAAATTGGGAGCTACAAAGTTCTAAGAATTGATCCTCTCAAAACCCACATGTTAAATATCACTAATGTGAAAGTCCTAATAGGCAGGGTCTATGATAAGTGATTAAGCCATGAGGACTCTTCCCTCACAAATGACATGATTGCCTTTATAAAGAGGGAGCTGAAGGGAGACCGGATTCCCTTTCTGCCACATAATCTGCAGCAAGGAGAAGCCCCTCTGTAATAGAGAGCAAGCCCTCAGCTGACAAGGAATCTTCTGGACTCTACCTCACTTAGATTTTACAGCCTGGAGAAAATTTCAATATAATCTTTTCCTTAAGAAGATCTCATAATTTTTTTGCTAGAAAATAAACTGCCAATAAATAAATTATCAAGATTGGAAAAAATACAAGTACTAATACAGGGAACCACAGAAGGCATACATAGAAGCAAGCATGGGACACTCAAAACAACGGGCTAAACTATTAGAGTTTAAATTCCATGTGCATGAAAAAAGAGAAAGAAAGAAAGAGAAAAAGAAAGGGGGGAGGCTGGACCATGGAGTGACAACATAAATTATGAGAAGGTAGGAGGAAAATGCATGGGCAAAGACTTCCTGTTCTGTAGATAAGGTCTCCTAGACAATGGTCACCAAAGTCCACCTGTCTGGGCCATCTGTCTAAAGCCCCACTCCAATCTCTTTTCCTACGAAAAGCCCTTTCCTAAGCAGATGGGAAAGTCACAGACATAAAGGCTGATCTCTGCACACACTGCTTACCAATAAAGATGACTACATATTACAAAAAAAAAATCAGCTTTTGAGACACATTCCTGGGTCTGCAGTGGTCTGCAGTTTCATCGAATAACACACAAAAATATGCCAAAAATCCTGAAAAAGAAACCAGACCAAAACAAAACAATGGTACTTCATCGCAAGTTATACTACAAAGCCATAGTAACAAAAACAGCATGGTATTGGACAAAAACAGATGCATAGGTCTATAGAACAGAGAACTCAGATATAAACCCATGTAGCTACAGCTACTTGATCTTTCATATAATAACTAACTAAATAAATATCAGCTTCTTCAACAAATGATGCTGAAAAAAACTGGACACCCAAATGTGGAGAATAAAGCTAGATCCTTATCTTTCACCCTGAGCAAAAATCAAACAAATGAATCAACAGCCTTAATGTTAGGCCTTAAATTGTTAGAGAAAAAAATATATAAAATACATAAATAGAGGCAAGGACTTTCTGTAAAGGACGCCAATTGCTCCGGAAATAATGGCAACAAATTACAAACAGGATCTTATGAAATTAAAAGTCTTCTAAATGGGGTCTTATGAAATTAAAAGTCTTCTCAACAGCAAAGAAAACAATCAAATGAAGGGAAAGCCTATGGAATCTTTGCAGATGTACACAGCTGATAGGTGATTAATATCTAGACTACAAACCTCAACCACCACAATCAATAAGTGGGTGAACAAAACAAATGCATGGTTTTCAAAAGATGAAGCACAAATATCCGACAAACATAGGAAAACATGTTCAGCATCACTAACTATGAGGGAAATGCAAATTCGGGTGTTTGTTTTGTCTTTTATATATTTCTTTGTACTCCCTAAGCAGTTCAAAGTGAAAATGTTTCCATGTTCTCCTGTTGATGTCAGTTACCCACCTACCTCTTCTGAAAACCAAGATGCTGTGTATGTGCTATATTGCCAGACAACCATGCTTATGTTTGGGGTTAGGAAACATCTAGAGAACTAAACTGCTCCAGGTGTGTAATAAGCAGCTATTACTGGGGTTCTGGAAACATAAAAAGTCTTACAGCTGCATGCTCTGAGCAGTCACAGTGGTTCCCAACCTTCCTAATGACATTTTTCATGGTGACACCCCCCCAACCATAAAAGTATTTCATTGCTACTTCATAACTGTAATTTTGCTACTGTTATGAATCATAATGTAAATAGCTGATATGCTGGATATCTGATATGCACCCTCCCACCCCCACAAAAGGAATCATGTCCCAAAGGTTGAGAACCACTGCTAAGAGACACGGGGTCTCAGAGCGTCATGTAGATGTTCCTGCTACGTCACCATTACACATTTACTTCCTAAAAGGATAGCCTAACCTTGCTGAGCTGGCTGTTCACAGTTCTGCTGTACAATTTCCTGAGTAAGTTGATGCCAAACAGCATAGTTTATTGTAGGATTATTGAGGCCTAATGTTCAATTAAACATAAGATGATTTAGTAGACATTGTAGAAGCAAAACAAAAACCACTCATTGAAAGCATGTGAAACAAAAGTTCTGTAAAACAAACAAACAAACAAACAAAGAACTATAATGAGGCTCCAGGGAGATGGTGCGGGACAAAACACTTGCATCTTTCAGACACAACAGAATGGATACCAGTGTGAGCCCCTCAGAGACTGGGACAAGACTGGCTATTTGTAACTGACACCTGCTGGAGAGGGAAGCTCAGTTCTCTTTACTGGAGCAATACTGGGAATGTCAATGATGCTTCCGGACGTGTTCTACGCCCAGGAGTAGGTGACCAACGCAGAACACATTCTGCTCTTCTGTGTGTGCTTCTTGTTTTGTTTTGATATTTTTTGCCTCATTGGTTTTCATTTTTGTTGTTTTTCTTGTTTTTGTTTTGGTGTGTGTGTGTGTGTGTGTGTGTGTGTGTGTGTGTGTGAAAAAGAGAAAGTTCATAAAGTTGGGTGGATAGATAGGTGGGAAGAAGCTCAGAGGAACTGGGAGGGGGAGAGAATAAAATCAAAATATATTGTATGGAAATTTAAAATAAACATAAAAAAGAAGATTTTTTTTTCTTTGGGGTTTTCAAGACAGAGTTTCTCTGTGTAACTCTGGCTGTCCTGAAATTCTCTCTGTACACCAGGCTGGCATCAAACTCAGAGATGTATCTGCCTTTTCTCCCACGTGCTGAAATTAAAGGTATATGCCACCATGACTGGATTAAAATAGGAATTCTTATTTTGTTGTTTGGTTGGATTTGATTTTGATTTTTTTCCAGACAAATTCCCTCTGTGTAGTCCTTGTTGTACTGGACCTCTCTACATAGACCAGGTTGGCCTCGAAGTCACAGAGATCTACCTGCCTCTGCTTCCAAGTGCTGAAATTAAAGGTGTGCAGTGCAGGTCCAGCATTATCTATCAATCAGTCTGTCATCTATCTATCTATCTATCTATCATACCTATAGATAGATAGATAGATAAAATAATAAAGGTATTTAATGTTTTGTTTTTTAAAATACTAAGTGATCAAACTTCAGTGTGAACTGACATAGATAAGACATTAATAGAATTAAGCATATTTCAAGTGCTCATTAGCCAAATGTGGCATATACCTATCACAGGAGACAATGCATAGAATGCTGCTTCATTTCCATAAGAATAGTCACTGTATCTACTTTAACATATCCAACATGCCTGGAACAGGAGTTCAAAAGACTGCAAATAGCATTACCAATGCTATAGGAATAATGTTATTAAAAGCATTAATAGGAGCTGGTGGGATGGCTCAGTACACAGGGGCTCTTGCTGCTAAGTCATGACCTAAGTTCAATCCTTAGACCCCATGTAATAGGAAAAAACAGACTCTCCTACAATCTGTCCCATGAGTTCACATGATTAGAACTGTCCTGAAGCCTCATTCATCCATCAGTCTTAGGACCAGGGAGAGACACCAACTCAGAAGACACACATAACATATTTTCTGGCATATAAGATGATCCCCAACTTTAACTTTAATTTTTCCAGCTAAAGTATAGAGTTTGCAGCCCGAGTCTGCTACACAGGGTGTACATTGGGAAAGGGGTAGTCATATGCAGCCAGTATATTCCAAACTCTATATACGGTATATACATACATACATACATACATACATACATACATACATACATACAATACATACATACAGATAGATACACACCTGAAAATTAAATACTAAGTGTAAAAAGTATCTTCAAGATTTATTTTATTTTTAAGTGTGTGTGTGTGTGTGTGTGTGTGTGTGTGTGTGTGTGAGAGAGAGAGAGAGAGAGAGAGAGAAAGAGAGAGAGAGAGAGAGAGAGTCTCCGTGCACTGGTACAGGCACCTGTGTTGGCCAGAGGCATCAGATCCCCCTGGAGCTGGCGTTACAGAAGGTGTAGGATGCCCAGTGTGGGTCCTGAGAATTGAACTCAGCTCCTCTAGAAGACCAGTGAACACTTTTGACAGCTCAACCTTCTCCCAAGCACCCACCCCCAATCATTTTTAAAACACTCATGTCAAACTTATGACTAGAGATTACAGGGATCAAGGAAAGCAGTGGAGATTCCTTAGACACAAAATTTTAGGTGCATCAAAGAGGTCATGGATCAAGAAAAATGACAATTTCATAAAATATTGCTAAAAGATCAAAGAGCTGGGTATGCAGGTTAGAAGCATACTACTCTGGCATCTAGGGGACTCGAGGTTTAATTCTTAGTACATTAGTACAAAATAAGTCAACAATGAAGAAAATAGCAAATATCTTAAGAAGAAATAGGGTTACTCTTCCAGAAATAGGGTTAATTTTCCTCCCCCCCCCCCAAGTCCTAGCTCTGTTTGGGTCCTGCCATTACTTAAGATTAATCTGTCCAAGCACCTGACTTTCAGGTGGGGGTGGGGGTGGGGTTTGGTGGATGGGGAGAGATTCCCAACTGCAGGTCTTCACACTCATAGAAAACAGGCAGCTCTTGGTCACCCAGCACCTGACATCATCCTGACGCAGGACAAAAGAGGCAAGAGTCCAAGAAAAGTACAGAACAATTGAATGGAAGGCCACTGGGGAGGAAAACAATGAATGCTGTGTATTTCACATGATTAGAACTGTCCTGAAGGCTCATCCATCCATCAGTCTTAGGACCAGGGAGAGACACCAACTCAGACAAAGCCCTTCTCCAACAGCAGCCAACCCGCCCTTGGGCATGCTGAATTTCATATTCTCGCCCCTTCCCAGGGGATCACTCCACACAATAGGCTGCTCTGAGGGGACCTGCCTCCCCTTCCCTTCTCCTTCATTAACAACAGCAGGGGGCAGATGCGGCAGACTAGCGATCTGCTCCAGACAAAGATGATTTAAATGGCAAATAAATACAGTATGTGGGTGCAATCAAAATCAGCACCATGAAGGCCTCACTCTGGGGCCCAGAGTATTTTTAAAGCAGGAGCAGAATTGGCAACAAAGTATAAGTGACAGAAAAGTAAAAATAAAACCCACCACCATCGTGGCGCTGCTGGGATGGACCATGTTTTACATTCAAGAACGGCACCTCAGATCTTCAGTGGGGCAGAAGCTGCGCTACAGCGACCTTCTGCACTGCCTGAAGTTCCAACAGAGGAACTGGGCTCCTCGGGAGCTTTTGGGGTTCAGCATGGTCAAAGAGTGGCTGCACATAAATCCTCAAAGAGAAGAACGTGGGCAAGAACTGTTCTTCCTAACAGATAACCTCTTACAACTCAACTGCATTTTTTCGCTTGGTGTTGGAAAATATCTTCTTTCTACTGGTTCAGTTTCTGACGCAACAAAGGAAAAGGAAGATAGAGGAGGGAAGGAGGAAGAGAAGGATAAGAGAGGGAAGGAGAGATAAAGGAGCAAAGCGAGGACGAACCCCAACGTCATTCAAGGATGGGTTTCTGCCATATGCTGCCTTCCTCTGTTGGATGCCTTATTTAGCACATGATTTATTGGCCCATGGAATTTTGGGAGGTGGTGTCTGTTCTTCTTCAACTGTACAAATGGGCTGAGATTGGGTTGATCTAGTGGCTTGCCTTCTAGCTGCATCTCACCACAAACACTAAATCGGAACAATAGCACATCTTGGAAGGACTCCATTCTGAATAGCTAGGGATCTGTGTGTGTGTGTGTGTGTGTGTGTGTGTGTGTGTGTGTGCGCGCGTGCGCGCGTGCATGCGCACGCATGCTGCATACTCACATGTGTGGTGGGGGGAGTGCATGTGTGGAGGCCAGAGGAATATGTTAGGCGTTCTACTCCAGCATTCTCCTGAGACAGGGTATCCCACTGAACCCGGAGCTAGGCTGGTAGCCAGCAAGCCCCAGCAATCTTCCTGTCTCTGCCTCCCTGCCCCAGTGTCCTTGCCTTGCTTCCTCTGTAGGTTCTGAGAATTCCAAGTTTAGGTCCTCATAAATACTCTTCTTATCCAGTGAGCCATCTCCCTCCAGTCAGGGGTTCTCGGTCCCACGAATCAACATCTGCTACTTGTCTCAGGGTTCAACCAACTCAATTCTTTAAAACTGTTCTCTCCAGATCTCGAGCCACAGAGAAAACCAACTAGGTGGAGCTGACTGGCCTCAAACTTGTAGAGACCTACCTGCCTCAGCCTCCTCAGTCAGGAAGTGCTTTCCTTCCAACTGAGGATCTGAAGTCTATCCCCACAGTAAAAGACCAGGCATGGCAGTTCCGTGCTGTAATTCCAGTGCTGGAGGCGGCACTTACATATAAGTAATAAGAAACTGAGGTGATGAGATCCTCACCTAAATGTGAGATCATTATGTGTAATTCTCAGGCACCTTATATACACAGACTGAAAGTAATTTTCTACAATACTGTCAACTTGCCCTCATTTTTCACAAAGTCAGGTGTTGGAATTCTCCACCCATAGCATCGTGTTGACACTGAAGATAATTTAGATGCCGGAATATTGTAGATGTCAGATATTTGGATACGCAATCTCCCTTTTCCAATATATCAATTGTTTGTCTGTTTGAGTTTTTTCCCCACAGGAAAATAAAGATCACAAATTCAGCCTCCTGAATCTATGGGATAACTGCCATGTAAATGGCAGGGAGTGGCACCCATAACAGTAAGTACTATTTCTACTATTTCTGGCTTGTACATTTCTATCCCATCTTGTGAGGGTTGGACTCCTTATACACTTGCTTGGAGCCAGACAGAGGGCTAGTCCATTTCCAAGTTCCTTCCTGCCCCATCTTCTCGCTCAGTCCTTTCTTCTTTCCCACCCAGTCAGTATCTTTGCCCTTGCACAAAGCCTCTGGTGGCCTGTTTCTGCTGCCTTCACACTCATCCTTGGGAGCTTTCGATGGGGGTTTTGGAAACAGCAAGAGATGGCACAGGACCACAAAAAGAATAGAAAGGGATAAACACGGGCCCTTCTGGTCCTTCAAGAACAGACTAAGCCACATTGAACATCACAGGCATTGCCCCCTACGTAAGCTCAGTGACAGCTTACACGGGGTGCTGATTTATGACTAAGCAATTATCTTTTTGAAACTTATCCTTTGTTTCTGCCTGGATTTATGGCCTCAGCCATGGGAGAGAATGCATGTCTGATGCTGTAAATATGACAAAGAAAGCATAGTTTCATAAGCCCAAAGGCGGGTGAACCTACTGCTATTGTTTTGCTAAATGGATATGGCACCAAGCATTTCTTTAAATAGGTAGCTCTCTACCCACAGGGTAGTGTGGCTTCAGACCTCATTAGAGAACGTTCTCTGTGCCATGGATGACAGTTAACACAGACACTCAGATGCTCAGCTATATTGCATGCACATCTATATTGCATGCCTTCATCCCATGGCTCAGGGACCATTAGAGGAGCAGAAAGGTTGCGAGGCTCAGAGGTCAGGGAAGACGAGAGTGAAGCAGTGTCTTCTGTGCAGGCCAGGACACTGCACCCAGGAATGCACAGTGGCTCTGGTTGCCTTCACAAGATCATACAAGATCAGATCCATCAACATTCCCAGCATGGAAGAAGCAGGGGCTCACAACACCCCCATCTGCACCCCGCCCCGCCATCATATATTGACAACTGATGGCTTCAGGGGGAGGGAGAGTCAGTTTTCTTAAAGAATATGGCCCCTAGTAAGTTGAGCATGCATCCCTGGATGGTCCAACAGCCATGAATATATGAGCCTCACAAACTGGACAGGATGAGGGCTCTATTGCTTTTATTTCTGTGGTGAACACCATGACCACAAGCAATTTAGGGACAAAAGGGTTTATCTGACCTTACAAGTTAGAATTCACCATAGAAGAAAGTCAGAGTGGGAACTCTAGGAGGAAGTGATGCAGAGCCTGGGCAGAAACGTCATTCTCTGGCTTGCACCTCAGGCTAATGTTTGGCTAACCTGTCTTATACCTCCCAGGGCCACCTGCTCAAGAGTGGCATTGCCCATAGTGAGCTGTGTCATCCCTCATCAATCATTAATCAAGAAAACGCTCCCACGGATGTTCCCAATAGCCAATCTAGTGTAGGCATTTTCTGAATTGATGTTTTCTCTTCCCAGATGAGCCTAGTTTGTGGCAAGTTAACAACAACAACAAAAAAGCTAACAATCATAGTAAGTTAAAATTTTAATTTTTTAAAATAAAGAATCCATGAAATTTGGAAAGGCTATGGGGATGAGGGGTGAGTCTAGGAAGAGTTAAGTGAGGATCTGGGGTGAATATGATCAAAATGCATTGCATAAATGTATGAAATTCTCAAAGAATTAAAATGTAGTATTTTAAAGTTTGGACTGTAGAGATGGTTCAGTGTTTAAGAGCAGGTAGTGTTCTTCCAGAGGACTCTGGTGTGATTGCTAGCACCCACGTGGCAGGCCACAACTCATCTTTAACTCCAATTCCAAGGCATCTAGTGCCCTCCTCCGGTGGCCCACGTGAGCACCAAGCACACACAGGCTGCATAGACATGCACTGGGCAAAACTTCCACGCAGATAGCATACAAATTAAAACCTTAACCCTGGGCAAAGTTTCAACAGTATGAGCCAAGAAAGAAACGACTTCCTAAAGTTACTACGTCCTCTACAGAGATGCAGGTTTCTTTTTGGTAAGGCAATCAACAAATTAAGTCCTTTCACCTGAAGCCAGGCACAATAAGGACTACTAATGACTTACAGCGAGGGTAGTAGTTTGCGAGAAACAGTCTGCTGTGAAGTCTCACCACCTCACACACGCTTTTCTTTCAAATGCTAATTCACATTTCTGAGTTTTGATTAGGATAAATATCCCCCCTTTTCATGTTCTCATTTGGGCTGTTGGTGATTATCAATGAGATTCAACAGCACCCATTCTGCCACGAAGTCCTAAGGCACCTATTAAAATATGCCAGTGAACAGAAATCAAACACAACCGTAGACTCACAATATTCTTTGTACACACAGAAGGCACTGGGTCAAAACGTTCTCACCAAGTTGGAAGTAAGACTAGACATCAAGCCAAGAACAGTGGCTTCCTAATGCTGTGACATTAATGCAGTTCCTCGTGATGTGGTGACCCCCAAAACATAAAGTTATTTCATTGCTACTTCATACCTGTAATCTTGCCACTGCTATGAATTGCAATGTAAATATTTTGGAGATAAAGCTTTTCCAAGGGGGTTGAGACCCACAGGTTGAGAACCACTGAAGTACAACATTAACCGCACAGAAGCCAAACAGACATCTGGTTCTGCAAACACTCTCAAAACAGGTTTGCCAAAGAAAACCAATCTCCAAAGGTAGCAATTTGTAAAAAAAAAAAAAAAAAAAAAGAATTTCCATTAACTTCAGAAAGTTCTGTTCAAGCACATACGTGGCCACAAAATGCTCCACTGGACAAATGGCAGGAGTCTGTATTGAAACAACGGAAGTAACAACAGTAAGCACAGATGTTGGACATACATCCTCAGAGAGCAGCCCCCACTGTAGGGGGATGAAGGAGGGTAGGGCCATGTGCAGAAAGACAACCATCCAAGCTTGTGTGAAACAAAAGCTGGAGAGATGTCTAAGAGATTACAAGCTCTGTCTGCTCTTCCAGAGGATCCAAGTTCAGTTCCCAGCACCCATGTGAAGAGGCTCACAAAGACATGTAATTCCAGCTCCAGGAGATCTGACATCTTCCGGTCTCTGCAAGTACCCAGATATGTGCAATATGAATGAACAGACCTATACATAAATTTAAAAAATTTTTTAAAAGATTGACCTGCCCAGGGATAAATGGGAGGGAGTTCATGCTTGGACATGCAAATTACCCATGGCTGGCAAGGTCATGAACCCTAGAGGAGACCCTACTACTGCTACTTCCTAAATTAGTATACTTTCTAATTGCATTATAAATACTTATTCTTATACTCTTGGATTATTTATCCTCCCATTTAGTAGACTCTAAGCCCACCTAGACAGCTGTTGTTGTCCCCAAGATATCAGCGCCATTGTTGCACCCTTAGAGGACATCTTGCTGTGTCGGTCATTGTTATGGTTTTAGGCTTTTCAAGGGTTAAAAACTCTGGATTGCTCTTATACCTTGGCATCCTGTATAGCCCCCTACAGACATTATGAGTGGTAGTCCTCTGGCCTGCAGGCCAATTTTTAAAAGATTTAAAAAAAAAAACGTATGTATATGTCTGTGTATGTATATTGTACACATAGCTTTTACCCCTCATCAAAGAAGCTTCTCCTTTTCAGTAGATGGTAAGTACTACAGAGATTCATAACTGGTCAAAACGCAGAAAATACATTACTGTGGGATGTTCAACTCCAACTGATACATATACAACACAACCGCTTCAAGGCTCATGGAACATTGTGAAAGATGGGGAGGAAAGATCGTAAGAGCTAAAGGTCCGGTATGTTTGCTGCAAAGTAGACCGCTCTATATATCACAGGGAGCTACACCTACAGAAGTGTGACAACATGGTCACCTAAACAAGACCAGCACAATGACACCACTTGACATGGCCACATGGGTGAGGGGAATCTCACGAGTCACTGCCCCTAGATGAGGAGATACAGGCATTCAATGGCTGCCCAGAGAGGGAGGATCAGCCTTTTTTGAAAACGAGCTCCCTGGTAGATTATCCAATCCTAAGAGGTCAGCTCTAAACACATGAGCAACACCAAATGGACTAAGCAGGTTGGATTTATAAACATATATGTATATGTGTATAACAACAAGAAAGAAGTCACAAACTTGAGAAAATGAAGAGGTGTTAGAGGAGGGAGACGGGGGAGTTGAAATGATACAAACACGGTCCTCACGGATGAAATTGTCAAAGAAATAAAAAAGGAGCAGAACTGGTTCACAGCAGGAGAGAGATCATTGGCTTCAGAATGCATTACATTCTTGTTCAATGTGTATGATGTTTGTCCTGAGTAACTGGACACATCTCTTACAGAGGCAGCTCTGAGTGTCACTCAGTGAGGAAACCTAGCTGCAGTGTGTAAAGTTAGTCACCCACAGGCAAGGGAGATTTAGCGTAGGAAACCTTCTACAAGCCTGGGAAACCTTCCCATGTGTGGAAAAGGAGGGTCACCACAGGCTTGGCGTGCAAGGACGACTTTGGGGTGGCCAGAATTAACACCCATACCTGTTATAACTATGGGACAAGACTTAGTGTCAAACAGCCACCCGTCTGTACCTTCTGCAAGATACCCTCACCACACAAAAGGGTTAACTTTGGATCAAAAGGAGTCCTCCAAGACCCACTCTCAGGACCATTGTCACCACAGGTTGTCAGCACTGGGCATCTGTGCCCGTGTTTATTAAACATTTTAAATATTTATACAGCCATGAAATGACTGCAAATATCCCCCTTTGTTTCTTATCTTATACCGAAGGCAGAAAAAAAAATAAATCCATCAGCTGAGACCCCACAGGGATAAACGTTGCTTTGTGCAATCCCAGATAAACGAGATAAAGTTTCATTTCTAGAATGAAATAGGATATTGCTCGTCAGTTTGGTAGGATCTAGAACCACCATGGAGACAAATCTCAGGGCATGTCTGCGAGGGAATTTCTACACTGAATTAATTAATTCGGTTAGTGGCAGAACTGACACTGACATTTGTGCTGGGGCCCTGGGCTGGATTTCTCTCTGCTTCTTGACTTTGAGGGCAATGTGACCAGCTTCCTCAAGCTCCAGATCTCATAATGTCCCAGCTGCAGTGCACTGTGCCTTCAAACTGTGAGCCAAAGTGAACTCTTCCTTACCTGTACTTTGTCTGGTATTTTGTGACACCAATGAAAGAAGTAACTCCTGCAGAGGTAAGCAGAAGTTCTCTTCCAAGGTTTCTACTGCCTAAAACGCTATAGCAAGGGTATTTATACACACTGCAGGGTGTGGAAACACGAGCCCCTCCCCGGAAGGGTAAGAATACATCTTAATCCCAAACGTGCCCAGTACCTGACCCTGGTACAGTGGGATGGCTGTGGGAAGATACATGGACAAGCAGAGACCGGCTGCCTGCCAATTTTGAAAAGCACAAGCTAAAGAACCGAGTGGCAAGTGTTCAGTTGTTGTTTTTCTTACGTTGCCCTTTGTAGTAAAGTTCATACACTTCCACATCCAGCTCCCCCATTCCTGCCCCACCCCCCACACACACACAGTGGGGGCGGGGAGCACTGATCAATAGTTCTCATTGGCTAATCACTGGATTCTCTACCCAGGACACCACTATGTGCACTCCAAGGTCACTGTTCCATTAGGAAATAACTGGAGATGTTTAGGGAACTTTTTGTTATTACTCCATATGGCCTGTGTGAGTACCAGGTCATGTCCCACAGGAAACCTACACAGCCAACTTCCTCAAGCTCCAGCCGTCAAAATGTCCTAGGCACGGTGGACTGCACCTTCAACCGGTGAGCCAAAGTGAACTTTTCCTGCCTTATACTTTGGCGGGTGTTTTGTGACACAAGTGAGAGAAGTAACTACTGCCGGAGGCAAACAGAGGCTCTCTTCCAAGGCTTCTCCAATCCAGGGGAAGGTGAGGACACTCAGAACTGTCGGATCTAAACTGATTGTCAAACCTAGACAATGGAAGGAACATAAAAGGAGGAATAACTGTTCCTATCAATTCAGAAACCAGCCTTGAGTTTTTATATTACCTTTTGTTGCCTTCCCAAGAACTTTCTCAAGTAGGAATTATTTTCCCATTTCATAGATAAGGGGGGAAAAAAACAAGATCAAAAAGCAAAACTATGCTTTCTGAGTAAACAAACAAGGAAACAAATAAGAAACAAGGTCTGAACATAGGCTACAGATCCCTCTAAATTCATACTTATGATATCTTATTGACAGAAAGGAATGGAATATATGAAAATAAATAAATTGAAGGACAAATCAGGAGAAGCAACTAATAGTGTTCTGAGCTGCATTCTATCAATCCAGAACCCGGGAGTAAAAAAATCACATAATGTTCAAGAAGTAGGAGCAGGCTTTCCTTCCTGCCACTCACAATGTGAGGTGTGCTTTCCTCACCAAGCCCTTCCAGGTCCGCTAGACCAGGTTGACCTGAACCTTCTCAGAAGTCCATAAAGGCCCACAGCCTGTACCACCTAAACGATGTCTCACCATCCTCCAACTGTCACCTACCCTTAGTCTTCTCTGCCCAATCTGCTTCTGTGGCCCTCTCAGCCTGTCCTGTTTACAGTAGGATGCTCCAGGCAGCTGTGGACTCACCATGGTTCCTGTTGGGACTGTTTTGCTCATGGTGTTGTTTCTATTTAAATATTTCCACATGGATTCTCTTGCGGGTAAGAGCGTGTGTCTTTATGTATAATGAATATCATCAGGCTATAAATTCCATCAGCATCATCAGCACCACGGAGAACTTAGTGCCAGCTCTGTATGTAGTCCTTCAGGCATTACACTAAATCCTCTGGGCCTGACTCAGCAATCCTCACGCCAATCCTATAAACCAGGGCTATCCATGTTGCTTCTTATGGAAAACCAGGTTGAAGAGATCACATAACATGGCTAGTATTACACACATCTCTTTCTCTTTCTATTGTCTTCAAAGTACACACATCCACGTAAGGCAAAGCAGCAATTTGTCAATATTTAATGACCCATTTCCTTACTTTCTTCCCTCCCCCTTCCTCTCTCCCTCCCTCCCTCCTGTGAGCTTCAAGTGTATTCTAAACGCTTCATATGTAAAAGAAAAATCCCTACTTGCTGCCCATGAAGGAACCATAATTAAGTGGGAGATATCCACACATCAGACAGATACTAAATGGAAAATGAAATGCTCACTAGCTACAGGATCGCGCATGCAGAAGACAGTAGACCCAGGGGCATCACGAGCAGCTTCCCTGCCAAAGTCCCTTGCATTGGAGCCTCTCACAAACACCCCAGCCTTTACGATACTCAAAGCAAAGGTGACTCTTCCTCACAGTCCTGCACCCTTGGCAACAGAGTACACTGTGAGTCTGCCCCAGTGCCAGAGTGATCATGAGCATCCAAGAGATTCTGCTCAGTAGCAACATGAGGACCTAGACTCTCACTCTCCTGCAGAGAAATACAATCCCTTTCCTTATTTTCACAGATGATTGTTTGTGACACTTACAAGCAGCTTCAAATGAGTACACAGGTTTTATTTCCCTGCAGACTTTAAATTACGATGTCCTGCCACGGGCTGAAAATCTGGTTGGCACTGCTGAGGACATGCCAGCTTGAAGCTACAATACCGTTGAGGTATCAAACATATTTGGGAAATAAAAATTTTAAAAGGAAAAAAAAAGACATTTTTCCCTATGGAAAATTTTGACTACTAGAACATACACTTTCCCCCCAGGCCTGGATATATCAGTTACCTATTACAACAACAATGCTGAAGGTAAGACCTGTGAGTCATGGGTCTGTCTGCAGGGCTCCCGTTTGCTGCTAAGCTGGCAGACCTGAAGCACTCTGCTTTCTTTCACAATATTCAGCCTCTTGGACCTGCCAGCAAATAGCCAGCTACTTTTTTCTCATGGCAGTGGCACAGTGGAAGATGGCAGCAGACCACATCCAACTCCTCAGTCTTTGTTTGCCTTTAGTTGACTGACATCTTACTGGCCCAGCATGCCTCCTGACGTGATGGCCACAGACTCATCTTCTGAAGCCATAAAGCAAGCCCACAATTAAATATTCTCCTTCAACCTTTTGCCCTGTGTTTTCAGATCAATGTACATTAAATTTCGTATTTTTGAACATAACTGATAACTCTTTCATTTTGTGGAAAAGAAAGTTATCTGGCACCAAACACTGGGCTGTTTTTTTTTTTTTCCTATGTTACTCCTTGGAGCTAGTGGTGGTTTGAATGGGAGTGGGGCCCACAGGCCACCAACTCCTGGTTCCAACTTCTGTTTTAGTTACTTTTCTATTGCTGTGAAGAGACACCATGGCCAGGGCAACCATGTCCCGAGTCATTTGTTGATTTGGGGATTCGCTGTCATAATCTTCTGCTTGGTGAAGTTCTTCTCACTAGTAAACGATGTTCCTGTCCAAATGATGGCCCACATGGGGAGACACATTCTGCTCTTTCAAAGACATTCCATCCCTTGTCACCAGGGCCTCAGGCACTTAGTTATAAGGAGAATGAACCCAGATACCCAGATGCCCTTGTGCATCCTGGCTAGCGAGTAGGTATCAGCTCCTTCCGCATGACCTGGAGGTAGACACCCAACCTTGGCCTCAGCTAGCAATGTCACCCACACCTCCTACCCTCTCTGTAAGGTCCCACCTGGCACTCTAGACTAGCCAGTGCTATTTATCTGTGTCCATATGGCTGCCACCTGACCTGTCACACCATTGTCACCACCTCACTGCTTCAGTCTCGTTGCCAGCCAGTACCTTAAACACAGCACAGCTGTGCTGGGGCCTCGTGACTAAACTCCAACCTTGAGAAATACTTATTTTTATACCCTCCAGGGATTCCTGTGCTATTTAAATTAATTAATTCATGAGAAGATGTCTTTCAAAACAAACAGTAAACATTGCTTAAAATACATCTTTGGGGAAGGACACCTTTTAAAGCCGCCGGATTTTACTTGGTAAAGCAAAGAAAGTGGAAGTGTTGTTCCTTCATCTTCTCTGGCTTCCTGTTTACTAATTCAAACAAAAACAAAACAAAACAAAAAGCCGGCCTTTGGAGCATATTTAAAACAGCAAAAATAAAATTTAAAAAGGGTGACTCTGTCAAGAGGCAGGTGGATCTTCATGAGTTCAAGGCCAGCCTGGTCTACAAAGCAAGTTCAGGACAGCTAGGGCTACATAGGAAAACCCTGCCTTGAAAACCCAAACCAAAATTGAAACAAAAACGAACAAAGCATGTAACTATTATTAGGCAGAATCCAAGTAGTTATCAGAATAGGGTCCAAACCAATGTTTCATGGTCACTAAAGGACTTATGAACATCTAATGAGACCAGCAACCCCAACACAAGAAGCCTTGCCATAAAGGTTTTCACTGAATGTGAGAGTACCAAGGTCTTCACTCTATTGAGTATGTTCCAACAGCATCAATGGCCTAACAGTCGAAGCCTACCCGAGCCAGTGCCTTGGAAGCTTGTTACAGAGAGATGCTAAAGTACTCTGTTGGCAGGGTTTCTCTTTGAAAGACAAACCCAACAAGAGATAGACATACAGCTAGACAGATGTATAAAAGCAGACACAGGGACTGATGACAAGAGATCAGCTCCCACAACCACAGAGGCTGAGAAAGCCAAACCCGGCAGTGTGTGCTAGTGTGCAAAAGACCCCAGTAGATGCACTGTCCCCACCGAAAGGCCTCCAGGCCAAAAGAGCTAATGCTGAGCATGAAATGGGGAGGCTGGGAAACTCCCTCAGAGGGCGGAGAGGGGTGGTCCTGATCATCTTTTTTTCAGGTCTCCAGCTGGCTGCGTGACACACCTATATTTTGAAGAACAATCTGCCTCACAGAAGCCTGATGATTTAAGTGTTCCTCTTACCCTAGAAGAGCACCACAGAAAAACCTGGACCACTGTAAGGTCAAGTATCTGTGCACCCTATGGTACAGCCAAGTTGACACCCAACACAATCCATCATGAGCAGCCCAGCAGGTTAAAAAAAATCCTGGAGACATTTACCCAGACAGGTTTTCTAGACAGCATGGAGACAGTTTCACCCAAAGCAGGTGCGGGCTAGGAAGAGGAGAGGAGCAGCACAGGAGAGACCACTGACAGACGAGGAGCCATGGCAGCTCCAGCCCCTGGCACTCCTTCGCCTGTGTCGGCATCTTCCCCAAGTGAGGTTATCTGACAAGGAGGAGAGTTACATGTGAAAAGCAATCACAGAACCAGGACTTCTCACCATGTGCAAGCATGTGCACACATATGTGCAGTCAAGCTCATGACCAGGATGGGTGTTTTTCTCGGGCACACGTTTCCCTCTTTTGATTCCTTTGAGGTTTTTTTTTTTTTTTTTTTTTTTCCTTCTGTGAATCCTCTGAGGGCTGCAGGGCCTCAGGGTACAGCGGCAGGCTCTCAGGCCCAGTCCTACCCCCATTTTCTCCTTAAGTGATCTCATCCGCAGATTTAAATACCATCAATATGCCTGTGCTTCCAAAATTTATGTTTCTCAGCCCAGATCTTCCCTAGCAAACAGCGATTTCATATGGTACAGCTTAATATAGCAACCAGTAGGGAAAAAAAAGTTCTCACTCCTACCATCAGCTTTCTCTCTCTCTCTCTCTCTCTCTCTCCTTTTAAAATGATGCCTTCTTGTCACATGACTCGTAAACCCAGAAAACCCATTAAACCGGTACCTATTGCCATTTATAACCTATGTGAACCAGCTGCAAGGTGACTGCTCTGCTTTTCTTTCTGTTGCTGAGACAAAACACTCAGACAAAAAGCAACTCGGGGCAAGGAAGGGTGGCTCTTACTCACACTTCCAGGTCACAGCCCAGCACTGAGAGAACTCGGGGCAGGGACTCAGCAGCAGCTTGAGACAGGCCCGTTGGAGGGACACCACTTCCTGGTTGGCTCATGGCTTTGTATCTAGACCTCTTTCCTAAACAGCCCAGGTTACCTGCCTAGGGATGGTTCTGCCCACCGTGATCTGGGCCTTCCTACACCAATTAATAATCAAGACAAGCTCTGTGGATAGTCCATGGGCCAACCTGATCTAGGCAATTCTTCAAATGAAAATTTTCCTCTCAGGTGCTCCGGACCAAGCTCATCATTAAGGACGACCACGATAGCGACCAAGGTGTGCCTGTATTTACCATAGAGGTATATAGGGTGTGCTTTTTCACTTCCATCAAGTAGCTCCTGGCCCTGATGATGGGGTAGAGACCTATGGTCCAATGTGCAACACTGGCTAGAAACACTCAGAATAAATCTGATGACTGACAGATGCTTCAGAGGGAAAAAAAAAAACCCAGAACTTCCATTTGGTAAAAATGGCCACCATGGCTGCCATGCAAGCATGAGGACCAGTGTTTGATCCCCCAAACCCATAAAATAAAGTAAAAAAAAAAAGCTGAGTATGTAACACGTACTTATGATACCAGTGTTAGGGAGGCAGACACAGGCAGATCCTTGGGGCTCACTGGCCAGGAAGTCTGTTCTAATCACCGGTAAGCCTTAGGTCCCAATGGGAGACTCAAAAACCCAAGGCGGACCTCTCCTGAGGAATGGTACCTGAGTTTTGACTTCTGCATTCTGGTGATGAGCAGAAGCTCATAGGAGCTGTCCAGGCTTGCAACCAGGGCTGCAGCTCTCACTGCAGCATTCCTAGGGAGCTGAGGCAGGTCACTGCTAAAATTGGACCAGACTCAGCATCTTACTGATGGGTAAGCTAAGCCCGCGTCAAGCTTCTGACCAGGCATAGGCTCAGCTCAGGGACCTGGAAAAACGGTAACAAAAGCTCTTTGTCAACAACAGCAGCATCTCCACCCTGGACACACCCATTGTCCTATGACGTCTGGCTTCCTTACGCTGTCCCTAAGGAAGAGGAAATAGGGGTTTCAAAAGCTATTTAATCTGATGCTCCCCGTTGTAAAACACGCGAGCAATGTATAGGTCAGAGAGCCATACAGCATATCTGTCAATTTCAGGGTCTCTGTCCCCCCAAGGGTGTGAGTGACAGTAGTAAGCAGATCTGCATTATGGGGGAAATCTGTGCTCATTTAAAGAGTGAAACAGCCTTGGGAGAGTGCCTGGCAGGAGAGAGCAAAACATGTCTTTGGAATGCATATCCTTCTTCCTGGCTTGTCTTCTCAAGAGGGGACTGAGAGTCTGACAGACCATAACTGGCGGTGCCACGGTCCAATGTCCTTCTCATTCTGCACCTGGGGGTTGCATCTCTGAAATTAACCCCTTTCTGTCTTTGAGCTACAGAAAGTAGACCTAAGAGTGATGGCAGGGGACAAGGAGGGAAAGGGGCGGGGAAATCTCCACTCCACAATGGCCTTCTTCAAACAAAAGATGGGCCGAGGGGCAGCAAGGGATTTGCCTCTCTTATGAAGCCAGGCTAATTACTTTTCTGTAGGTTTTCCAATTAAATAAGCCGGGGCCAAGGACACCTTGCCGTATGTGGGAGGCTGCCCTCTGCTGCAGGTTCTCATTAGTGCAGGAAGTTTGGCTGTTTGGATTTCCAAAGCCAGGAACCTTAGGACTTATGCCAGTAGAGGACACTGACCCATTCAACTCTGCCCTCTGCCCTCCAAACGGAAAAAGAACCCCACAGTGTTTATAACCAAAGGAAGAAATGTTTGGGGAGCATCCCAGACCAGAGGATGTTGTCAAGAACAGAACCTACTCACGCCCCTGATGACTCAGCCTTGAGGCCAGGGAAAGGCTCACAGGAACAAAGGCAAATCTAGGAGCATCCCTAAGACTTGTGTGCACAGCAAATTGTTACACGGTACCGGGTGCTGACCCCGAGGAGTCAGCGAAAGGAAGAAAGCTCAAGTGGTCAGGGGAAAATAATGATGCACATCCTGTCTCTGGAGGTAGGACAGACAGGGAGAAACTTCCTGTCTCTGGCTTATGTGTATGCAAGCTAAGGAGGGCACACACAGTATGTGTGTGGAGGGCAGAGGGCAGCTTTGTGGGATCAGTTCTCGCCTATGTTTACATGGGTTCTGGGGCTCCAAGTTGGGTTTCCAAGCGTGCATAGCAAGCACCTTAGCACCTTTACCTGCACATCCATCTTCCCCTGCCACGTAGCTGATTGCCTCTTCTAAGTAATGTCTGTAGTAATTGTCATTTTCACTGGCAGTTATTATAGATGTTTTATGGCTAGTCCCACATTAGTGGCTAGCACACGGAGTCTACAGTCGCAAGGAATACGGAGTTGCCAACATGTCATCTTCAACTTCTGTTGGGAGGAGACTAAACTGACGAAATAAACCTCAGCTCTACAACTTAATAACTTTCTCTTTTGGGGGTGGGTGGGTGGAGATTTCAAGACAGGATTTCTCTGTAGCGCTGGATATCCTGGAATTCTCTTTCTCTGTAGGTCAGGCTGGCCTCAAACTCAGAGATCTGCCTGCCACTGCCTCCCGAGTGCTACAATTAAAAGCATGCGCCGCCATGCCTGGCTGACAGTAACTTTAGAGCTTGGGTAAGACACATCTTTATGAGCCTGTTTCCTCATTTGTACAACAGGATTCCCACTTGCCTCGGAGGCTTGTACAGATCAGAACTCATGCCTATATCAGTTAGCTATATAGTTACACATATATACACTATAGCTATAGAGTTCATGTAGCCTGTGTTGACCTGTTGGCTAGTACTCAGTGTAAAGGGGTTTTACATGAGGGTGAGAAGCTCAGGGTTCTGTGAGCTTCATTGGAGGATTGGGGATGCCCCATGAGGTGGTATCAAGGCCTCAAACTTCACCTGGCTCTGTTATATCACAAGTCTGTTGAACAAGCCCTTTCACCTTCTGAATCTTCATTCTCTACACAATAGTAACTATAAAACAACAACAACAAAACATTCTCAGACAATAGTCATAGGGAAAACAGTCTTCTAAAATGTGCAGATAAAGTGAACTCCTTAAGATACCACAGTGAGATATATATATATATATATATATATATATATATTTTCATGGGGTACAGATGTCTAATGGTGCATAACATGGGAAGGGAACTAATAGTACTTAATAATGGATCCCAGTTATAAATATTGATTTTCTCTAGGTTAAAAAAGTATGAACTCCAATGGGATCCATTTATTGAGAACTAGCCAATCAAAAATTAAAATTTCAATTTAAAGAGGTTTTCCAAGAGTGTGGGAAGCTTAATATTTGATTATCTCTAATATTATGGTTAATGTTGCTTTTAGTCCAGGGAGGCCATGTTCATGATGACATCATAGCTTGGACCTCAGAGAGTGAATGCAAGATTCTAAAGTACCCTCAAATTGTGTTAGGACAATGGTAATGTCCTAATGAGTAAACAGAGGCAGGTAGAATCCAGCTTGCAGAGAACCCAGCTCAAAAACAGAAACAAATCCACACTCACACAAAAACCCCTACTCTCTACAAACTAAGAGCGCAGTCTTGCTGAAGTGATTGTATATGCCTTATGGCCAGGCCTGACGTCGGTTCCCGTACTGAAATGCATTAAACATATGGGTCAGCTTTCAAAAACATAGCTCAGCTTTATTATTCTTGCATAGCTCTGGGCTGATATTACAGGCTCTCCAACTGGGCATCAGCAGAGGTGGGATTCCAATAAGCTCTACAGCATAGCCCTGGGATCTGTGTGTAGGAACTGGCTCCAGGACGCCACAATTAGTTCCATGTGTGAGAAAATGTGAGATATGATACATTTCTGCATTGCCCTGAAAGATGTCTTGGATTTTTTTCCCCTCCTATTGTTATGTAGTTTTAAATAGAACCTTTGTATCCCTGCTGTGGGACTCAGATTCCCAAGGATAAATGAAAGGGTTAGAAACAAAATATGTAGATAAAATGTGTCTATCAGGACTCTGGTAATAAATAGCCTAAAATCAGAGGATGCATCTGAATATGGACATAGGAAACTTTTAAAAGAAAAACAGTTAACATTCAGTTAACAAATACCACCTTTTCTTATGTAATATTATTCTGTCAGGCTAAGGGAAATAGCAAAAAGGAAGCAATCAGTTGGTTAGAAAAACGCCGCATTACAGGAAAGTTGGGTGAGGCCTCTTTATTGATGTGGACTCAAGATCAAGAGTGGAAATTAGGTCCCAATCATATCATCAAATAACAGCTCTAGCCTGTGCCAGGGTCTGTGCTAAAGCTTTTATGTGCAGTTAGCTTTCCATGTCTGGGAGTTCCACATTCATGGATTCAAACAACGTAAGTCACAGAAAAAAATATGCATCCATATTGCCCTCACTGCTGTCCCTTTTCATTATTCCCTAAACAATATAGTATTGATTACACACTTAGCATTTATATTGTATTGTTGCGTTGTATGGGTGTTTTGAGATAGGGTCTTGTAATATAAACCTAGCTGGTCTCAAGGTCATGACCTTCCCGCATCCTGAGTGATGGGAATACATGCATCGTCCTTTTTTGTCCATTTACATTATGTTTTAGAAGTAGTGTATGTGTGCCTAATCTTTTGACATTGTGGCATGGCATTCCACAAAGTTCATGCCTGAGGACTGCACAATTAAGTCACAAAATAAAATCACAAAAATTCATACTGTTTTAATTTTACAAATTTGTGTCGGGCCACATCATTAGCTATCTTGGAGCACACGTTAGCCCTCAGGCTGAAAGCATTCAGGGCTGCCTACACAAGTTATATGCAAATGGTATGCTAATTTACACAAAGGAGTAGAGCAATCTCAGAATTTGCAATCCACATGGTCTTTGAAACAAAAATCTTTGAATAGACTGTGGGAGTTGCCTTTTCATCTCTACAGTAGCCTTGGGAAATAAATGCCATGAACTTCACCACAGTGTGAGGGAACAGAGTCTTAGCCAGCTCAGTATATATACCTTGTCCACAAGGTACCAAAGTCAGAAGTACTAGAAACCAAGCCCACACATTTCAAAGTCTTATCTAAAATAATTCCAGAATCTGATCTTTTGGAGTCAGGTGTGTTAAGCCTAAAACCCATGTTTGTAAAGGAAGATGTAAACTATGGAGGCCTAACAGTTCTCTCACCAGCTCGGCATGCTCCCTCCCACCTGCCTGTCTCCATGGATTAGGACCTAGGTTGAAAACAGCTTAAGCAACTTTAGTCTTAAGCAATTCAAACACCCATCAGTTCTGAATCATATGTGATGAGACAGGAGTTTAATATTTATGAGTAACTATTTTATCTCTGTTTTAAGAGTTTACAGACCTTAGTTTGAAAACTACTACACCGCTAAGTACTCTCAGAGTCCCTCTGTTCACATGTAAATCACTTTTCTCAACTGGACACAAGGGGTACGCCACACACTGTCCTTGGTCTAAGACACTTTATGGAAAATAAAGGGAAAGGAGTTTACATTGAGATTAAGTAAGATGCTGAGTAAAATGCTTCTGTTCTTCAAGCATGTGAAGACAGAAAATCTTCCATGGAGGAATTTCTCAAACTACCAAGGGCAGATACACACTGAAAAAAATTAATGAGCCCAATTACACTGTAAGGGCACAGAGGTGGCAGTTATTTAAATGTTAATAACTTAAGAGGAAGAACACTTTTCTCAAGGCCAACTTAAAGAAATTCCAAGTACAGGGTGCCAGCGTGGAGGCTGTGAGCAGCCAAGTGTGGGGTGGGAGGTTGAAATGGGGGGTCAGAGTGGCTATCACAGACTAGCGAGTCAAGCTGTCCCATGCTACACTCTTGGGGACTGCAATTTCCAGCTAAGTGTCTTCCAGCTAGTTGAGAGCAGAAACTAAAACAGCTCTTTTCTCTTCATCTGACTACACATCCCAAGACTCTATCTAGGAGAAGAGCTAAAAGAGGCCTCTCACCACGGCCACATCAAGCCTGGCTCTCCCAGCAAGACTCCACTTGCCTCCCCTCAAAACCAGCCTCACAAAAGCTTAACAAGATGCAGGAGCTGACATTTTATTATGCTAGGTTGCTGGACCACCGGCCAACTTACTTAACTTTTACAAGCATACTCCTATTAGATACACAGATGTCAGTGGGGCGGGGGGGGGGCTAAACCTGGAAGGACAGGCTCAACTTCCAATGCAAATATCTAACTACCAGCATGGTGATTGTGACTGATTGCCAGGTCCCAGAGGACCTTGTTTGGGAATATAAACCCAAACAAACAATAACAGAAGATAAGTCCAGCTCAACAATACTTGCTTATTCTTTTTATAAAGGAGTTCTGGAGGTAACGGGGTACCACCATGTTGGTAGGCGGCCACTGCATAGAGCAAATCTTTCTCCTTCTCTATCATACGCAGAGAGGTGATGGAGAAGTAACCCGGCTATCTGTTGACCCAGAAAAGAGCTGAATATAAAAACTGCCCTCAGCTTGTTGAACTCAGGCAATATGTTTAACGACGTATTTTTCAAACGTCATGGAATTGAGAATCTTCTGCTTCTTTTGAAATTCCTTTCTCAAGCTCTCTTCCGAAGCCTCTCCAGAGGCAAACACTACTCCTGTGCCTTCCTGTCTAACAACGTCTACAGCAGCTTCTGAGTCAATCATGGCTACATTGCATTAGAATACAGTCATCAAGAGAAACCCATGGCAGCTCATTTTTGCCTTTTACCCATCCTCAGCAGAGGCACTGGACCAGAAACTGCACCTTGAAGCCATGATCTGGATGACATAAAATTCCCCAAGGAGAGTTACATGCTTCTGGAAGTGTTTTGAGGATCTCTTGAGTCATACATGATTCCAACCTCTGACCCATGGTCCACACACATCTAAGACAGTGATGGCTTTAGCCCCCAAGCACGTCTGTGGATGACAGTTATCATGTGACATTGTCAAAAGGTTGGGCATGCCTACAAATGACTAAGATGGTTCATCACTGAGAGCACTTGAGAACAAAACAGAAGAGAAACTGATAAAAGCCACTTTTAATGTCTCGTGAAAGAGAAAAATCAATCTTCATGTACTTCAAAGAAGATGTGTGTTGTCCTGAAGTTGTCACACAACTTGGCAAGTGGCAAGGGCCAAGGAAAGAAACGTGAGATCACTGCATCCTCTACACTGGTGTCCACTTGAGTTTCTTTAGCTGTGAACAAAGGAAGGTGTTCAAGCATCACTTTCTCTTCTCCCCAGATAACAACAGGATGAAGGCAGAAGTCAAAGGCGGACTCATCTACATGTGCTATGATGAAAGGACCCCAACGGGAGCCCTTGTTCTCATCAACCGACTGAGAGGGGAAGGGGCACTGTGGAGCACAGGGGTGGGAGTTAGTCTGAAGGTTTCCCATGGTTACAGCTACCATGGAAATCATTTTCTTCTCTGGGGCTTTCAAAGATCTGGAGCCTGACTTCAATCACAGTTTAACAGAGAACAAAGGTAGAACACGGACAGGAATTGCTTTTTTTTTTTTTAATCTGAAGACTTAAAAGGGGTGCTTGGAGGATGGGCACAGGCACCAAAGGCAGCAGCAGTGTCAAAAGACTCCATATCCAAGTGGCTCAGCAGGGCGCAAGATGAACCCTCGTGGCCTTGAGGGAAACACGCTTTCTGGACCTGGGCAGGAACAGATTGATCTTTTCAAAGTTCCAATAGAATCACGTCACATCACTCCCTGTGTAAAATTGTTCAGTGGCTTTCCACCGCTCTTAGGATAAAATCGTTAAATTTCCATGACAGTCTGGCCTGGGCATTCCTGTTCTGCCTTGTTTCCTACATATTAAGTAGACTGGCCCAAAGCCCATTAAATGTGTGAAGCTGCTTTCTGTGTAGGAGCTTTGCACAAGGGCCAGAGACACTCTTCCCCCACTTGTCTTCTCTGTAGGCATCTTCCACTTCTCAAATCCAGTGACATCTTCTCTGGGCATCCTAGCTCTGTCAAGCCATGGCTTCCCCACAGGGCACCTGCTATTCGATGCTTCATACGCTGTGACCACAAAGAAGCAACATCTAACCTTCATGACAGCCCGTGCTTTATCCTGCAGTTCTGAGGCCTTCAGATCAGAGTCTGGCATGTGTGCTCAGTAAATACTTAGTCAATCAATGATTTAAGGATGTGCCGAGAGGAGATTCACCCAGCCCTGCCTGCCTAGAACATCACACCCATATCCTGTTTTGAGGAACCGCATAATAGAAGCTTCATGTTAGGTAGGACTCAGGTGTTAGAGTCAGTATACAAGGTCAGATCAAGGACAGCAATAGTCCTTAACATGAAGGAATTTGCTGGGCAGGGATTTGTACCAACATCTAGAGACGCTGTTGGTTGCCAATGGCTGTCTAGCAACAGACCCCTGTTGCTAACTGTCCTACAATGTCCAGGAAAGCCCACAAAGCAAAGGAAAACCTGACTTATAATGAGGTTCTGAAAGCCTGCTGCAAGGGATCATGGTCCATCAGAAAAGGGCTTTATGAAGGCACATACCATCTTACAGTAACCGCTAGTGGAGACTGGCCACTGCCCTCCTATGATGATGCAGACATGGATGCTTCTCCTAAACCCTGCAGAGAGTCACTGGCTTGAATAGAAGGATTACAGCGCATTAGAAGGTGTGTGTGTGAGTGTGTCCTTTGGTGTTCTATGTTTACACAGCTTGGTGAGCAGCCTGCATCACGAGAGGCTTTCAAAATATCCAACAAGAGTCAGTAGATCCATTTCTCTCTGCTATGATGCAGATTCAAAGTCTTCCTAAGGTTCACGTGTTTAAGCATTGGTCTGCCATTTTCAAAGGGGCAGTTTTAGGGAGGTGACTGGGCTCTGACCTCATCCACGGATTACTTTTTGAGAAGTAGTGACAACTTTACAAAGTGCAGCCTAAAGGATAGCCTAGGAGGACGCGGGCCAATGGAGGCACGCTGTGTGCCCCCTGTACCTTCCTTTCTCCTTTTGCTTCCAGCCACCACACCCTCTTCTGGCTCCGCCACACACTTCCTGCTCCCTGCCCTGACATCACAGGTATAAAAGTAATGCAGCTGGCCAATCATGAACCTAAGCTTCTGAACATATATGAGCCAAAGCAAATCTCTCCTCCTTTATATCGATTTTCTCACGGACTTGTTATGAGCGGTAGAAAGCCGACTAACATGCTTGGCTTCTGAAGAGATTGTCTCTGTTTGGTCCCCCAGTATCACACAAAGCCGGTGCCGTGATGCACACCTGCAATCCCAGCATGTAGGAGGCGCAGGCAGAAGGGTAAGAAGACCATGGTAATATTTCACTACAAAGCGAGTATGAGGCTAGTATGAGCAAACTGAGAATCTTGTCTCAAAATGAAGAACTGTGCTCACACTGGGCATAAGGGCCCTGATTCGAGCAGCCAACAGTGCCCACACGTACACTGGTATAGGTCCCCTCTGTCTTTCCAGGGAACCCCACCATGACATCATCAACAAGACCAACTTTCTCACAGGGAGATTCTCCTTCTCCCACTCCCGAACCTTCCCATTTTCATTATTAGAGATGTGCCAAGTTGGATATGCCGTTTCCCATATAAAATGAACCTGTTAATTGGTGAAAAAAAAAAGAGGCTGTTTGGGTTTGAAGGAGAGCAGGAAGGGGTAGATGGGAGGGTTATGAGGGAAGAAAGGGAAAAGAGAAATGCTGTAATTAAATTATAATCTCAAAACTCACAAAAAGAAGAAGAAAAATGACCCTGTTAATATAAAAATTCCTACACTGGGGCTGTAACTCCCATGCACAATGTCCTTGATTCAATCCCTACCCCAATACCGTCAAAAAACTACAAAATACACACACACACACACACACACACACACACGCACGCGCACACACACACACACAGAGAGAGAGAGAGAGAGAGAGAGAGAGAGAGAGAGAGAGAGAGAGAGAACCAGCACCACCAAGAACAAACAAAAGAAAATACTCCCAAGTGCAAATTTTTACAAATGTAAATATACATATATGTTTTATTTATATTATATATAATATTTATAATATATTTTAGATTTTACCACAAATGGAAAAAATGATATCAACTCAGTAAAGGAAGTGGTATAAGAGAGTGATGTAACAAAAGACAGGAGACTGCACAGAAGATAGAAGGCTGTGCTGGAACGGTCAGTAGAGATTACAGATTATGCTTCCATTAGCTTTTAGCACCTGGTAAGCAACTTCATCTCGCTGTGTCTCAACTTGCCTCCCTGTGCAATGGCTACGACAGTGCCAGCCTGGAAGGGTGGCAAGGGAAGAGCAAACACAGCAATGGTCGCTAAGGACTTGTAAAAGGTTAGAGGGTGTCTGGGGTCTGGCAAGGATGTATTCCACCAAGAGCTCTGGGATCATTATTTTCTGGAGCTGGACTTTGAAACAGGAAAAGATGGCGGCCATGTTTCTCAACACAAGGCTTCCAACAGAAACGGTCCTTCGTCCAATTACCCAGGTCACCGAGCCTGATATATTTATTTATTCTGGTATACATTTCTATTGTGGGCTCTCCAGGTACTTGAAGGTAATTCTGACAGTGTATTTGTTTCAGGGACAGTAGATGGGGGTCACTTCGTATTTCTTCCCAAACTGAAACAATCATCAAACTTTAGGAATACAGATTTTTCTATTTCCTAATTCTTACTCACATCCCATTAGGATGAAGTCAAAATTCCCAATGTTTGCTAAAGGTCCAACAGGGTTGGCCATACAGAGGACCACAAATGGTATAGCTGACAACAAGGCCATGACAAATGGCTTTCACGACACAGTTAATGCTGCTCCCACGGCCACATCGGGAAATACCGGCCAGCTTTGGGTACTAGACGTGCACTTGGGAATAACACCAATCCGTCTCTTCTGATCTCCTCTGTGATAACTTCGTAACTATTTACGGGAAGCTTCAAAAGCTAAGAAATGCTAAACAAACACAAAGACAACTTGGCAAGATGTTAAGCGTTTGCCCTGGATGACCTTACAGGAGTTTGCTTGGGGAGTTCTGTGACCATTTAAATTATCAGTGGAGAGCAAATGCTGTGATAACATCTCTTAAGAAAAACCATCCTAGGCCAGACCGAGGAAGCTCACAAACCAACACAAGGTTATTTTTAGAAGGTTGGCACTTGAGAAGAGATGAAGATTTTTAAAAGGAGAGGAATAATATGATTACAAAATGAGAAAAAAAAAACCAACTGTATCAGTTTTCTTCACCAACTACTCTGACCTTTTCTACCCTGAGCCTGAGAAATCTGGGGATCCAAAAAAAAAAGTTGAATTAGAAATCTCAGCTGATATTTCAGAGCCAGCGAATGTACTGTGCCTTTAAATTTTTCAAGCAAACACATGTCATCCCCCAGAGGCAATCTTTTACAATATTTGAAAGTGGATATCCTACTACCAAACGTCCCTCCTCCTCCTAAGTAAATGAATTTGAAATGATTTTTCTCTAAGACCACATCCTTTTTTCTTTTTTCTTTTTTTTTAACCATTTTTTTATTAATTTGTTCATATTACATCTTGATTGTTAGCCCTTCCCCTGTTTCCTCCCATTCTTCCCTCCCTCCCACTTCCCCCCTTCTCCCCTCCCCTATGTCTGTGATTGAGGGAGATCTCCTTCCCCTATATATGCTCTAAGATTATCAAGTCTCTTCTTGGTAACTTGCTATCCTTCCTCTGAGTGCCGCCAGGCCTCCCCATCCAGGGGAAGTGGTTAATAGTGGAGAAAGGTATGAACACCAAGACAAGAAAAAAAATCACATCCTTTAAAGAGGAGAATATGCAGACCTCTTCAGAGAAGCTGTGTCCACTGTGGCAGAAAACAAAAGTTGAAAATTGAATGCTTCCTTGGGGGCGGGGGAAGAGTCAATGGGTTAGAGAGGCTTTAGTCCCACCAGGCATCACTATTAGGAGGAATCTCCGTGTGATTAGATGCTCTAGCCCCAAGGACTAGCCATTACCGGCTAACATTAAAGACACATGTTCGATAATGAGATTGAACAAACACTGCCGAGCAAGCAGCCGAAGATAACATTTATTAAATACCTCTATTGGATCGCTTTAGTAATTCATAGTCAAGAAAGAGTTTAATACACAACAGGCACTTATCTAAACAATTTATTAGCTCATACAATCCTCAGAAAATCATGAACTTCGCAAGATTCCTCCCCCTAGGCTAAACCTTTCCAAAGTTATTTTCAGAATGGTATCATTGTTTTCAAGTGGGAACCTAGCAAACACAGCTATCTTCTGGTATTTGGTTAACTCTGTTTATTGCTTTGCTTCCTGGGCAAATGTCGGGCACATGGCACTGTCCTCATACACTGCTGAGCACAGAGAAAGATGTGCACCCAAACCTGTGTGTCCAGATAAAGTAGCAATGTCCTGCTATGGTAGTTTTGCCACAGATTTATACACCCAAGAGCCTCCAAAACAAAACAAAACAAAACAAAACAAAAAAACAAAAAAACCCCGATACATACACCAATATGAAAGCTCCACTTGTAGAGGAAGGTGTGTATCTTGTTTCTTTTGCAAAGGTGCAAGTGTGCACCAGGTGTGCATGCATGTGTAGGACAGAGGACAACCTCCAGTGTCATTCTGCAAATGTGTTCTGTTGTTTGAGACATAAGGATCCCTCACTGACCTAGAATTTCACCAAGTAATCTAGGCTAGCTGGCCTGTGAGCTCTGCAGATCTACCTGGTTCTGCCTCCCATCTTACCATTGCAGGCATTACAAGCAAGCAATACTGCACCCAGCATTTTATGTGGGTTCTGGGGCAACAAAGTCAGGCCTCCACATTTGTGAGGCAAGCACTTAGCAGTGGACCATCTCTCTCCAGGCCCCCCATGTTGTAGATATTTAATGTAGATAATGCCTGCTCAGTTTGTGGGAAAAGTTCAAATTGTCTACCTACAGTTTGTATAAACGTATATGCGTTCTATTTCAACATGGTGCTTTTAAACAGAATATCTATACTTGTACATCTCCGGAAAGATCATCACAGACTTTTTGGACACCTACATCCCAATCCAAGTACCATTTCTTATACCAAGGCCCCTCAGTTTCAGCCTCTACCCCTTCCAACCTCCCATTGCTCCACTGTCTGTCAAGTTGCCCTTCTGGTTCATATTGCCCCTTTTCCTTCCTGCCACAGGCTCACACTTCCCATGAGCCTTCATCCTAGCAATAGGCATGAGTTCAGATGCCACACCACCCAGCTCTTCTCCTTGCCGTTCATATCTCAAAAGCCAACTTGACTCAAAACCAGATGGGCAGTCAGATGCCCTGGGTCAGCACTGCCAGCCTTCTGTTGTACGCAGCACCTCCCTTGCTCCCTCACACCCATGCTGTGCCCACTCCCAGCCTTGCTCCCCCAAACCTATGCTATGTCCACCACCATCCTGCTCCCTGAAGCCAGTGCTGTTCCTATACATCACTGTTTTTCCTGGAGCATGCTCTGCCCACCACCCACCTTCCTGCCCTAGGCCTGTGCTGTGCTTACTACCCCACTCTTCCCCCAGGCATGCGCATGCTATGCCCACTCCTCTTCGCATGCTGTCTCACTCAAAAATTCCACCTCTCTTCCCCGAAACAAAGTTTTCCCTCCATTACACTCTATCCTCTTCTCTACTCGTTTACTGTCTGAATATATCATGTTGATTTTTTAAGGCAATTTTAAGAAAAACATTAAGTTGTAACCCACTAATTTTGATCACCAAAGCTTGAGTGATTGTTATATGTCAATGCTGCTCTCAGCACTACAGGTGTGGCTCACTTTGCCCTCATAGTAAACCCCTACGTAAGCATAATTCCAACCCCAAATTAATTGACAGGGAAATGGTCACTGAGAGCTATTGTTTTAAATGAAAATCCCAGATCGGTCTACTTTACCAGTAAAGACTCAGGAGCCAGATACTGGGGTAAAACCCCTGCTAGCTCAGAGAGGCAGAGAAAGCACCCAGCTAGCCTTCCTACTCAGCTCACGACTGGATGGAAAAGGCCCATTAGCTCAGCTGATAGCCCAGGAAGAAAAGGCCAAAAAACCCAAGGCCAAAGGCTTGCTAGCTCAAAGCCCCCAAAGCCAAAGGCCGAGGAACTGAGGAGCTTAAGAGCTAGAGAGAGAGCTAAGAGCCAAAGAGCTAAAAGCTAAGAGCCCAAGAGCTCCTTCTACTTCTACACTCTGTCTTAAATACCCCTCAACTCAAAGTCCCTCCTACTCTTTAATCCTTATCAGCTGGTTTCTTGCTCTGCCTCTTGACCTAGGGTTAACATTATTAAATCCTGTGTACAGAAAGCTCTTGGATTAAAGGTGTGTGCTAGGGCTGAGCCACACTTTATAATCACTTGTTTACAATAAACAGAAAGTTCTTGGATTAAAGGTATGTGTAAGGCTCAACCATGCTAAACAAAAGAGGCTTTTACAGTTCACAATCATCTCAGGGATTGTAATGCGATCAAAGATCGTGCAACAGCCTATGAAGTTTAATACTTGGTAGGTAAGCAGAGCCAGACACGTGCTCTCAAACAGAACCATGGCACAGAGGTATCAGTGACAGGGAAGGTCCTTAGATGTGACAAAAGTCATGGAGGGGGACAGAGGAAAACTTGGTCACAGTACCCTGGAGGAAAATCCAGGGCTGCCAGGCCTTGTCCCTTTGCCAGAGGACGTCAGCCAATCTAGTTCCACTCTCCCTCTCCAAGCACAGGCTGGAAGGTGGAGGGAGGAAGGCCGAGTGATAGCATGCTCTAGGTGATGACACGCCCTATGTGACGTCAGTGACTATGAAGGACAGACGAGGGAGTGGAAAGGCACAGCCACCAAGATCCTTCAAAGAGCTCCAATTCTCTGAATGTTCTCATTCTGCCTCTACGCTGAGAGACTGAGAGGCTGATGAGACACCTCATGGAACATCTGCATGCTAACGCCCCTCCCAGAACAAAGTCTTCCTGCCCCTCACAACAGGGCGAGGGGCCGTAACTCTATGTCTCACACCCTGGCAGCCTGGGGACATTAAAGTGCTCCACATTTCAAAAGTGAGCAAAACCAAAATGGGTCAAAGTTTAAAGAAAGAAATTACAGTAAAACTGCTGCTAAATGTTTTTAAGCTGTGATGGCATAATTTATATTTCTCTCCTAGGCATATACATATAAGCTGTATATACATACTTTGTAACAGTTTAAAGTATTTATTAGGTAGGCACATATATCTGTCATATAGATGTATACACAGAACACACACACATACAATGTACCTTACACAATACCATACATATATACACAACACCATACATATGTCTCATGCTATTTAGTGTATGTGGTATTAATGTATTTGTTAAAATTATACACAAAGGCTCAGCAGCAAGTGCACTGGTTACTATCATTTCCAGGCAGTGATGCCACACTGTTAGGTGATTTGAAAACATCTGGAATTTTATTGGCAACAAAGCCACAAGTATTCCTAATGCAATTATTATGATTCTTTTTTTTTTTTTTTTTAAGTTTTTCGAGACAGGGTTTCTCTGTGTGAAGCCCTGGCTGTCGTGGAATCACTCTGTAGACCAGGCTGGCCTCAAACTTACAGAGATCCGTCTTGCATCTGCCTCTCAGGCACTGGGATTAAAGGCATGTGCCGCATGCTCAAATAGGGGTTACTAGGAACAAAGACAAACTTTTCCCACCTAAGTTTAGGGGAGTTCTGAACTCGATGAGCAGGCCTGCAGTTTAAGTATTCTGGAAAAACATGTCAAGAAATGTCAGGGCTGGAAAAAGAAAGGACTAGAGGCTGGTGTGTGCAAGCCACCTTGGATGGCACGCTTCTGGCTCATGGAGTCACTAGTTACCACACCAGCCCACCAGTTCTCGTCACACTGTGACACAAAGCTACCGACTCGCGGAGGCAGTCTTAGAAGAGGCCTGCACACATCATAAGCAAGGGCCACAGAGCATCCCCAGGCCTCTCTCCCTCCAACTCATCCGGAGACAGCTGAGGGTCTGGATTTCCTCATAACAGCCTTTCACTTCCTGCTTCATTTGTAACAAATCTTCAAAGCTGTTCATACTTCAGCCTACATGCCTGAATGATCAATTTTAATTCTTCCACTTTTACTTTTTAGTAACTAAGAATGTATTGAGACAAAGAAGTCTGTGAACTTCTTAAAAATAACATATATATATGAATATATAATATACATTATTGATGTATATCATATATTAACATAAATAACATCTTTCACATATGGTATTAATTTGCTCAGCATTTTAAATGGCATTGGGCTTTCCAGTTTTATTTCTCATCTTTTTCATTTGAAAGCACCCAGACATCATAGGACAATGTCTTATCACACAGAAATATTTTCACTACAAAATTTTATTTTTACATCCTTTTGATATTTTTCTCTCTCCTACTTAATAATTTCTTATTTAATTTCACTTTTAATATAACAAGGCATTGTATCATGTACAAATAAAATTATCATCTTATTAAAAGATCGCTGAATCCAAACAACATACATAATGTAATAAAGTAAAATGACCTGCACATATACTGTAAAACTATTAGGTTTTTAAGTTCCCAGGAAAATCTTATTGAAAACATGAGACAATCAAAAGTTTTGTGTGTGTTCTGTACAGTCAGAGACTGATCTGCCATGCCTATGCTTTTGAATAAGTGTAAGTTTAAGATAGAAAAATGCTGAGGATAATTAGTAAAATGTCATCAAATTGATGTTGTTTATAACATCCACCCGAGGTCATACAAGACAGCCCTGTTAAGCCTGTGAGGCTGGAGCTACTGGTTGAAAATTTCTGGGGAAAGCATCTCCTCCAAGGGCCTCATCAACTGTTTTTACTGCAGGTATCTTTATAAATAGTGGCCTCTGCTAGAAGCAGCTTGGCCCTCAGCTGTCCTCTTTTTTTTTTTTTTTTTAACATAGTTTTTATTATCTAAAATAGTTTTTAAATGTAAATATCTCTTGATCATATCCTTCCTTTCCCCCAAGTCCTTCCAGATCCTCCCAACCTGTTCTTTCTCAAAAACAAACAAACAAAAACGCAATACAAAACCAAGAAAACAAAACCACAAACAGTAACCAAATAGAAGCATACACAAACACTGTGGAGTCCACTATAGGTTTGGTCAACTACTCCTGAGGAGGCGGCCTGTGTGAGGGCACAATGCCTGCACTTTTAGGCTGTTTTGTTGTTCTCCTTCCTCTCTGACACAGAGTCAAGGAGCCGGACTGATTTGGGACAGGTGATGTGGTTGCCGGGTACTTTGAGAAAATCACGCTTGAGTCTGAAGTAGGGTGGCCAAAATGCCATCAGCAGAGCCAGATTCTCAGTGATCTCAAACAGCACATGCCAGTGTGACAACCCAGTTACACACAAAAGATGTGTGTTCCTCTCTAAGACAGAGGATAACAAATTATCTACATATGATATTAAGCTTTCAGAGGCCAACATTCAATATATGGATGTCATTGCTGTGATGAGAACTCTCACCAGAAGCAACCTGAGGTGGAAAGAGTTTATTTACTTGCATATCACCGAAGGAAGCCCAGGCAGGAGTTCAGGGTAGGTTCCTGCAGGCCAGAACTGAAGTAGAGGCCATGGAGGAGCGCTGCTCACTGGCTGGCTCTCCACACCTCACTCAGCTTGCTTTTTAATACAAAATCAGGCCTACCCACCCAGGGGCAGCACCATGAACAATGGTCTGGGTTCTCCCTTATTGGTCATTGATCAAGAAAGTGCCCCCACAGACTTAGCTATATGCCAATCTGAAGGAGGGATTTTTCTCAGTTGAGAGTCTCCCTTTCCAGATGACTGTAGTTTGAGTCAGGTTGGAAAACAAAACAAAACTAAACTAAACTAAACTAACCAGCACAATTGACCCCTTGTCAACACGACACATAAACACATCACAACTAAACTATAACTTTTCCTTTCTTGTTTATCCAGATCTCCTATTAATATCACAACAAAAAATACAGCTCAACATTTAAAAAGTCCCACAGTCTTTAAAAAAAATTTTTTTTGATAACTTAAAAAGCAAAAATATTTTAACTGTAGGCCGCTGGAAAATCTAAAATAAAAATCACACAGTTCCCGTCTCAGAGAAAAGAACCACGACACAGTTACAATCAGATCGAAACAAAGGCCAAGTCCAACAACATGAACAGCTCGGCATTCAACATCTGGAGACTCACTCACAGACTTCTGGGCTTCACTTGAGGGGCACCCTACTTCTCTGGCGCTGCCATCTGTGGCACGCCCAAGCTTGTCTCATACGCTCAGGCCAGTTCAACACCACTGTCTTTGGTGGTCTTCCCCTAGTATTGACTGGCATCTCCAGTATGCTGCAGGATATTGGATCCCAGTGTGAACCCCAAGATTGTGAACTGTGAGTCTCTGTTTCTTGTCCATTTCTTGTCTCGTTATGGTGTGGTTCAGCTAGCCCTTTAATCCCAGAACTTTCTGTACACAGGATTTAATAAAGTTAACAAGTTAACACTAGGTCAAGAGGCAGAACAAGAAACCAACTGACAGGAATTAAAGAGCAGGAGGGACTTTGGATTGAAGGGTATTTAGGACAGTTTGGATAAGAAGAAAGGGTTATGGAACTTTGAGTGAACAAGCTCTTTGGCTTTTGGATGCTTGGCTTTTCCTCCTGGGCTATAGGCTAAGCTAGTGAGCTTTTTGGACCTTTTCCTTCTGGGGCATGAGCTGAGTAGGGAGGTAAGCTGGGTGCTTTCTTTCTCCCTCTCTGAGCTAGCAAGTTTTCACCCCAGACTCTGGTTCCTAAGTCTTCACTGGTAAAAATCGAACTACTTGGGATTTACTTTCTTTAAAACAACACCAGTATGCTAAGGTCTCTAGTAAACCTAGAGGTTGCATTTTCACCAATGACCTCTCACAGTGCCAAACTCCAGTTGTTCTCTATGACACTACTTCATACTTTCAAAAGCAATACCATGAGGGAGACTCCTACACATTACCAAGTTCAGCTACCAGCTTGAGATGCAATCTTAGTCTCTTCTTCTATAGGGACCATATCTTCTGTGTGCTAGCCCCAAGGAAATACTTCCCAGAAGAGTTTGCCTCAAAGACTTTGAACTCTTATTAGTAAATCACTGATGATTTTTCAGCTGCAGGTGACCAGCATCAATTGTCCCAGTAAAACAAAGGTTCTATTTCAGTGATGCTGGGCTCTTGCTAATCACAGCTGACCCTTCAGTACCTGCCTCCCTCTGAAACTTCAGAAGCCAGCTCTCCACTATTTGCATTCCTCTCAGTCTTATTTTCCATCTTCCTATAACAGCTCATTAAGCTCTGAGCATCTTATGGACTTTTCTAGCCCCCAAACTCCAGCATCTTTCCACAACCATCCCCTAAAACAGCATGGTCAGTTCAATCAGCAATACCTCATGATCCTGGTACCAATCTCTGCTCTACTCAGCTTTCTGTTGCTATGATAAAGACCATGACTAAAAGTCACTTGGGGAGGAAACACATTATCGCTATTGTCAAGGAAGGTCAAAGCAGGAAGCTGGGGGCAGAACCTGAGCAGAAGCCACAGAAGAGTGCTACTTAGCTGCCTGCTCTTTTTGGCTTGTTTAGCTACCTTCATTATGTAACCCAGGGCCACCTGCCGGGTGTGGTGCCACCCAAGGTGGGCTAGGCCCTCACACACAGTAATCGCTAATCAAGAAAATGCACAAAAGCCTGGGTTACAGGCCAATGCAATGGAGGCATCTTCTCCATTGAAGTTCACTCTTCTCAAATTGAGTCCACTATTAACAAAAAACACAGATGCCAAAGCCTTTCTTAACCAATGGCAAGCTCTTAAGTTATTAGTCTACTCTCAGTCACACTTAGAATAGTGTGTGACTTAGAACAAAGCTGTATGACCAATCAAGTTTTATTTTAAAATGTTTGGCTTTTACTCATGCTTTCTCTAAGTATTACACAAAAGTTAAAACACCAGGCTCGCATTGCTGAATTTCTGAGTGTTCAATACCTATACTAATGTAATCAGAGCAATTAAAGGGGATGCTATCTTGACCCTTTCCCTCCAAGACCAACAAGGTCCCAGGGAACTATGGAGCATCTCTCAAAATGGTCCACAACTCTAACACATCACGTTTCTTCTCAGTCAGAGAGGCCATGGAGAGCCCACCAGGCACACTCTGAACAGTGCACATTCTGCAAAGCAGAAAGCAAGCAAAGAGGAAAATGTCTTCAGGGCTGCCAAGTGAGTCTGCATTCCAGCTAGACCCTCTGACTCATTCTCAGCAGATGGGGAAACTAGCAAAAATAAATAAAATAAAATAAATAAATAAAAAACCCAAACATTAAAAAAAAAAGAAGAAAAAGAAAAATATAACTAAAACCTAAGGGAGCCAGCTACCTCTTCTGCTCATACAACTCCAAAGAATGAGCTCCTCAACCAGCCTTGAAAATAAAAAAGAAAAATCATGAATCCAGCTACCTTATGGCCTTAAACACTCAATGGGAAAGTATAGCCAAAGGCTAATATTGCTGTGCTTTCTAGAAAACAGGCCAATGGATCACACTCTCCAGACATCAAGCTGAAATTCATGAGACATTATTCAGACAACTATTTATCACTAATGATTTTCTTACTAAAAAAAAATATTGACAAGTTATGAGACATCATGACCTTTACTCAATTTTAACACCACTATGTACCTACAAAGGACCTACAGTACAGAGGCACAGGCCCAGTATTGTTCTAACCCAAAAAATCATACAATGATTGAATTTCTTCTCTTTCCCTCTCGAGAAGCCATACAAGAATCTCACACTGTGAGATTAAAAGCTATCGAAGTCTCTGAAAGGGAACTCCGAGTCCAGCTTTGGATAAACAGAAACAAACAACAACAAAATTGGAGAAAGATCCTGGTGAATGGATGCTCTTACGAACCTATGAAGAGACCTGATTGATTTTAACTCAGATGTAAAAATCGGGCTTTGTTCCACCAACTCCACTTCTTGCCTAGGGCTTGTGACGCTAGCAACTGCCACCTTTACTCTGCCTCAAGTCTGTTTTCATGCACCAGGCAAGCACTTCCTTTCCTCTCTATACCTGACTATTATACAAGTTAAATTCTTGATACACTTTTGGGGACCCTAGATAACATTGGAGAGGTACCCTAACTGCCACACCTGACACCTTCCATTCATTGAAAGCCTTCCAGACAGATATGCCATTGTCTCCATCCTTAAAACTGATCCAGGTTGATCCATCAATCACTTGGCTAAGGAACCACCCTTCAGGAAAGAGTATCCACCTTAAGTCATGCTAAGGAGACAGGAGGAATAAATTAACCCTCCAGCAAGATACTGTACTTTTTCCTTCCCAGAATTCCTGCCCTGTGTGCAGTTACTACAGAGGTATCTGGAGGCTCTGGTGGGTCTGCCCGCCTTTCTGAGTCCTGACTACGTGGAGCTGTCAAGTGTTGCAGCGGGAATACCCCTCCAGTGGGATTATTTAATGGTCCTAAAAGCACATAGATAGTTTTGCTTGCATAATAGCCAGGTGCAGAGAGAAAAGAAAGTCTTGGCTGGTGCCTGGAAAGAGATTTGAGCGGAAAGCCCTGACTCAGAAAGGCTAGGTCCTCCTTTTTCTTCTTTGTCCTTCTGATCCTGGCCAGAGCCTAAATATGTTTTTTTTCTGGTATTAAATCTCCCCTCCCTGCCATGTGGCTGATGTCCATGCCAGTCTAATTCAAATGGGAACGCGCTTTCTTTCTTTCTTTTTTTCTCTTCCATATTTCTCTTCTGAGCAGTCGCTGAGATTGACAGCCTTCCATCCTTGGCTTTTTTCTTCTAAACACTAGTAAAATTGTCCTCAAGCTTCCTTTTGAGGCTGTTCTTGTTGTATTAATGACATTAAGAACCTGTGGTGGTTTGACTGAGAGTGGCCCTCATATGCTCATATATTTTGATATTTTGTTCCCGGTTCATAGACTGTTTAGGAATGATGAAGAGTATGGCCTGGTTGGAGAGGGTGTGTCACTCAGGAGTAGGTTTTGAGTTTTAAAAGCCATGACCAGACCCAATGTCCCTCTCTGCTGCAACTTCTGGGTCAAATATGAGCTCTTAGCTACACTTCCAACACCATGCCTGCCTGCCACTTTGCTACGGTTGTCACAGACTAACCCTCTGAAACTCTAAGCAAACCCTAATTAAATGCTTCTTTTTATAAATTGCCTTGGTCAGGGTATTTCTTCACAGCAGAACCCCAAGAGGGGACTCTGATGATTTCCCCAGGAACGTGTGGTGATTCTTCCAGGACTCCTCAAAGTTCCAGCGACACTAGTTAGGGCCCAGTGCCCTCCAGCAAAGGCAGCCTCTAGTACCCAATCTCCTCCTGTGTCCCCTAGCAACGTCGACAGCAGAGGACTTCTTCTGCAGAGCTGCCTCCTCCCACCTACAGTTACAGAACTAGTCACCACAAGTATCCAGAACTATGTTGAGCATCGTCTCTTGCGATCAGATGATTGGTCATTATAGCTGCTCAGTCAAGAACAAAACACCAAGAAACCACTGTATCCATTTATCAGCCCCCTTAAAATCTTACATCCTTTTGCATATGTTGGATATAGTCAGACTGTTTAAGAGTTCCTTGGTCAGGAGCTTTGCCCTGGACTATCTGTGCAGCTGAGGCCTTTGAACGCACAGTTCTCAGGAAGCTTGTTGAGCACGCTTTCTGGGGTGGGTCTTCCTCTCGAACCTTCATGGTGATTTCACATTTACTGATTCATATATGGGCAGAGTAGGAATTGTAGTGACTCTGTCTTTCTGCACCTCTGAAACTTGAGAGTGTCTTAATAACACTGAGTACTAAAAAGACAAATCCCTTCCTTGTCGCTTAGCTCTGTCTTATAACTCTGACTCAACAAATTTTTATTGTGTATAACTATCACAGTAGAACTAAACTATATGTAAGTTAAAAAAAAAAAAGTTAAAGCACCACTTCCCAGAGTTTAACCGAGAGAGGCTTGATATAGTCAAGTTGCTGTCTCAGTAGGAATTAACAGAAGATTATTAGAGTAAGACGCACCGGGCTCTGGCTTCTGCGCACAGTTTCAACTCTACAGCTCCAATCAGCCAACCTCCTCAGCCCACACCCCAGCCCCACCATATATAAAATGTGGATTACAATCCTATAACAGAATGCAAACATCTGAGAACTTTCCACGTGCTGAGTACTATGCAAAGCAGTTGCCTTTCTTTTATCTCTGTTCCCTTATGGGAAGCTGTCCAGGTGGAGACACCAACATACATGCTAACTGACTTGCCTGAGATTACAAGGCCAGACAATGAGCAAACTGAGACTCCCAGGATAGCATCTATTACAGTCCTCATGGGCCGCAGCTCTCCTGCTAGGAGTGTTGACCAACTGTCAATTCCTCCCCCTCCCCCCACCCCCGACCCTCAACGTGATGAAATGATGTATGGAGAAGACCCTATGTAATAGAACCTATGCCTTGTATATAGCTCCTTGCCTCTGTTTTCAGTAATAGCGTGACATCTCCATCCTGGATGCCTGGCACTTGGTTGCACTGCCTAGCTTGGCACACACAGCTCTTAGGCATCGTGCAACTGTGAAGCCTGGAGGCATCTAATCCCCAGAAGCACATGCAACAAGACAAAATTGCCCATAAACAGATCTGAATGATCACCAGGAGAGCCTGGGCTCTGAGAAAACCTTCCCAGGCTGCCCATCTGGACTCACTTAACTTTGTTTGCATTTCAGTGTAACACTGGTCAGATCATAGGTTAACATACACCCAAAGCCTCCCCACTGATCTTCTTTCTTTATCTTTGGAGACAAATGTGTATATAGCTCTCCCGTATTTATCATCTATGTGCCTGTTTATTTCATCTGGACATCCTTTGTAGTGTCCGCTGTTGGAATGCTCTATTCCACCAGTGCATCATAGCTTCTATGGTCCTTTGAAGAAGGCTCCAGATAATGTCATTATGGGATGGCTCTGGAGCCAGAGGTCCCATGAAGCAAGCCTCCATTAACTTTTGCACATCCTTATACAATACACTGAAGAGAACTACTAACTGGAGAGGATTTCACTCGGCCACTTACTCATTTTTTCCAACTAGATTCTAAGCATCTGCCATGTCTAGGTATGGTGTTGTATTGGGCGAATAGAGTGCGGAACCAAAAGGACATAGGCACAGATCACCCTGGGGCTTAGAGTCTTGGGGCAAGGAGACCACATCATAAGAAGGGTTCTGAGGCCAGATGTGGTGGCGCATGCCTTTAATCCCAGCATTTGGGAAGTGGAGGCAGGCGGACCTCCTTGAGTTCGAGGCCTGCCTGGTCTACAAAGTGAGTCCAGGACAGCCAAGGATACACAGAAAAACCTTGTCTCGAAAAACAAAACAAAACAAAACAAAACAAAAAAAAAAAAGAGGCAGGGGGCGGGGTGAGTTCTGAGAAGGGGATATTTAACCCCAAACATGGAGGGTGAAATGAGAAGCTGTCTTAGTTTGGGTTTTATTCCTGTGGAGAGACACTACGACTATAGCAACTCTCATAAAGGAAAACATTCAACTGGGGCTGGCTTACAGTTTCAGAGGTTTAGTCCACTATCATCATGGTGGAAAACATAGCAGAATGCAGACAGACATGGTGTTGGAAAAGGAGCTGAGAGGTCTGAAGGCAGCAGAAGGAGACTGTTCCACTGGCTGTGGCTTGAGTGTATATGAGACCTCATAGCCCACCCCCATAGTGACACACCTCCTCCAACAAGGCCACACCTCCTAAGCGTGCCACTCCCTGTGGGTCAAGCATTCAAACACATGAGTCCATTGGAACCACATCTATTCAAAGCACCACAGAAGCCCACATAGAAAAGGTGGAGGAAGAATATTCCAGGAGAAGGAAGCCATATTAAAAAAGAGGCCATGAAGATGTGTTAAGATTAAATAATACAGAAAAAGATAAGGAACAAATAGAATCATATATGCTAATGGGAGCACAAATGAATTAACACCTTCAGAAAAGAATGCAGCTGTATCTAGCAAAACTACAGGATCATACACAATGACTTCACAGGTCTACTGCTGACTACAGGATCATACACAATGACTTCACAGGTCTACTGCTGACAACATATCCCAGAGACACCTTGTGTTTTGTCTCCAAAGGACACATGAAGAAACGAACCATCAGAGAAACATATTTATGACAAAAGCACTAAGCAAAGCAAAGATCACGAAAATATAATTGGAGAGAGTGGAACCTTGATGGGGAGATGAAAATGGAAAACAGGAAGTATAATGACCCGGCTCATTTTCTAAAGCCGCGTGGGAGGCTCACACGCATCTATTGTCTAACTATTGTCTGCATGTTATACATATTTTATCAATATTTTTGCATCTGTTCAATATTTCATGGAACTACTTCTTTGTATTTGTCTATCCTGTGGAAAATGGATTAAAGGGAGAAGGGAGACATGGAGAGGGCAGATGCAAGGTGAACAAAGGTACGTGGGCCAGAATTCACGCTTCCTTGCACTCAGGTACTGACACACTGGGGGCTGGGAAGGAGACTCGTCCAGGCACAACAGCCTCTGGTTTGTCTGGATATGGTTTTGTTTCTGTTTGTTTCTTTGTTTGCTGTTGTCTGAAGGTTTTGTGTTGCTTGTGTGTAGGAGGCAGGGTCCGACTGTATAACTCTGGCTGCCCTGCAACTCACTACATAGGCCAGGCTGGCTTCAAAATCAGAAGGTCATCCTGCCTTTGTCTACTGACTGCTGGAATTAGAAGTGTGCAATGCCTGGTCTTGAACCTGTGACTTTTTCAAACTGGGTTCAAGCTTTACTGTGAAAAACCAGTTCTAGAAGGGCCAATGGAAATTGCTCCATAATCCACTCAATCCCTTGACTTTCACAAATGTAAAAATCCATATCCAGTGATGAGAGGAATAAAAGGGGGAAGGCAGAACAGAGCAGCACCCACATCCTCGCCCTCTGCCCCTCTCCACGTAAGGCCACGCCCTCACTGGTCCATGTCTTCATTAGAACTGTAAGTTTTGTTCTCACAGAGATGATCAGCAGAATACGCTTTTAAAAATGGAATTCCAAAGTTTACTGAAATTAGGTTCTTATAAAATTTGACAGGTTTGTCTGAAATAACAGAGTTCTGGGGTTTGTTTTTTGTTGTTGTTTTTGTTTGTTTGTTTTTTCCTTTTTAGTAATAGCCACCTAGTGAAAATGTATGTACTTCTTGAACCAATCACTGTACTTGTAGGAATTTTCTCTACTGAGATTTTTTCACTCATCAGAGCAGTGATGATACACAGAGCAAAATGACTGAAGCACCAGTCAGAATAAGTAGACACTGAAAACATCCACAGTGACCATTGGCAGAGAACTGGCAAAAATACAGAGTAGCTACACAGTGTGATGATATTATAGAGTCTTTTGGAAATTTTACTTAATATTATTTATGTTCACAGATGTCAAAATAACTATAAGGCCTGCTGTTAAATAAATAAGGATAATATTATTTGTATCAAAAAAATAAAGCATAAATACATACACAGACATGGACACATATAGTCACATTGACCTTAGTATGAATACATATGTATATATAACTCATGTACATCAAGGAAAGATATGTAACTATACCTAAACATGTAAACTTACAATATTTTTGTCACATTCCATGGCATATGAGGCTAGGCACGCAAAAAAAAAAAATTCTTTAAGAAATTCCAAGTTTCTAGCCAATATTCTACCTTTCAATTTTTTACTTTTGATTTTTACATGTGGGTGTTTTGACTGCATGTATGTCTGTACAGGTCAGAAGAAGGTGTTGGACCCTGGAACTGGAATTACAAACAGTTTGAGCAACTATATGGGTGCTGGGGAATCAAACCATCTGCAAGATGGTTTTTACCCCAAGCCATCTCTCCGGAACCATTTTCTCAAGCCTTTATTACCAATTTGACACTTTTCCTGGAAAAAGCTGGCTGGTAATAACCACCAGAAAGAGGCAGCTTAAAGGCTTTCACACAAAATTATCTTGGGTCACAAGCAATAAAGCTGACTTCCCAGTGAGGACATTTTCTGGGTGGTGATTATTGAATTAAGAGGTTAAAAGGCACACACCCTGCTGCACACACACACGGGGCGATGGGGTTTCACACCCACACACACCCACGTGCTCCTACAGTAGCTCTCAGGCATTCTTCTCCGCATACGTAACATGAACTCGATCCCTCTGCTTAGCTGGCTGGTAACTCAATAGGGGCTATCAGAAGGATTCATAGGATTCACTCATTCTACACCCTTTAATCCTAAAATAAGCAGTCCCAAGTGCATTCTGAGACAGCGCATGCTCTTTCTCAGATGATGGAAGTCTGTGTTACAGAATGACATTCCTAAGATGGCTCAGGTTCTTCCCTGATAGATAAGGGCACATACCCAGACAAACTGAGTAAGAAAATAAGTCATCTTTTAATACCCTCTCTATCCAAATTTATTAAATTTCCTCTAGAAACTTATGAAAGCCAAGGTTTCTGATGATATCATCCTAACCGAAGCATCACCTGCGAGAGCACATTTGTCCTCAGCTAAGGTTTCCATGATATGTATTTGTGCATGAACACACACACACACACACATACACACATTCATATACACACATTTACACACACACCCATACACACATTCGTACACACATTCACACACACACATGCACACACACACACACACATACACACACGTAACAATAGAAATCAAAAGAGGCTACCAATTTATCTGTGAGTGGAGCTGAATGTGGGAAAGGAAAAGATGGTGTAATTCTTTTTCAGCTAAAATATATTTTAGTTTTATATGCATCGTTGTTTTGCCTGCATGTGTGTCTATGTGAGGGTATCAGATTCCCTGGAACTGGCGTTACAGACAGTTGTGAGCTGACATATGGATGCTGGGAATTGAACCCGGGTCCTTTGGAAGAGCAGCCAGTGCCCTTAAATGCTGAGCTATCTCTCTAGTCTCTTAAAATACATTTTTAAATGTATAAAAAATAAAACACAAAAGGTTGATTTTAGATTTCCAAGCACTAAGAACACATAGTAGATATAGCTAGAAAAGATAGTTCTGAGCTACAGAGACGGCTCGGTGGTTCAGAGCACTCACTGCTCTCCTAATGGATCTGGTTCAGCTCCCTGCATCCACCCGGCAGCTCACAACTCTCTGTGATGCCATTTCAGGCAGATCCAATGCCTTCTGACCTCTGTGGGCACTGCAAACAGGTAGTACGGAAATGTGTGCGGGCAAACACACACAGAGACAATAAAAGCACGTACAATTTTTTAAAAGAGAAAAGACAGTTATGGTAACACTGCTGAAGTAATGAAATTTAATGCTTAACCCTAGGGCAGTTTGCACTGTGAGGGCGTCTTTGTCTAACATAATCAGTGCCTGCAGTTGGTTTGTTCATTTTTAAGAATCCAGCAGGAATGGAATTTAGCTATAAACAAGTAAAACCAAAAATCATAGTGACTACAACAAAATGGAAGTTCACTTTTCCCCCCAAGTAAATATGACTGGAGTTATGTAGCCCAAGGCTAATATGGCGTCTTTCTGCTTGTCACAGCCACTATCCTTTTCTGCTCTTCAACACTGGGCTTTTACCTCATTGCAGCTACTTAGGCATCATCTATCTCACCCAAGTTCTGGTGGACGGGAGGAAGAGGGAGGGGAGGGGCTGCCTGCTTTCCGAAAAGCGCAGGTCCCAGAAGCTACACTGTAGCTCTCATGTCTGCCCCTCTGGCTACAACCTAACTAAAGGGCAAGTCCTAGGAGAAACGCCTGAGGACCGGGAAATGCGGTCTTTGTTCTCAGGTCCTACGCCAGGCAGTAACTGGAGGGGATGTTTCTCTGTTGGCTTTAATTTTTTTTTACATTAATATTTATTTTATGTTTGTATGTCTTTCTTTTGGAAGGGTATAATTCTGTGGGTGGCATTACAGAAGCATAGAAGGGTAATTAATAATAATTGTCACATTAAAGAATAACACACACACACACACACTAAAACACATGGACATAAGTCTTCAATCTTCACCTTTTTCTTAAAATACACACTACCGACTCAATTTAGTCAAGGAAAAGATTTTACATACGGCTTTTACAGATTCAAATAGCTTCTATTTCTTGGATAAAGCATATCTATAATGCAAAAGCCTTTTAAATTTCAGCTCAGGGGTTTGGTTTGCTTTGTTTCTTTTTAAAGAGTAGTGTCTGCATTTAAAGACACTGTCAAAAAAAAATCCTTTGACAGTCTGCTTCATTAGTAATGCTTTATGTTTCCGAAGTGTTAGCTTCACTCCTCTTAACGTTCCTTTTCAGTTATTCCCAAGCACCCAGTGTCCACGGAACAGCTAGCTTCAGTCTCCTCATGCCCGTGCTTCCTGGGTTTCCAGAGCTGCCTGGGAGCACAGCAGCAGGCAGCCAGAGCATGTTAGGCTTTAGGAGGAAACACAACACACAAGTACAATACACAACGAACGGGAGCTTGCAAGGAGAGCTCTGGAGAGAAACTTCTGAACTTGGTCCTCACAACTACGAGGCCCCTCCTGATTCTACGATCTCTTTCCAGTTAAGAGATGCAAACGTGGTCCAGAGAAGTTAGTCGGGTTTGCGGATCTCAGAAGGTTGGCATATATTCCTCCATAGGTGTCTTCTTTCAACTCTTTCCCACACTTCATCCCGGATAGAGGCTGCCATTATCATGTGGAGAGGCACCACCTCCATTGTGGTGGTGCTTTCTAACTGACTCCATGATGCTTAATGTGCCTGGCCCCACCCTATTAATGCCAGGTGCCTCATTAACAAATATCATGATTTGAAAAAAGAAAGAAATGTAGAAAAGAAGGAAGGGAGGGAGAAAGGGAAATGGAGGGGAGGGAGGGAGGAAAAGAAGCCAGGCAGACAGCCATGAGTGCCCAAATCTATGGGTCTCTAAATGCAAAGGTGATGTCTGGGGCACTGGAAATGTAGTTCTGTTACAGCTTTCTTATCATCTCTTAGATCACAAAATCATAATTATCAATCTTGTTACACCTATGGGCAATGAAGAGGTTTTCTAAATCTTGACAGAAATGAGTCAAGCTTAACCCCAAACAGAATATATAATGTACACTATTTTAACAATTTCTGTGAAAAGAGATAGTATAGTTCACCAGAGATAGTTCACCATGAGGCATGAATACAGACATAGTAGTTCCTGTATTGGATTTGCAAAATAACAGAGACAAGAGAAACAGTCACACTCCCGCTGAGAAAGCAAATTAAGATTTTCTCACACATCCACTCACTGAGACCCTCACAAATTTCAGAATGAGTTGTCTCATGCTTATTTCTGCCATTAGCAAGAAATGTTTTCTCACTTAAAAAAAAAAAGAGATTATGCTTCTGTATACTACAGGTGATGAAATAGTTTGTTCAAATTTTCTCTTGACTTTTAAGTTTTCAAAAATTACTAATGTCGAAATAATCCATCTTCCTTTATGACTTGAGTTCCATGCCACCCACCAGTTTATTTAGTCCATCAATGCATCTGAACTGAATGTTTGCTGGGCACCAGGCACTGCTCCAGGTGTCAGGGACTGAACAACAAAACAAGCAACTGGGTGACACTGACATGCTTACATAAGCCAAACTATTCCTGGGGACAAACATAAAGCACAGAATGCATTAACATACAATTCCAGGTGGGGCACATGCTATGAAAACATGAAAGAGAAGAGGGGCTTGGGGACTGGAGTTTTATTTTAGCTCTGTGGGAAGACTGTTCTCCAGAAGGTACAAGCAGACAGGCCGGCAGTAGGAGAGGGACCAATCCACACAAAGATACCCAGGCAGTGCCAGTATGTGCAAATGCCTCAGTGCAGAAGGTACCTGCTGCCTTGGCAGTGTGATTCCAGAGGGAGGGGAAAGGAGGAAGGCAAAATGTCTACAGTTAGATGTGCCTAAGTTTCTAAGAGTTGATCCCCTGTAAAAGTGTGGCTTTTCCCCCCTTTAGATTCATCTCTTTTTATGCCAAACCAGAGGGAAAGCTGCGTGTTTTTCCTAGGATTGTTGATCAAGTAAATTGAAGCATTTCTCCAAGCTCTGAAAAGCCATCTGACTTGTCCTCTGGTCGCCTGTGGCTTGGATCTAGTTTTCAAGATGTTCTGCTCTGTCATAGGGCTCGCTCTGTTCCTGCCCAGGTCTATAATGTTTTGATTTCTAAGCATGTTCATTTTACTACCCAGTAGACAGTCTTGTTCGTGTTTGACCACTTTCACAGAGATGCCATACCTGGGTTTGCTCAAGTCTGCATCTGACCCAAGACCTTATTTTTCATTTTTTACTTTTTGTTTTGTTTGTTTACTTTGTTTTATTTTTAGAGACAGGGTTTCTGTGGGTAGTCTTGGCTGTCCTGGAACTCACTCTGTAGACCAGTCTGGCCTCAAACTCGCCAAGATCCACCTGCCTTTGGTTCTCAAGTTCTGGGATTAAAGGCGTGTGCCACCACCATCCGGCTTTTGACCCAAGATCTTAAAGACCACTGCATTAAATTCTATAATTTGTAAACACTAGAAAAGGTGATGGTTAGAATAAACTCAAGGAAAACTCATAGCCAGGTTTCGTACATGTCTGTCATCTCTGAACTCAGAGGCCAGATGGACTACATAGAGAGACCTTGTCTAAGGGTCGGAGAAAGATGAAATAATGAAGGAGGGATTTCTTCTACTTTAATCTCCTTGGCACCCCAAATGCCTTTAGCAGGCAGTGAAGCCTATAAAAAACACAAGATATTGGGAAGCTGCACTAAACTGATGTTTAAATTATTTAAGTGGTATGTGTGTGTGTGTGTCTGTCTGTGTGTGTGTGTGTGTGTGTGTGTGTGTGTGTATGTGTGCCTGTCTATCTGTCTGTTTCTCTCTCTCTCTCTCTCTCTCTCTCTCTCTCTCTCTCTCTCTCTCTCTGTGTGTGTGTCTATGTCTGTGTGTGTGTGTGTGTGTGTGTGTGTGTGTGTGTGTGTGTGTGTGTATTCCTAAGTTCTTCTACTGTCCTTGACATGGCTATCAAGGCCTAGAAGGCTGGGCTACATTTGAGATCCATGAGTTTCCAACCACACTCCCAGGTTACCGGCTCCTGAGAACTTTTTCATTCTAAGTTCCAAGTAAATGGACACCATGGGGTCATGGGTGGCCCTCAGGATATTCTAGTGGTTTGAAGTCTAAACCCAGTCCTCTAGAGCCTGAGTGGGCACACAGATTAAGGGTCCAGACTACAATCAAAGCCAAAAGACATATAATATCAGTGTTGGTATCAACTCACTCTATGGCCAAGGCCTGAAACATTTCAGTTTCTGCAGGAAACAATAGAATCTGCCATGTAAGGCTGGGCTTTGTGGTGTGCCCCTGTGATCTCAGCACTTGGGAAGCTATCAGGAGAACTGCAAGTTCAAGGCTAGCCTAAACTATAACGGAAACACTGTCTCAAATAAAAATAATAGTTACCACTATAAACAACTCCAAGGAATGTGATTCCTATAATACTCCTGGCATATTATAAATGATGAACTAATGATAAATATATGGTAATGATCACAACCAAGAAGAAACCATTGTTTGATTTCACTTTACTTTAAATGAATTATTCTAGTGAGTCTAAATCCAGTCACAGGGTTGAAATGGGAAAACTGAGGAGGAACGCTAATGTTCCTCTTCTCCCAGATCTCTTTATGAAGTTGGGCTTTCGGGGACCAATTTGACTCCATTTGTAGGAATTTGTAGCAATGGTATTCATCTCTAGGCTTACTAAACCATTTCCTTTTCTGACACAAGAATATTTTTCCTCCCCTTTGAATCTGAATCCATTATATGACCTTAATTAAAAGGCCAAAAGATCAAATGCTCTTTCTACAAATAGCTCTCCACACACAACTAGTTCATTTCCTATGCATTTCCCTGGCCAGGCTAAAAGAAAAAAAAAAAAAGGAGATAGATGGACTCTGTAGGGTAACCTGAGGGAGGGGGAGGGGGTCAAATGATTCAGACCTCATCAATATGGTCTGTAAATTCCATCGCAAAATTCCACCCACTGAGAGCAGCTTCAACAAGCCTTTCCTGTTGCAAGCCCTCATTTGTGCCTTAAAAAAGGTCAAGTAAGTTCCTCACAAAATTGTCCTAAAGTCAAGGCCCAGAGGTTTTATGCAGTCACATGGTTTTGAAAATGATACATTTAGAAGCCATTATTAGAGGCTGGAGAGATGGCTCAGCGGTTAAGAGCACTGGCCTGGCTACTATTACAGAGGGCCTGGGTTTGGTATACAGTATCCATATAGTGGCTAATAACTGTCCTTAACTACAATTCCAGGGATCCAACATCATCTTCTGGCTCCATGGGCACTAGGCACATACATGGTACACATACATACATGCAAGCAAAAGACCCATACACATAAAATAAATCTTTTTTTTTAAAGAAAACTATTATTGGACAGGATACTTAAGAAGGGAATCACATATTTTTTTTCATGACTACTATTAGTAGCATCAATACAGAGGTCCCTAAAAGATTTACATATCTAAATCAACTTAGTTGGGAGCCCTTACTTTACAAAATCTGGTCTTTGCAGATGTAATCAAGAATCTTGAGATGAGATCACGCTGGATTCAGGTAGAGGACACAGCATCCAGGAAGAAAGCCAGGTGATGATGGAGTAGAGATGAGAGTAGTGGATCCACGAGCCAAGAGGACCAGGAAGTGTCTAGGGGCCACCACCAGAAGCCAGGAGGGGCCTGAAGTCCGCACGTCTCCAGGGAGCACACATGCTGTGGATGCCTGACTCTGACCCCCTCTAACGTCAGACATCTCGGGAGCTTCTGCTGCTTTAAAGCAGTCCTTCAGGAGGAATTCGTTTCAGTAGCTCTAGGGAAGTCGGGTAGCTAATTGAAACTACACACAAAGGAAGCGGGCTAGAAGAAAATCATGCCTTACACCTAGGACTACACATTCCTGGGTGATGAAGTTGGACAATTTATTTTTTATTCATCAATCACCTCACTTCGCTGAATCTTCAGAGTTGTCTAAACTACACATGAGCTCTCTGGCAAATTCAGCCACAATTAAAGCAAGAGACGACCCTATTTTAAAATGCTGTTATATACTGTATTAAAAATAATTTAAGTATCACATTAGTTACTTTTCTTGTCATTGTGACAAAATATCTGACAGAAGCCACTTAAAAAGAGAAGGTTTTGTTTTGCTATGGTAGCCGAGAAGGGTCCTTTCTGTTGCGACAGTGGGAACCCAGGCTGGTGCCTGATCACATCTTGACACATTAAGAGTAAGACAGGGGGCTGGAAAGATGGCTCAGTGGTTAAGAGCGCCACCTGCTCTGCTCTTCCAGAGGTCCTGAGTTCAATTCCCAGCAACCACATGGTGGCTCAGAACCATCTATAATGTAATCTGATACCCTCTTCTGCAGATAAAGCATTCATATGCAATAAATAAAATAAACAAATCTTTAAAAAAAAAAAAAAGCAGTAAGACAGGACCACAATACAGGGCTGAGGTTTCTCAAGGCCTGCACCTAGACCCTACACTTAATGGGTCTACCACTTCGCCAAATAGCACCTTAGGAAGCCCTGTGGGGAATATTTTCACATTTAAACAGTAACAATAAGCCCCAAACCCAGGACATATCTATTTTGTCCTTCCACCCTTAGAACCCAAGAAGCATCACTGTGTCATTTTCTAGAATTACTAATATTCCAGGCCCGAGAGAAAGTGGGCATTCATTCCCCAGTTCACTGCTGCCTCTGATTTAGGGAAGTCATAAAGATTAAAAGGAACCTAGCATGGAGATTTCTAAACAACTCAACAAGTTGCTGGAGGGGCTTCAAACACCAAGTCATCAAAGATACAAATGAGAAAGAAAAGCCCTGGGTGCTTGGTTATTAAGCCAAAGGCTTTGAAAATTATGTCATCGGGGCAACGTTATAGAGCCATTAATAAAAAAAAAAAAAAGAAAGAGAAGACACTTGTATTCTTTTAGTAAGTGTGTCCCCCCCAACCCCCCGAGGCCTAAATCTTCAGCATTTCAAACTGGAGCACACATTCCTAGGCTATGTGTGCACATAATGAATTGGTTCCTAAGCACGGGCAAGCCAATTCCACATGGCCTCATACTTTAATAAAGATAAAGTCTCATAATGTCCACATTGACGCCTTTCACGTCCATGCGCGATTGTACTGTTTTCTCCAGTGAGACACCCAGACCTCCAAAGTGTCAGGAGACACATTCAAAAGTCTGAGTCCAATGACTCAAAAAGGGTCACATGACACATTGTTGTGCTTGTTTCAAACCGGTCGCAGAAGGCATACTATGAACTCTCCCTTGACTGGTCCTTTTTGTGGGGATTTCCTCCAGGAAACATGCAAAAGGTTGACCTTTCTTGGTTTTCTTCATGTGTATGGTTTAGGGAGCATATACGTGTGCATGTTAATGTGTGAGTGTGGGTACACATGCGTGTGGTGGTCAGAGGACAACCTATGGTGTTGGTCTTTGTGTTCCACCTGGTTTAGGGCATGGTCTCTTGTTCACAGATGTGTGGAACGTAGCCAAGACATTCTCCTGTCTCCACGTCTCATCTCACCATATGTACACTGGGATTACAGGTCCTAGCTACTACCCCCAGCGTTTACATCGGCTCTAGGGACATTCACCCTTGTATGGCAAGTCTATACCCTGAGCCATCTCCCCAGGCCCTGATGATGATCTTTCTAAAGACTTCCTTTCCAGACTCTCCAGTCTGCCCAATTAAACCCCAAGCCATTAACAAGCTGAATGAAGCTTCCCTACACTGCTCACAGATCTGGTCAAGCTAAAATTCCCCTTCCACAGAGCTGAGAATCTGGGAAGTATCTTTCAGAGACCCTAACAAGCAATTACCCCACCCCCCACCGCCCCTCCCCCGCCAACTTTGATAGGAGTTTCAGGTGAAAGGCCCAGCCTGGCATACATCAACTAATCCAAAGATATTCAGATACTGGGTTCATTTACAGACGTGAAACAGATATAACCAAACATGTCTTGGTTGAACAATTTGGTATCTTGAGCCCCTGTGACTTGCTGTCGATGTGACCTAGACTTTGCTCTCTGCTTACATCACTGCTCTGTTTCCTTATGTTTGAAAAATGGAAGGTCAAAGACACATCTCAGAAAACTGTTTTAGGTATGACATGAAGCAATGCATGTGTGACCCCAGGCACACATAGTGTCCATAACATGAGTTCCTTCCCCACAGCATCCCCCAGGCCTAGAGGACTTTGTTACCTAGATGTCTTGTTTTGCATGGCTATCCCTGCCAAGCAGTGACTTAACATTCCTAGCCTCCTCCTAGATATCCGCAGTCATGGTCTCTTTCAAATCTGTAGCCAGGAAACCAGCTGTGTACTGACACTAGCAATCAGTGTGAACAAGCAAGGCAGAACAAGTATCAGAGCACAGGGAATGGCAGAGACTGTGCCTGCTGGACACACACGCTCCATCTAAAAGGAAAGAACTGCATGATGGGAGTTGTATTTTTTTTTTTTCAGTTATCCCAAGAAAGCAGAAGTTGGTATTTTTCCCCCTGTATCAAATGTCAATTAATTCATGATTTAAATCCTGCATGATGCTAGCAAGATATAAATGCAGATCTTGTTTTAAGAGGTTCCGGGACATGATCTCAGGTTCAGATATTGAGTAAATGTCCTTCTTTTTCCCGCCATATAACAGGGATCTTTGGATTAAGGGCTAGTATTCATGCCAATGGAAGTGCTTAGCGAGGCAGGAGAGCCATAGAGCTCATTGCTAAGCAGGCCAGGGAGCAATAGACCACACACTCCACCACGTGTAGCACTCAACTCAAACCTAAGCTTTCATGGTGCAGGTGATACGACAGGATACTCATGGGAGGCTCCTAGGGGCTGAGTTTGAACGTTATCTTCCTCCTAGACTTCGCACACTGTTTTTATGAACACCTTATGCACACTTCGCTTAGATAGAGGTTATGAGGGTAGAGGGTCCTACCAAAAGCCACTTCACCCCTCAGTGAGAGTCCACACGCCGTAAGGAGCTAACTCTACCCTCCATGAGCTCTCATTCTGTCACTGTCACTTAAGCTCCCTCTTGGGAGCTCTACACTGTCTCTCTGATTATAAAAGTCATCACTCCCACTGAAACTGACAGGCTTCAGCTCCTGCGGAAGTGGCTTTTAAAATCTTTCTTATTTATTTATTTATTTATTTATTTATTTAATCTTACATCCTGATTGTTATCCCCTTATTTGTATCTTCCTGTTCCTCCCCTCCCCTAGGCCTCTGACACAGGGTCGGGGGAGGCGGCGACGAGGAGTTAGGAGTGGTGTGGAAGGGGGAGGCCCTCTTCCCCTGCCCCCATCTGACCACAGCCTATCAGGTCTCATCCTGACAGCCTGCATCCCCTTCCTCTGTGTGCCTGCAAGGCCACCCAGCCAAGAGGAAGTGATCAAATCACGGGCAACAGAGTTCATGTCAGAGGCAGTCCTCAGTCACCCTATCACTCTGGAGAACGAGCCGTCCATTGGCTCTATCTGAACAAGGGAGTCTTATAATCTACAGTTTCTAGGGCCTTGAACCCAGATCTTCTCACTTCTCATACAGCCCGGTTTCCACTGAACCTTCCTGAAGCCAGTGAATTCACGAAACCCCGGGCTCTATGGGAGGCCCGTGTGTTTCAGCCCATTAATCCTACAACCGCCTCATCAGACCAGCCATTAACTGAGAAAACTGACCTCAGTAACGTTACTGCCACTTGTTCGGTGTGGCTCAGCTTCGGAAGAAGAACCAGGACAAGTTTTCAGGGGCTGGACATTGCTTGCTGCAAAAGCATGAGAGCCTGAGTTACAGCCTCAGAACCCAAGTAAAATGCTGGATGTGATGTCACACGTGTCTGAAGTCTGTCCTGCGGGAGGCATGGGGGCAGAAGCAGAGGATTTACTAGACACCCAGCCTAGTGAACTCAACAAGCCTCAGGTCCCAGTGAGAGACACTGTCCAAAAAAAAAAAAAAAAAAAAAAAAAAAAACCAGGTGATGGCCCTGTAGAATGACATCTGAGGTTAAGCCCTGGCCTCCTCCACACACACGGCACAAACATAAAGACAGCATCCCAGCAATCAGCTTTTAAAGCCCGCCCCTTCAGCCACTCCACTTTAATGCTCCCAGGTAAGTCTTTATGTGCTTCAAAGAAACAGTTATGACACTGGCTGGAAATAGTCTCTGGCTGCCCCCGGAGACCGCACCTATTACTGTCCTGTATGCAGGTAGGTAGAAAGCCTTTGATCTCAAGAAGCTGGGAGATCTGGGAACGATTCCCGGTAGGCAGTGTTCCCTCTCTCCACGGGGAAATCCCTCTGAGGTACTCAGTAATGGCAAGGTTAAAGGGTAACAACCACTGAGCCTGCAGAAACAAAGGACAATAAAATAGCAAATTTATTTGGCTCTCCTTCCTCCTGCCACGGAAACATGGGGGTGAGTGATGCTGCTTGATGCTGCTCAACAGAACGTGGGCATCACGAGCAGGATTAAAGACAAATGAAAATATACTGTGGAAAATAGATGGCTGACACTGATGTTCTGTGTTGTCTCACTGGCCGTCAGACACAAACTGTCACTTGGGGCAATTAAGCAAGGATTAATTACCACGTTGCTGTGCAAGCTGAGATGTCTCAGCATCATAGCCCAAAGAGTGTACCAACACTCCTGGGTTTTTAAGGAAGTTAGGGTGAAAATTGGCAGGACAATTTGACAAGTGTTTTTAATTTTTTTTGTATCCATATCCTCTGACCCAGCAGTTCCAGCTATGTACTGGGCAAACAGAGGCATGGTACAGTGATGGTGTAAGAGTATTCAATAGAAACATTGAAAAAAACCCAATATGCTGTATATACAATGGATGCTAAGAGTTAAGAAATGTATTAGATCATTATGCCCTATATAGACTTATGTGAAAAATATCTATAGATTATTCCAAAGTATGAAAAAAGCAAGCTTTCAATGATAATATGAAGAATGTATCTTTTCTATATAAATGTTAATAAAAATGATGTGACTGAATCTGGGAAATAGATACTAAACCATTATTTTACACACACACACACACACACACACACACACACACACACACACACACACACGTATATATGAAGCAGGTTCTGAGCTGGTCCAGGTAGTGAGCACTTTCCGTTCTGCATGACACAAGGCCTGTCTTGATGTAATGCATTACTGTCACCCTCAGATGTCACCAAAAGAATGGGTGGGCCTGGCTGCCAATTAGACTTTATTTACAGGCTTCTAAAAATTGAATTTTCACATAATTGTATGTGCCACAAACTGCTCATTTTTTCTTTTATTTTCTTTCTGACCACTTAAAGATATGAAAACCATCTTAGCTAGTATGCACAAAATAGGTAGCACGAAATAGGTAGCACGAAATAGGTAGCACAAAATAGGTAGCAGGCTTTGTCCTACAGCTGCTGTTTCCTCCTCTCTGGTATGGTGCACATGTGTGTGTGTGCGTGTTTGCATAAAAGAAATTTTTATTCATTTAATAATATTAATAATAAAAATAATTAAAAATATCTATTTAAATAAGACATGCCAAATATATTGAGATAGACTAGTTTTTTTTTAAATGAGAAACCCCTATTAAAGGATTCATCTTCTATCATACATCTTACCAAATGCAAATTATACACCCAGCAACCTTCTTAGTCATGCCTTGAAGAAAATCCCAGGTATAAGTGTCTAAGTCTCTCTCTCTCTCTCTCTCTCTCTCTCTCTCTCTCTCTCTCTCTCTCTCTTTCACACACACACACACACACACACACACACACACACACACACACGCGTACTTTCTTTCCTTCTTCTTGGAAAAATCATTGATTGAGACAGCACAATAGGTGGGAAACTACTTCACAGCCAAATCACAATCCACTAAAAAAAAATCCCACCAGCCTCTATCACCCCAAATTATGGTTGCAGCTAGCAGCCTAGAGTCACCAAGGCAACTAAGAAAGGATGCTTTTCAAGGCAAAGGCACGGCTGCCCCCTGAGGGCAATGCCTCTGGAGCAACCGTGGTCCAGCCAAAGCATGTGCCTGGAAAAGCCTCCCTTATCCAGAGACTAACTGCTCTACATAATTATAATGGCCTCGCCAAGCCAGCCCTGCTGTGGGCTGCCCCTGTCAGCTGCTCATGAAAATGGGACTCCAGGAGGCTGTTGTAAAAGTCTACCTCTTCCTGCTCAAATTGAACCTACATGTATACATAAAGTTGCAATGTTAAAGAGATTACAAGGGACTTAGAAGCCCCTGGAGGGTCATTGATCTGGCCTTGCAAACCCTGTCAACAGCCCTTTAGAAAGAGCTTTGGTCTGCGCCCTGCTTCCCCGGCTGCTTTTATTTTACCTCTGTTCTCATCTAGCTTGGAGGGAAATGTTTCCTTCTGGCCATGACTCCAAAGAGTCTCTGGCTCCTTGTTCTAAACTAGGCATGCATGCACTGTAAATATCGAGTAGTCCAGACTAGAGGCCAGCACCCGTTTTCCATAGTCAGATGCTAAGTAGTTCGGACTCTGTGGGCTATGGTCTCATCTTCAACTACTCAACCCCACTCCTATCATGATAAACAAACAAACAAACAAACAAATAAGATGAGATGTCAACAAATGAGCTAGGCTTTGTTTGGTAATTTCATATATAAACATGGAAATTTGGATAATTTCAGATTATTTCCCTAACTACTCAACCCCACTCCTATCATGATAAACAAACAAACAAACAAACAAACAAATGAGATGTCAATAAATGAGCTAGGCTTTGTTCAGTAATTTCCATATATAATCATGGAAATTTGAATAATTTCAGGTTATTTCCCTAAATTGTGAATCATTATTCTCTTAATTTTCTCCATGCTCTTTAAAATCATAATATCCATTTTTTTTTTATTCACAACCATACAAAAGACCTGAGGCTCAGATTTGGCCAAGAGATCCATGGCCTGGATGTTCGCAGTTCACAGCAGGCTTCCTGGAGCAGCTCAAGCAGCCTGCTGGAACTTCTCTCGGGAGCACAGGCTCTCAGGTTCTACCTTAAACCAAGAGACCTGAGTTTGACCAAAATCTCCGAGCAATTTCTACGCAGATAAAATCTTGAGGCCTTGCTCCATAAGAAAAATGTTTACAGTCAGATGGATCTGGAAGGTCACTGACCATCTGGCTGGGAAAACCCAGGGTAACCTGGTAAAGTTCTCTGGGACTCAGTTTCCCTCTCACTAAAAGAAGTGACAAGAGTCACCAGGCCTGAGAGGCGGGACACCAAGCACTTGTCTTCTTGTGTCATCGCTCTTTTACACAGGGTTGCTAGTATTAGCGCAGCTTAGCGTTCCCCCAGTGTTATTTGCAAAGATGAGAGCACTCACTTGGGCTTTGCAGAACGGGGCAGGTAACCTGGACATTCAGAGGTCCTTGAACAAACCAGAATATGGGGGACTAAGACACACCAGCGTCAGTTCCATGTACAGGGCAACTACTGAAAAGCCACCAGTTACAGTCAAGCAGAAAATCTAGCCTGACAGTATCAAATAGATTTTTTTTTTTCCTAGAAAAGGTAGAAAGTTGATGGGGGGGGGGGGCGGAGAGTGCGTGTTACTTGTTTAATAGGCTAAGCCAAGCAAACAGAACTCACTACTGTTGGAGGGCTCACGCCTTTGGGGGTGTGACCACTTCTTTAGACTAAGTCACAAGAGATAAGTATGTCACAGACGATGAGCGTTATTCTCTGTGGCCCAGTAGCCTTAGCTAAGTGATGTGACAACTGGGAGCTTTGATTTCCTTACTAATAATAACACCTACCTCACAAGGTCTGTAAGTGTATATAGAAAGGTGTGTTACACATGGGAGCCTGGCACCCACCAGTCAGTCCGTCCTATTAGTACATGTGCTTCATTCCATGATGGCTGGAGAGCTGGTACTGCCATCACTGCTATCCATCGGTACCCAGACACGCAGCGATCAAGTCTTTGCTATGCCAATCCCCACCCTACCCCCAGGCTAAATGTAAACACACAGGCATGATTGGTCTCCGCTAGCACTCTTGTAGCAGATGCACTAAGTACCCTAAGTACCCAGCCACAGTCCATGAAGCTGCCGTCCTCCTCCTCCTCCTCAGGATCATCCTTTCTGCAGCCTGAAAGCTGTGAGGGGTTCCACTCAGGTGCCGTAAGACAAGATGCTTTCTCCTCACTAGGTCACCTGTGGGGAGCAGAGGCCACCTGTGCCTCCAGGTGCTCCACACAGGGTACAAGAACTGTGGGACCTATTTCCCAAGATACATAACCCCTTATTTTTTTTATCATAAGTTCTAAAAATATCCATATTTGCTGCCTAAAAGAAAACAGAACAATAAAACGGATGTGTACCATCACTCGGGAAAGTCCTTGTAATAAAATACAGCCATTTTGATAAAACCCACAGTCCTTCACAGATATCTTTCCTCCCTCATGGTTAAGACCCAACATGAGAAGAAGGGTTTGCCGTTCATTCTGCTAGGTATATTGAGTCAGTGCCTCTTGATGTTAGTGTACATACAAGTCAGCCTTGCTCCAGGCCAAGACAGACTCAGTGGGTCCAGGAAGGGGGCTCAGACTGTACGTTCCTAACGAGCTTCCTGGAGCTGGATGCTGGTTTTCTTACCAGCTCCAGCCAGCAAGATGCCCTTCCCTTTCTTCATTTAAGTCTCCACCCAAACGTCATCTCCTCAGAGGCTTCCCATGAACCACCTTATCTACGATTTAATTCTTTGTGGAATGGGGCTGGAATGCTGTCTGTCTGTCTCTTGCTAAGTTGACACCGCCACCAAAGCACCGGGCGTAGGTCAGCCACTCAAATATTTGTGCTGTAGAGTCTTCCAGTGTGACAGGAAAAGGGAGCCTAAGTCTTCCGCCCAAGGTCACAGAGCTAGGTAAAGAATAGACGCCAGCTAAGTTTTGGGTGTACATCAAAGCCCCAGGTCTGAGCACTGTGCCAGAAGCAAGCAGTTGGTTTTCACTGTGTTTCCTTCCTAAGAACTCACAGCTCTTTGTGCTGGGAGGCAATACCTTAACTCTATCTTATTCTTATTCTGAAGAGATGCCTGTGTGGGCGTTGGGATGGAGGAGGACCAGGATGGATACACACAGATCATTTAAGTGGTTGGGGGTAACAAGGGAAGGGTCTTAGGGCTTTTTGCTATAATGGTTCATCTTCATTGTCAAGTTGATTGGACTTAGAAATACACCTCTAGGTATGCTTATGAGACTGTTTCCAGAAGAGTGTAACTAGGAAAGAAAGATCCATGCTGAATATGGGAGACACTATGCCATAGGCCAGAGTACCAGAATTCATCTCTCTGTGTCTGTCTGTCTGTCTGTCTGTCTGTCTGTCTGTCTCTCTCTCTCTCTCTCTCTCTCTCTCTCTCTCTCTCTCTCTTTCCTGACTGTCGCTGCAATGTGACTAGCTGATTCAAGCTTCTGCCCTCATGTCCTTTCCATCATGGTAGATTACCCTCAGCCCAAATAAACCATTATCCCTTAAGTTGCTTTACCCATTGCAATTTGTCACAGCAACGAGACTTGGAATCTGTGGAAAGAGGATGCATGATCGCCCGGGAGTCAGGACAACAGCGAGTTCCCGGTGCCTGACATTCCAGCCCCTCTTCACACACAGGCATCAGTGTCCACCAAGGGCTTAGGGCTCCTCAGGAATAGAAGGTAACAGGACCATTTAAAAGAAGACTACAAAGATTACTAGAACCCACAAATGATCAGACAGGAGGTCAACCCAAGCTGCTTCCTGTCCAGTGATGGGGAGGAAACACCATAAAAACCCTATTCATGGCACAAAGGGAGGCCTTTTTTTTTTTTTTCTGGTACTAGTCGGGAAATTGCTTCCATGTGAATATCCCTCAGTTCGATGAAAAGGTCTCTTTTGCTTCATGGGCTGAAAATAAAACCCTTGTTTTCTCATAACAAAATCAGCTGGGTTAAAATGATGTAAAGTTCTAAGAAGCTACGATCATGAAGGTCAAAGCAAATGCTCATGGCATCCTCAAATAAATGAGTTGTGTCTCCTCCTGAGCGACCCTTGGAAGGAAGCTGGAAATGACAAAATTAATGTGCATTTACTTTGGGCCTGGAAATAAACAAACAATGTGGTCAAACATCGGGTTTAACCCCTGGGTAAGTGTCCTTGTCACGTCCACCTAACAGGTAGGGAAATTAGGAACTATGGTCCCTTAGGGACTGAATGTTTAGAGGTCACACAGCTGAGGAGACAAGCTCCAAGTTACATGGCCTCACTGAGCCACTTGCCAGCAGGCCTCTGGTCAGCAAGTGACCTGTAAGCAAAGGAGGACCGGGCAACTGCAGGTCATCTGCCTTGCTCACCACTTCCATAGCACACATCGTCAGGTGGGTCCAGAGAAGCCATGAGCTATTCTGTCATACTGAGTTTAGTTCACAACATGAAGTTTCAGTATCCACGCCCATGCATAACCCACTCTCATACCTGAGACACCCCAGGGCATGTCCAGAGTACATCTACTTGAAGATGGCACTGGCACTATCAACAGATGCCTATGTCTCCACGTATTTATCGGGTTGCCTGCCTGGACTCCGCCACACTAGTCATGAAATGCTTGAAAGTCTGCGCTCGTTCGTTGCCCTGAAACAAAGGCAGAGAGCCTGCCAGACCCATCTGAGGTGGGAACGAAAGCACTTCATCTCTGAAGAACCCAGCTGCGAGTTTCCTTAATATGGAATGCCCCACATGTGCCACCATTGTAGGAAAACAGAGATGTGCAAAGGTGTGGGGGCAGTGGGGAGGGGTCACAGATAATTTTTCTCCATTGTCTCCAAAACAGTCTTCTTCAAATTTTCCCCATGAGTGGTGGGAAGTATGCTTTAATCCAAGAATGATACTGGTCAACTGTCCACTGTCCCCTCTTTTTTCTTTTCATAAAGATGCCAGGGAGAGAAGTCCCCTTTATGTCACCAAGCTGAGTCTGTAAACCCACACCCCAACTTTTCCCAACCACTTCCCTACCAGTCAGATGCAGTGAGAGGGTACCCCGATCCCTCCACTCCCAAACAAAATCATTGCAAGCCAGCTGAGGCTGTCTGAAAAAATCAACATTCAAGGCACATTAATAAGAAACATCTGGCCACGGGAAGAGGGTTGACACAGCACAGGCAGGCAGTGGTGGATTTGTGGTTGGGACCCAGAGTTACAAGGGTTGAGCGGAAAGCACAATTGGAAAACACCAGTTAGTCTAGGCAGTTCCCCACCCACCGCACCATGGTGCCTGGCAACACCAAGTATGCTCCAGGTTTGAATTGTTTGGGGCTGAGTTACCTAGACACTTCCCATTTAAAGCTCTGGCATCAGGAAAATGCATCTCCTGCATCCTCCAGTGTCTGGCCACCACTTCCACCTTCAATATTTGTAGCAGATGTAGCCGGGCTCTTAAAGGAACAGTGTTTGCATTCTTTCCATGTGACTTACAGGATAGACTTAAAAAGGGGGGGGGGGGGGAGTGTATTTATTTTCCTCCCTATAGTGTTGTGTGTTTAAGACCATCCTACCTCCATTTATGCAAGGCGAACCCGGGGCACTGGTCACCACAGGCGTTACATGGCTGGCCTCTCTCAATCCGACCCAGTCCGGTCAACTTCAAAACAAAAAGACAACACAAGCATGTCCACCACCAGGGCTCCCTTCAAAGCCCCACTTGTATCCTAGGCAGGAAGGGCCGGCCCTTCCCACCCCGCTTCTGTGATTGGACTCAACTGTTTTCTGATGTTGGGGATCTGGGACCAGATTCTCCCACACCTGGAGAAGGGTGTGTGATCCAAGGTGGGTTGTTTATAGACCATGGCCACCAAACCACCAAGAAATGGCTTGGCTGGGGCTTTGTCTCCCCCAGACACCTTGGTCACCGGTTTCTAAGAAACAAAAGCAAGACCTTTCTGTTCCCTGGAGTTGCAGGGACCACCTGGTGGCTGCCCTGGACTAAGCCGGGGCTTCTAGGAAGAAGGTAGGTGGGACACCCAGAAGCCATCCCCAGGTCCGGTCTCTGTGCTGGGGTTCCCATTTTCCTTAAGAGAAGAGGAAAAGAAGGTTCGCTCCCGGTCGTGCCCCCGAACTATTAACATTTAGGGTCCGGGTCCCTGGTGGCACTGTCGCCCGGCCTGGGGTAGGGCCCAGCCCCTCGCGCGCCCGCGGGGCCAGCTTACCTGGGGCCACAGGTGCGCGGCCGCCGGGCGGAGAGGGGCTGGGCCCTGGCGCTGGCAGCCGGCGTTGGGGACCGGGCGGGCGGCTCCGCTCGGGTGGAGGACACTCACCGAGCGGCGGGACAGTCTTTTCCGCGAGCTCCGGCTGAACATGGCCGGGCGCTTCCCGCACGCAGCGCTGTCGGTTGAATGTGTCCGCGCCGCTGCCTCCGGGAGGGCGGGTAGCCTGGGCCGGCACGGTCGTCAGCCTGGCGGTCTCCGCCTAGCTGTCCCGGCTGGTTCGGGAGAGCACATATCCCCTCCTCCCTTCCCTCGGCAGCTCGCTCCCCGCCTGCTGGTCCCTCCCCTCTCTGCGAGTTCCCCGCCCTCCCCCAGCCAGTCCCATCCTCTCTGGCACCAGCTGAGGCCACTTTCTCCTTTCTCCAGCTTCCTTGCCCTCTGGGGAAAACTCTTTGGCTGGCCCAGGCCCTAAAAGCTCTTCCGCTCACCCTGATCTCTAAAATTAGGGGGTAGGGGACACTTCACAGATGTCGGGTGGAAATGCAAAGGTGAGAGAGATTTTCGGGTTAAGATTTAAACATTTACACTCTTCTTCCATGGTATATTAGTGATCTCTCAAAATTCGTTAAACGTGTATGTCATATATATATATATATATATATATGTATATATATGAATGGGAGGGTCTCACTATGTAGCTCTAGCTGGCTTATGTAGAACATACTGGCCTTTAAATCACAAGTATTGTCCTGCCTCTGCCTCCCGAGTGCTAGAGTTAAAGTAATGTACAACTGTGCCCAACCTGTCTATCAACACTTTTTAAGAAGATGTAGCAGCAGTCTTTATCTGATAGTGTGTTGAAGGGTGAGTCAGGACATGCAGTTGTTGTGACAGGCACAAACTTGGGGCTCAGAGAAGATCAGGGATCGAAACCAAGGATGTCATTCTAAAGAGGCACAGGCTATGGTGTCCACCAGTCACTGGTGTTTCCGGTCAAACAGCAAGCACTTCCCCTGAACCCTCTCTGCCGCCCACTGTTCCATCTCTTACACATCCGTGTCATAGAAAGTACACATTAACAATAGCTGTTCTCAACCAACCCCAAATGATGAAAGGCCTTTAGCACTTACATGGTGCTTGCACACCCTAGATACACCTGTACGTCAAAAGAAGGCAACTTGAAAAAAAAAGAAAAGATGGTTGTCTGGTTTAGCATTTTATATATAGGGCATTGAAGTTGAATGAAAAAAAGCCACCCTCACCTGAGATAACGCAGCGAGTTGGGGGAGGGGTAGGTGGGGGGGGCGGTCAAGCCACTCAACACATCCCCTTCTTCCTCAGGACAACTGTCCATCTTCACCAACAAGACAGCAAAGTTTAGTTTGGTTTCTGGCCCACAACTAAAGGGGGAGGCATGTAAGGTCTTCGCCTCAGATGCAAAATTTACAGAGAGCGAGTTCAGTACTTATGACTAATATTTGTGTGCCGTAATCTGTGAGTTGAAATCAATACCAAATATATCCGCAGAATCCTGCCTTATCCTGCTCTGCCTCACCTACCTCCTCTCATCTTGGCCTTGATTAAAAAAAAAATAATGCTCCGAACCTCAGAGGGCTGTGGTAAGAGCTGAGCTGGTGACGTGCGTGCTCTATACATACGAGGGCCTGAGTTTGATCCTCAGAACCCACATTTAAAAACTAAAAAGCTGGGCAAGGTAGGGCACACAATGTAAACTCAGAGCTGGGGATGTGGAGACATGAAGGTCTCTGGGGTTCACTGTCCAGCCAGCCTAGCCTACTTGGTGAGCTCCAGACCAAGGAAAGTCCCCATCTCAAAGAAAAGTGTGATAACCCTCAGGGAGAAGGAGGCAGAGCGTCTGCACACACTTGGGCGCGCACGCACATACACGTGCAGCATGTTCCGAAATTCAGACATGAAAGACTGATTCTCCTCTATGTCACTGATCTAAGTGGCGACCTCCCGCTACCATATTTGGTGGTGGTCATAGAGAGTAAGCCACGGCATATGGGGTGAAGCTGGCTTCTGAACACAGCAGCACCACTGCACTTACGAACTCATGGCAGCCGAATAATTGTCTGCCGAAGATCAAGCAATCAGCACACCAACCAACATGGAGAAGGGAAGGCTGCCTCATCTCCCCAGCCCTAATAGAGAGCTACTGACATTCGGTGGCTTCCCGGGGGCGGGTGGGGGGACGGGGGGCGGGGGGGGAGAAAGTTGGGTATGTTCTCTGGTAGGTCTACCAGAATCCAGTGGATACTTATAAGTAGTATAGGGGGAACACAAAGTAGAGGAGGTGGGAAGATGGGGTGAACAGGCTCAAAATACATGTATGCACATATTAAGTTCTCAAAGAATTAATAAAAATACATTTTATTGACTAAATATAGGGCAGTAGCTTCAGCTGTTTTGGTGGGGAGAGGGGGTGAGCATAGCCTAGTAATGGAAACGTCTTGGGGCAGGATGCTCACTGGACTTTCTCAGCCAAGCTGCTGCACACTCATCTCTGCCTTGTAGAGAACAGTCATGAGGAGCAGTGGCGATGCTGCAATTGTGGATGACGTGTGTCTGTATTACAATGGTGAAACTTTTTAGGGCGGCACAGTTTCCAGGAGATGGACAGCATGTATTGGAGTAAAAGAAACCTTCCTCAGAGTCCCCAAAAAGGAGCTACTGGAGCTACTGGGCATGTGCCCTGTCCCAGGTCTTGTTCCTGGATAGGTGTGGCTGGTAAAGAGTGAGACAATAATGGCATCCTTGGGAATATGGCTCCGTGAAACCTTTGTTGTTCGGAAAAAGAAGAGATGCAAGAATGAGGAGTGAACTTCATGAGTCATCAAAATAAGCCATATTGTTAATGTAGTAGCTTCCTGAAGATTAAAACCTTCCGCTTTGGAGGGAATTAACATCAAGAAGTTTAAAGGGAAGTAAAGCCCAGGCTATTCTAAATGGAAGTGACATGCTCTGTCTTGCAGGGAAGTAAACAACTCAAAGGCTTTAGGAAGTCCCTGAAACTGACCAGAATCACTAGGCTCCTCCCTCCCCAGGCATATACAAACAATAAAGACTGCTGAGAGACGCTCTTAGACAAGCTGAGCTGCCTGAAAGAGGTGCAGATCTAAAAAGGACACCCTCCAATCTGTTAAGCTGCTTGCAAGCTACACAGTGTGCTCCAGGTTTCCAGAATTCATGAGTTGTCACTCGTGGTGGGGTGGGCTTTTGGCGGTGCAGCTTTATCTGAGTCATTTCTGTTCCTGGAAGTAAGCCCCTCATCCATATTGCTCTAAGTAACTCCAGTAGAATTCAGTTGGTCACCAAACTGAACGTTGGTGGTATCCATCCTCTGGTATCTGTTATTAGTTTCCTATCTGTGGTGAGCAGATATTTGTTTAGATCTCCTCAGGAACAGTATCCCACAACACACAGGCACAAAGCCCTAGCCCACCCCACGAATCAAGCTGCAGGAGTGCCCTCTCTGGGCATATTTTTTATGAGAGCACCTTCTCCCAGACCTGGTCCCTACTGATGCATTCCCACCAGGCAGGTGCAAGTGACCTGCGGCTCCTAAGAGCTCTCCTATATACTCACCAGTCACTTCCTTTTGATTAGGAAGATGAAGTTTAGTAAGCAGGTGGGTTGGGGGGGGAAGAAGGTGGACCCTTGCCACCAGCTATACGCAAACAGCAGGCAACCTTGCTTTGCTGTATCTTTGCATTTGTAGGCTTTGATCTATGTTCCCTCCTAGTCGCTCCAGGCAATGCGATAACTAAACAGAGCATGAAGAAATCTTCAAACATATTTGTCAGCATGGGGGGCTCTGCTGAAACATAAAGTAGAGAAGCAAAACCAAGCCAGAGCAGCTTTGACCAAGAAGACACACACCACACCTTAGGATGGATTGATGGGAGATGATAAAGTTTTTCTCCTTTCTGCTTCTGAAATATATTCCTGTAATGAACATATGTTCATTCTATAAGCAGAAACATAAGTATCTAAAATTGAGAAGTATGCCCTTGATGCTAGAGGTTTTTTTTTTAACATCAAATCTGAACCAGGTATAGCAAACACTGTGTGTCTTCCCTCACCTTAACCTATATAAAGGTCCCTATATTATTTAGTACAGCTTTTCTATTTTCTCTTATATAAATCTATGGGATTTTTTTTTAGTCAAGTGAAGCTTCTCTCCTGCTGTGCTGGCATACCTGCAGAAAACCTCAAAGATGTGTCCATAAAGAGCTTCCTGTCACAGGAGCGAAGAGCACAGTGTGTAAGTGCGGCCTCACCAGGGGTACATTTATTTGTGGTATGTACTAGGGACAAATGTGGATGCTGTAAAAAGGGGTAAAATCTCCCTGAACAGCAGTCAGCACTTACAAGTACCAATCAGGATGTCCTTGGAATCAGGAATCTACAAGTGGTATTTGGCAAAAGAGGTTTTCAGACTTAGAGTGCTGGGGAAATTGATGAGGGGGACCAGGGAGACTTAGACTTCTCTCCTAGTGATGGACTAGACAGGCTTTTCTCTTTCTTCCCAGCCAGCCCTTGTAAGCATAGACCACAGACACACACACACACACACACACACACACACACACAGAGATCATTATATACATATATACACATATATACATTTATATACATATATACATCATTTATATGTGTGAATATATGTATATATCAGAAAACAAATTAATTAGGAATAAAAACAGAGCACTTAGGCTAAGTACTTCACAGCATTAAATAATCCAGAATTTATAAGTACATTCTAATGCATTTAGAAAAGGTAAAAAGAACTAACCAATGTACCTACTTTGAGAAGTCTTAGTACTTTGAGAGACACTGGTCCAGCTCATCCAAAATGTTAAATGCAAAAAAAAAAAAAAAAAAAAGGACAAATATGGAGCTAAAGGAATAGTCCGGAGTGTTGTTTCTGAGGCAAAAAGAGTCACCATTTAGCTTAATATCTAAGCACAGAAGGCTTACTAAACAACAGAAAATACTAAATAACCAAGTATTCAGCATCTTGTTCTTTGAATGACACTCTTCTCTCATTGAAAATGTACAATATGGGACATTTTTACTGAGTATTATTTCATTTAAAAGTTTACAAAATAGTAATTAAAATACACATGTTGAAGATATGTGGTACCCACTAAACTTGAATATAAAGCATATGCATTTGTATATACATAAATAACAGAAAGAAAAGACAAGAAATGCCAATACACAGTATTACTAATTAAGATAACATCTTCTCGTTTGGGAAGCTGTTAACCTGCACTCCCTGAGTACTCAGGTAATTAATTTTATTCCTTCTCAAGTTTCTAATGGGGTTGAAGACCAGATAGTTTAGTTTTACAATTAAGCTTAGTTGTTTAGGGGTTAAGATGTTTTTAGGTCTAGAGAGATGTTTTAAGTTGATAATGGTGAGATATGATAGATATTGATTTACATTCAGAATTTTAGACTCACCAAGACAGGAAAGATGTTCTCTTCAAGGCTACAAAATACAAATAACCAAACCAAAACACTTTGAATGTCTCACACACACACACACACACACACACACACACACACACACACACACACACACTTCCTGGTTGTTTCATGGTTCTCCTTGCTGTAGGTAGTTTATTGTAGATATGTGTAATAATATAAATGAATATGTAAAATGGTTAATAAAAGTTGTTTTAAAAAGATAATTAGCTTGACTTTCAAGCAACTGAATAGTTTACTGTGTAACTTTTAATCTTCACTGTCTATTTGACTAGGCTTAGACTAACGAAGGACACACATCTGAGGGTGTCTATGACTACGTTTCCAGAAAGGCTTACAGAGCAGAGAGGACCTGCCCTGAATGTGAATGGAATCATCCCGTGGGCTGAAGTCGTGGACTAAATAAAGAGGGGGAAGTGAGCTGCGCTCCAGATTCATCCCCCTCTGCTTCCTGACTACTGATCCTGTGACCACCAGCTGCCCCATGCTCCCCCCACCAGCTGCCCCGTGCTCCCCCCACCAGCTGCCCCGTGCTCCCGCCACCATGCTCCCCCCACCAGCTGCCCCGTGCTCCCGCCACCATGCTCCCCCCACCAGCTGCCCCGTGCTCCCGCCACCATGCTCCCCCCACCAGCTGCCCCGTGCACCCGCCACCATGCTCCCCCCACCAGCTGCCCCGTGCTCCCGCCACCATGCTCCCCCCACCAGCTGCCCCGTGCTCCCGCCACCATGCTCCCCCCACCAGCTGCCCCGTGCTCCCGCCACCATGCTCCCCCCACCAGCTGCCCCGTGCTCCCGCCACCATGCTCCCCCCACCAGCTGCCCTGTGCTTCAGCCACCATGCTCCCCCCCATGATAAACTACATCCCACACTGAGCCAACATAAATCCTTCTGCTACAAGTTGCTTTGCTCAGCTCAGGTATTTTGTCGGAGCAATGAGAAAATTAATTAATATAACTATCTAATTTTTCTACAATTAGTTTATACTCCTTTATATAATGAGTAAAGCTGAAAATACTAAATTAATTCTTAAGTTTATTTGATTTTTGAGTGCTGTAGCAGTTGAGGCAATTTTGGGTATGAAACAGTGGGATTTTTTTTTTTTTTTTGCTTATCTGAGTATTTCCAACCAAAATTATTTTATACCAAAATTTAATAGCAAATATTATTTTATACTAAATTTGTATTTTATACCAAAAGTTATATTTTATACCAAAATTAAGGTTCACTTTTAAACTGAAAGTATACATTTTAAATATGTAATTGTCTGATGAGACAAATATTAGGGGGTTTTTGAAGATATTTCAGATATTTCTCTTTGCAATTTTCTATACTTTTGGGTAATTATTCCTACGAATATTAAATGCTTTTAATAAACACAAAAAAACTATGTCTTTGGTCTCTTCTCTTCGATCTTTACAATGTGTGTGTGTTTGCTAAAATCTCTCCAGAAGCACAATGATCCAAAGTTAACCGTCCCCCCCCCCCCAAGTTAACCTTTTAATCGTATCTCCCTACTTACGTCACAGCCCTCAGGATCCGTGTCCCAACTGGGAAGATCGGAGGGGTAAACAAGTAAGACCGTGACTTGCCTAATACAGTCATGTTGTGTGTGGGGGGGGTGGTGGCAGGCTTCAGAAAGAGTGAGGTCAAGTGTACTGCTCCCTTAGTATCTCAAAGGCTAACGTCAATCAAAAGCCTCATTCACCCGCCTCCCAAGGATCGTTCGATTCCACATTTGACCTGATATGAGAGCTGGATGCATCTAGAAAAGTATGGTGCCTTCTAATTCACCCAGAATTGTTTCTAAGGACCAGCATGCACTGGGGAGGACAGCGTGTCATAGCATGGAGACAGTAGACATTCACAGTCTCCCCATGACTACTTTTGTTTCCTGATAAGCCCCACTCTCCAGCTCTTCACCAGTGCTGTGCTGTTTCTCTGCTGTGCCTGCAATGTCATGGCTTCACATAACTGGAGAGAGGCTATGAAAAGGAGGAAGAAAATTTCTGCGCACTGCATTGCCACAGTCTTCCTAATCCATCCTTGAGGGGCATGAAGGGCAGCGTTTTGACACAGAAAGCTGGTAAGTCTTCTCAGTCCTAGTTAAACATTGTCCTCCCCATTTCATACCCCCCCTCAGAGCTCTGTCATAAGAAGGTTCAGAACTAGGGGCTGGAGTATCTGCCGTGGTCTTTTCTTCTTATCAGAAGCCGTATCCTGTTCTGCTCATCATAATGACCTTGTCGGCAACCCAGTGATGGTTACCGTGGTATCTAAGGAGGCAGGGACAGGAACGGCACAGGAACGGAAGAGGCTGTGCACTGGGAGGCAGTGCAGTGCCAAGGGCTGCACTGGATCTGGGATCTGTGTTGACCAGCTAGGTCCCACCTCCCAAAGAACCATAACCTCCCAAAATAGTGTAGGTGGCCGAGAAACAAGCACTCAAAACATGAGCCTATGGGGGACATTTCCGGTTAAAACCAGAAAGAGTCAGGCAAGTGTGCAATGCTTGGAAGAGATGATGCTCGCTGTCTCTTAAGGGAGCACAGGGAGGGGTGAGCACTGCACGGGCCAAGGGAAAGAAGCTTCCATTACTTGGCTGTCTGAGTTAGGGTTGCAATTGACGCAATGAAACATTATGACCAAGGCAACTTGGGAGGAAAGGGTTAATTTCACTCACAGTTCATCATCAAAAGCAGTGAGGGCAGGAACTTGATGGCAGGAGCTGACACAGAAGCCATGAAAAAAAAAATGTTGCTTAATGGCTAGCTTCCCATAGTTTATTCAGCCTGCTTTCTTTCTTTCTTTTTTTTAATTTAAACACATTTTTATTGAAAAATAAAATCATTCATATTACATCTCATTTGCTATCCCATCATCCCATGCATCCTCCCATTCCTCCCTCCCTCCCGCTTTCACCCCATTCCCCTTCCCTATGACTGTGACTGAGGGGGACCTCCTCCCCTTGAATATGATGCTAGGGTATCAAGTCTCTTCTTGGTAGTCTGCTATCCTTCCGCCGAGTGCCATCGGACCTCCCCATCAAGGGGACATGGCCAAATATGGGGCACCAGAGTTCGTGTGAAAGTCAGTTCCCAGTCTCCACTTAACTGTGGAAAATGTCCTGTCCCTCGGCTAGATCTGGGTAGGGGTTTGATGATGACTGCACATATTGTGCTTGGTTGGTGCCATAGATCAAGCAGAACCCCTGGGCCCAGACTCGCCCAACATGGTGTTCTTCTTGTAGGTTTCTAGGACCCTCTGGATCCATCTATTTCCCTATCTCCTATATTCTTCTCACCTAGAGTCCCAATAGGATGTCCTCCCCTCTATCCCAAACTGTGGTACATTTACACTATGGAATACTACTCAGCTATTAAAAACAAGGAATTCCCAAAATTTGTGGACAAATGGATTGAACTAGAAATGATCATAATGAGTGAGCTAACCCAGAAGCAGAGAGACTCAAATGGTATATACTCACTTATAACTGGACACTAGCCCAAGGGGCAGGTTTCATGAAAATCTTTACTCAGCCTGCTTTCTTATAGAACCCAGGACTGCCGGCCCAGGGGTGGCACCACCCACAATGGGCTGGACCCTCTCACCAATCACTAGTTAATGAAATGCCTTACAGATGAGGCATATGGAGGCGTTTGGTCATTTGAGGCTCTCTCCTCACTGACGACTCTAGCTTATGTCAAGTTGACATAAAACTAGATAGTACCTTGGCTATGTGGATAATTATTCAGGGAGAGATGTATCTACTGGGATTTGTTCAAGTAAGTGTTGTTTGGCTCCTCAGTCAGCCTCATTCTGGTGTATAACATTTGCAGATGCTCGCTATGACAGGATCTTAGAGCAACCTAGAAGGGGCCTGAGCTGTGTATCTGGCCTGGGAAAGGTCACTGTAGAATTGGCATCTACTAAAAAGGAGGTTGTCTGTTCTTGGCCTTCAAGAACCTTAAATAGCAAGATCCATGATGTTCATCAGTTGCAATTTGCTGGAACACCTGTGCTGAACTGTTTGCTACTCTGATGCAGAGACCTAGGCCTTGGTTCACTGGGCTTGGAAGAATGTGACTCAAACCTTCAGTGCCTAAGGTATGGACTCTACGAACATCTGCTTTGGTGTTCCTGCATCCTTGCTACCGCGCGTGTGTGTGTGTGTGTGTGTGTGTGTGTTATGTATGTCGCTGCTCCCCTTCAAAGGAGCTAAAGCTGAGGAAAGTGAACTTTTTTTCCATGCTAGAATGTGACAGATTCTGCATTTTGATGGGGGTCTGTTTGATTCCAATTGTCAGATTTCTTTATGAGACATCAGATGCCAAATGCCTTTAATGGGAAGCAAGTCAATGCACACAGTAGGTCAGCACCTAGTGCGATACCAACTTGTCTTGCTTTGTACTGAAACTTAAGCTTTTTCTGAGTTAGTATGAGAGGGAGAGAGAAAGCGGAGCCCCCAGAGGTCTTGCACCAGTGACAAGTTAAATGCCTCACTTTGGAAGTGACTGAGAGAACTGTTCACTGCCCTTGTGGGAACTGCCCCAAAGATTCCCAGAATAGAGTAGCTCATATATCCTAATGAAAATCATTCCCCAGTCTCAACAAGCACCGAGAATAACCAAGTCCACAATCTAATGAAAGAAGCCAGTCCAATTATAATAAATATTAAAAATTTCAACCTCTCCTATTCACTCTTGCCTGCTCAACAGACAAATCAGTTTAAAGGTGAATCGAAGATTTATTGTTTTTTCCTAACAATATGATCAAATTAATCGGATTGTTTAAGATTTCAACCAATTGGCTTATACTACCTGCAATTAACTAGCAACTCCCCCCTTCATCATCACCCTCCCCCCAAAAACCAACTTTGACATAGCGTCTGGGTATGACCTGTGCCTGATTCTTTCCAGCTGGGGAAGTCGCCTCTTTAGCCCAGCAGTTCTCAAACCTGGCTACACACTAGAATTAGCCAGGGAGCTGTTTTATTTAATATGTCACAGCTGGCCCCATCTGAATGAATTAAACCAGGATCCCGAGTTGGGACCAGACAACGATAATTTTTAAAGTTCTCTAGGTGAGTTAAAGTCTAGCCAAGGTCAACAATTTTTCCTTTTCCCATGCTTGCTTTCTTGACTCATCTGCCCAGCCATTGCTTCTGTGTATGATCCCACATTATCCTTTTACAATTCTCACTCTCCCTACTCGCAGTGACTGGGCCCCTCCCCCATTTATGTAGCTGGCAGAAGAGAGAAACATATCAGAACGAATCCGTTCCTTTCCCTTCCACTGCAATATCAGAGACCTAGCAGCCTTAGAGTCACCCGCGTGCTCCCAGGCTTTGTTTAATCTACTCACTCAGAATCTGCACTTAACAGGAGCACTGCAGTTTGAGGAGCACTGCTCTAATGAAGACTTAAGCCCACATCTTCAGTGCAGGAACATTCAGAAGCACCTCCTTGATTCACGGGGCTTGGAACTATAGGGCACAAACACTCAGTTCTCCCAAGGTATTACAAAATCCTGCTTTAAATGTCTCTCTCTTTATTATCCTTTCTCTCTCTCTCTCTCTCTCTCTCTCTCTCTCTCTCTCTCTCTCTCTCTCACACACACACACACACACACACACCTGTATTAGGTTTTGTTTTTTGTTTTTTTTCTTTTTTTTTTTTTTTGAGACAGGGTCTCATTGTGTCCTGAAGTTTGCTTATGTAAACCAGGCTGGCCTCCAACTCACAGAGATCTGTCTGCCTCTGCCTCCCAAATGCTCAGCTTACAGGTGTGCACCACCACTATCAGCCTGCTTCAGAGCTGCTGCGTCCTTGATGCCTATTTTTGTGAGGCAGGCTTATTATTATTCTCTATTGAAAGAGACTAAAGCTGAGAAAGGTGAAGTGGCTTTGCCAGTGCTATTTTGTGACAGATTCAGGATGTGAGAGAGATCTGTTTGACTCAACATGTTTTTGTTTTGTTTTGCTTTTAATGGGATCCGATGCTGTGCCACTTTAACCAGAAGCAGGCAGATGCACACAGTAGGTAAGCAGCTGGTGTGGTATCAACTTGAAACGTGAAGGGCTTTCCGAGTTTCTATGAGAGAGGGAAGAGGGAGGGAGGGGAGGGGAGGGGAAGGGAGGGGAGGGGAATGTGAAGGAGCCCCCAGAGGACTTGCTCCGGTGGCAAGCTAAATGTCTCACTTTGGAAATGACCAAGAAAAATGTCATGCTAACGCTCACGGCCCCTGTGGGGACTGTCCCTAGAGAGTGCTGTCTGGCCGCTCGGTGGCTCCTGGACATGCACTCATTTCCTCTCCAGCGCCGAATCTCATCTCCAGGGGATGAAACTTCTGTTTTTGTTTTTCATGTGCTCTTCTTTCCACACCACACATAAATCATCAAACCAGATGGTCCTTTCTCCATCATGTATGGGGCATATGCAAGTTAAAGTGGTTGTTCGAGAAAAAAAAAAAAATCACAGAGCTTGATTTTGAAAGAAACCTAACCTTCATTCCCAGCTCACAGTTGGGGTCAGCAGGCTAATTGCTCAGTATCCAGTTTGCCTTTTAATCAAGATAATCGGTGCCATGGACTAGGTTAGAAACGAGACCCAAATGGTGGCTCCTGGCTCTCCTTGGGCTTGCAAAGTGGGTGAGTAATAGACTGGATTGTTATTTCTTCATAAAAGCCGTTGCAAGGAGTTGGGCCTATATAGACAGGGCAGGCTTCTGACTTTTCCAGGACAACTAAATTACACAGAACCACCAAAAGAATGGCTTGTTTCTACATCTGTAACAGTGAAGCAGGCAGAGAGCGGGGAGGAGGCAGTGGAGAGGGGGTGGAAATACAGAGGTGGGAGGTATTGCTCAGAGCTACCCAGACATTCAGGTCTGTGACTTTCTAGTGCCCGAATGTGTGTCACCCAGGAGGACTTCACTGTCCAATATGGTAGTCACTGACACAGGTGACTATTCAGTTACATGAACTAAAGGTAAAATTTTACTTCCTCAATCATATCAGCCAAATATCATCCTCAAATACCTAACAACCAGCACCAGATAATGCAGATCAGAGGCTTTTCATTATTCCAGGAAGTTCTGCTAGATTGATTGCTCTGACACTATTCTCTGACCTACAGGCAGGAAAGAGGAAACTGTGGAGGGTTGTCAAAGAATACCAACTTTGTTTCATTGCTAATGCCGTTTTCAAAAGCTTGAGTCATGGCTTGTACTACTGGAAGAGAAGTCTTGGCATCACTAGCACAGTGGCCTGAGCAGAAGTGCAGTGCTGTTTATGCCACCCGCCACATTCCTAATAGCACCAGCCAAGCTTCCGAGGGACAGGAAGTCATCCTAGTATATGTGCTGATGCATGCATTGCTGTGAATTGACCGCAAGGCCTTGTGTATGCTACGCATGTGCTGTACCACTGACCTACGTGCCAAGCTCTTACCTCATTCCTGATAGAGCTTCGTGGATGTTACCTTTTGCTAGAAAAACAAAGAATTTAAATATTAGCAGAGGTTAGCCGTTAGGTACAGGAATGCCTAAGCAACAGTTGACAGCTTTACTTGATAGAAAAAGCCAGCGTAGACTTCGCACCACTACAGGTCATGTAGAAAAGCTATCTTGTTCTCATATCCTAAGCCAATCGGTGACAAGATGTCTTTTTTTTTTTTTTTAAATAAAGGGACACATTAAAGACATATTTTAGGTTGTGTGGATCACACAGCTTTTTATCACGACTCAGCTCTGGAAAGGCAGCCATGGCTGTGTGAGCGTGACTGTGCTTCACTGAAGCTCTGCAGAACAGGGGGTCGGTTGAATCTGGCTCCTGGGCACAACTGCTCTAAGTTGTTTCCCAGATCTCTCCCCTTCTACCATGATTCATCTTGGTCATCAAATTGACTGGATTAAGAGACGTCTAGGGGATTAGTAGTAAAGTGCTCTGCTGCCTGTGTCTGCGAGGGCTTTCCCAGAGAGGACCGACATATGGAAGAGCAACTGAGGGGAAAATGACTTCCGGGAACGTGGGCAGCATCGTTCATTATGGCGGTGACCTGAATGGAGTGAAAGAGATGGAGAGAAATCCAGATCGAGAGAGCTGTTCTTCTAATGAACACCTTTGGCTCCTGCCATCGCCTGTGCTCCTTCTGCATCGTTCCTATGGGGATGCATTCCAGGAAGTCTCCATGAAGCATCCAGACTATCCGCTTCCTATTGGGAATGCATCATTGGTCCTCTTTTTCTGACGCTTTCATCCTAGACTAAGCAATTGCTGGGTTCTCTGTCTCTCTGGTGTTTACATACCATTGTAACAGAACTCTCTAGCCTCCAATCATGTAATCCAATCCAGTAACCCCCTACACACATATATAAGTAAATATTTACATACATATTATTGGCTATGTTCCTCTAGAGAACCCTGGCTGATACACCTTCCTGGCAAAATCAACCCTTCTCTTCTTATTCCCTAAGGAAGAGTTGTAAAAAAATAAAAATGGAAATACTGGGGTACATATAGAATTCGCCTTTTCACTGTGCAAAACACTTGATTTAATTAACCTTAATTCTCATGACACTTTGAGTTTGGTTTTATGGTTCTCTATGTACAGGAGGGGAAGCTAAGGTGACGTGGAGTGACTCAGTGTCACACAGCAGACAGAGCTGGTTTCAAAAGCCAACTTTCGGTTGTGAGAACACCAGGATCCAGACTGCAGTGGTATATATTTCATGGAGCCAGTGGTACACAAAACAGTATTGTTTAATATTCCCCCAGCATGGTAATCAGGGAGAAACTCAGCTGGAGGGTAGAAACAAGAGCAAGGGTTGAAAAAAAAATTATATAGACAGTAGCTGGGAGTAGATGGGTTTTGTTTGAAACACCTATGTGTTAAAATGACGCAAGGAGTGTACACCCTGTGGAGGGGCCTGTTGGCTGCAGGAGCAGGCAGAGAAGTCAATATTGGGATGAGCAGGAAGGTTTATTTATTTGCCAGATAGGCACTTTTAACTCTCTCTAGTCTTATTCAATAAAGGGAAATTTGTTTTTGACACGAACCTCACTTGTCTTTAGTTCCCATCTCTTAAGAAGTATCACAAAATCAGAGCATTGCACAGAAGAACAAGTCCCACTGGAATGGAAGAGCAGGGCAAGATTTTGTTTGTTAAGCATTTTGTGGGTTTTCCTTTGTTGTAGAAAGTGTGGGTATTAGGGATGGTAGAGAAGAAGCCAGAATGGAGAACACACACACACACACACACACACACACACACACACACACACACACACACACATACATACACAGAGAGAGAGAGAGAGAGAGAGAGAGAGAGAAAAGAAGAAGAAGAAGAAGAAGAAGAAGAAGAAGAAGAAGAAGAAGAAGGAGAAGAAGAAGAAGAAGATCCACTCTGTTGCTGAAAGCGAGTGCAGGTGAGAGATAATGAAATAAAAAAGGCCTGTGGGCTGCTCTTAGAGAGGCCTGGGTGAGATGATCTGAGGGCCTCAGGAAGGAAAGGTAAAATGACCTTGAGAAAGTCTGTAAAGGTCACAAATCGAATGCCATGTGCCATTCTTCTGAAGCCGTATGTCAAGTTCCCATTGCAATCCTTTCTGTTTCAGAAGACATGGCTCAATACAGACACGGGAGCTACACCAGCAAAGTGACCCCAGGACTAGCATTTCTACTGGTGAAGGGATCCAAACTATATACAAAAAGAGAATCACGAATCATTGCTTTCTAACTGTAAAACAGGCTAGCACATGAGATGGACACTTCCCCCATGTCTGTACAGGTGTCATTGCATCAGCTGTCAATTTGACGCAAGCATAGAGACGCCTGGGGAGAGGGAACCCCCAAGTGAAAAGTTTCCCATGTCATACTGGCCTGTAGTCTGTTTATGAAACATTCCTCTTCCCCCCTCCTTGTTTCTTTGTTTCTATTTTTCTTTCTTTTAACTTTAATATGCCCACCCATTGGACTGGGCAGAAACTTCTCCCTAAGCTACCTTGTCATTTCCCAGTCCCACATCCCATGCCATTCGCTCTAATCATTCCTATCTGGGCTTCTGCCCACCCAAAATAGTAGAAATACTTGCACAATGCTTTCATCTGGGCCGCTATGAGACACTCTCTTAATTGCTAATTAATATAGGATGGCCCAGCCAACCATGGGTGGTACCATCCTTAGGTAGGTGGACATGAACTGTATAAATAAAAAAATTTCAATTATATATATTATGAAACATATATATATATATATATATTGTGTGTGTGTGTGTGTGTGTGTGTGTGTGTGTGTGTGTGTACAGTTATCCTACACGCAGTGATAATGCTTCCCCCAATAGCCAAAGACTATCTTTAAAAAATGCCTGGGCCAGGTATGGAAAACCTCCCGTGGAGTTGCTGATTAGGGGAGTTACAAGAGACTCCTAAAACAAAATAGCCTATCGCCAATGCCTTTGGTTGCCTCCCAGAAATCAAGGGTAAGACGCTATTACTGAGATGCCAGACACATCAGACACAGGATTTGGACAAACCAAGCTGGAGCTGACCTGGAAGTAAGTATCCTGCATGAGGGGGTATTACACAAGCTGCTAAGGAGAAGAAGCTCCCCTACCCGGCTGTACAGCCCGTAAACCACCACAACTGGCCTGGAAAGATATGCCCACTGCTGCAATCATGACTCTGTTATCTCAGGGGTAACCAACAGCTGCCTCAACAGGAGGAAGTTCATGCCTAGAACTGCAAACTTAGCCAGTCACTGCTAGCAGGAAAGGTCACAAACTCTAGGGGAGAGCCTATTGCTGCCACCTACCAAAGTCAATATAACTTCCAACTTCATTCTAAGTACTGTACTTGTACTTCTACCCAGAGAATAGTGTAGAATGTACCTCTTGTCAAAGAAATTTCTTTATTTTTTTTTTCAACAGGAGGGAACTACTCCATAGATCCGCAACTGGCCACAATGCAGAGACTATATGCCTGTGGGGTGTCCCACCACAGTTGGTATCTGCAACTCAGCCTCTACACCTAAGACTCGGAGGAAATTTTGGTAGAGGGTACAAAAAGATTGTACGAGCCAGAGGACCAGGGCCACATGTTAGACAGGATGTATCTAGACATGATAAGGATGCTGAACCCACGAAATCTCAGCAATATAGTTGTCTAAACGAGACCTGCATAATGATCCCACCAGCTGTCACACCACTGTGGGTAGAGGAAATCTTACAAGGTCCCACCCTTGAATGAGGAGCTAAAGGCAGTAAGTGGCTACTGAGAGGGAGAGAATCGATTTCCTTCGGGGATAGGTTATCCAATCCCAAGGGGCCAATCACAACACTAAATGGACCCATTAGGGTGTGTGTGTGTGTGTGTGTGTGTGTGTGTGTGTGTGTGTGTGTGTGTGTGTGTGTTTAGACTTATAATAGGTTCTATGTGTGTGACAATAGTAACTAAAGAAATTATGGGTTTGAGATGGACTAAAGGTGGACATGGGAGATGTTGGAGGAGGGAGAGAGGGGAAAATGATGTAAATACAGTGCTCATATATGAAATTTTCAAATAAAACTTAAATTAAGAAAAGAGGGGACAGACAGAGGCAGGCAGATCTCTATGAGTTCGAGGCCAGCCAAGGATACACGGAGAAACCCTGTTTCGAAAAAAACCAAAACAAAGAGAAAGAGACTGGAGAGCTGGGTCAGCAGTTCTACGTGCTCACTGCTGCACAGAGCCTGGGTTCCCAGCACCCACACTAGGTAGCTTACAGTCTCCTGGGACTCCAGTGCCTGGGTATGTAATGCCTTCTTCCAATTCCATTAGCTCCTGCACACATATATATAGGCACATACATACGCACATAAGTAAACTAAATGAACAAAACGTTAAGGCATCCCTGAGAAAGCTAGATCGAGGAAGCCAATCAAAACCATTCTTCCATGGTCTGAGCTTCAGTTTCAACTGCTGGTTCCTGCCTTGAGTTCCTACCTTAGCTTCCTTCCATAACAGAGAGTAAGCTTTAAGATGAAATAAAGCCTTCCCAGCAGACGTTACTTTGGGTCATGGGGTTTATCACAGCAGCATAAAACTAACGTAGGACAACATATATTCAGTAACTGTCTCTACTGGGACGTTAAGGGGGAAAAGTATGCTCTGTGTAGAATTCCAACCCAGGTCCCACCTAGTTCTGTGACGTCATGGAGCCCTGACCTTTACAGTCGCTCTGCAGGGGATGTCAGGGTTTTAGGAACTGAAGATGCCTAGAGCTGGGGACAAGAGCCCTGACAGCTCACTCCTCACAAGCCTCTCCTTTGCAGAATAACGCGTTATAGTCATGTAACAGTCAAAGCCTTCTCTAAAAAGAGTGTGTACCTAAAAGGGCCTCAGATAAAAAGAAAGAGAAGGAATAAAGTCCCCATGAAGCAACGTCCGTCCTGCCTCTTTTTGGGTCACCTTGGATGATATTTTGGACACACTAAACTAGTCCATTTGTTTATTTTTATCACTCTTTTTCCAGATCTGTGTGACAGTACCTTTTATCCAAGTTCACTCCCTAGTTCCTTTAATGGGAACTTAGAGCCATATGGGGACACACGCACGCATACACGCGCAGACACACACACACACACCACCCCAAAAAAACAAAATTCTAGAATACAGGTAGTGATGCTAAGGTAAGGTAAACTTTTAAAAAATTGTGTAGTGTGTGTGTGTGTGTGTGTACAACTGCAAAAATGTATTGGTCATGGCCTTTCCCTTGCTTGAGACAGGGTCTTGCCAGTGTGGATGTCAGGGATTGTTTTGTTTTGGTGTTCTGTCTCACTATAGAGGCACTGTCATTGGAGACACCTGCTATTGCTGCGGCTGGCTTTATGTGGTGTGGTGGTTTGAACAAGAATGGCCCCCACAGGCTCACGTATTTGAATATTTGGTTCCCATTGGTGGGCTCTTAGGAAATGATTTGGGGGTGTGACCTTGTTGGAGGGGTGTGGCCTTGGAATAGGTGTGCCACTGGGGGTGGGCTTTGAAGTTTCAAAGGCCCATGCTGGGCCCAGTCTCACTTTCTCTGCTTGCAAATTGCAGACCAGGCGTGAGCTCTCAGCCACTGCTCCAGCACCACGCCTGCCGGCCTGCTGCCATGCTTCCTGCCATCACTATGATGCACTGAGCCTCTGGAGCTACACGCAAGTCCCAAGATGAATTGCCTTGATCGTGATGTCTCCTCACAGCAATAGAACAGTAACTAAGACACGTGGGTTCCACTTAAATCGGGTCATCAAGCTTTGGCAAACAGTTTTCCCACTGAGCCATCACCTCCCTAGTCCACATTAAACTTTACAATTGCTATCCCAATGAGAGGAAAGCAGATCCTTGTGATGGATACTAAGGTAGAGGACATTCTCTATAGATGGTGTATCCAGACTTTTATTATATTTTTCCCTTTATTGCAAGAGTTAAAACACCCAAAATTTAAAAAAAAAAATCAGAAGAAAAAATTAAAGTATGTAACTTCACTGAGAAATCAGTCACTTAAAATATTTGGAGCATATTATTTAAACAAACACATAAGTATGAAGATAACTGTACACATAATAAACTTTCTAAAAGCTTAGGACAAAACAATGCCTTTTTTTTTTTAGTGCTTTTGTTTTTACTTCATCCATCATGTGTATTTTCTCACATCACCAATATTTTTCTACAGCAGTTTCCAAAGTATGCATAAAATCCTATTATACCAAAACCTCTTGTTGGCCCCTGAGATGATTTCCAATATCTGATGTGATAAATAATGCCACTTGTTTACAACCATATTATCTTACAATCAAAGCAGGAGAATGGAAGCAAGGACGCTAAATAAAACAGGGCGTCGCTAACTGTGCTCTCTCATTTCATGTGTTCTAAAGTGTCAACGCTGAGGTGCAGAGTGTGAAAACACTGCACTCCTGGGCAAGGGCTGCAGCTGCTGAGAGCTGGGTCAGCCTTTATGGAAGTCAGGAGATAAATACATACCCTCAGGTCCTCCAATATCCTGTCACAGACTCTGGCTCCAGACAGAAAAGACTCCTCTCAGCCACTCCAGGGCTAACAGTGATATTAAAGCAATGTCGGTGAAAAAGAAAATGGATGGCTTCTGTTGTCGAATGAATTGTGCCTCCTAATTCATATATTAAAGTCCTACTCCACAGTATCTCAGAATGTTATGGTTTTAGTGTGAAATGTCCTAAGTGGGCTTGTGTGGTGGTCGCTCATTGATTGTGCTGTTTTGAGAGGTTGTAAAATCTTTAGTAAGTGGCGGGGAGTACAGAGTGGTCATGTGGCTTATAGGTTGGCTGTGTTTCCCAATGGGGACGGATCCTTCTCTGTCTCCTTATCGGCAGTTTTAAGTGACCACGCACTCCTGCAGCCACAGCCAGGAGCAGATCCAGCTGCCAAACCTTACCCACGATATAGGCTGCGCCTGGCGGCCACGCCTTACTCACCACGACAGGCTGTACCCAGTTGCTATGCCTTATCCACGATGAAAGGCTGCACCCTCAAATCATGAGCCGCAATGAACCTTTCTTGCCTTGGCTCGCAAGTATTTAAATATTAAAAATTAAACACTAAAATACTTAGGTTGAGTATTTTGTCACGGCTGCATAAGAAAGTATAAGATCTTTGAAGAGGTAAGCTAACATGAAGTCTTGGGGTGACCCTAATCCACCAGGACCGGTGTCCTTCTAGGAAGAAGAGATTGAGACACAGACACGGGGTTCATAAAACCTCAGATGGCGTGCCCTGCAGAATGGCCAGGGCTCCCCAGCATCACAGAACTAACCGAGCTGGGGTTCTATGCATGAAGAACCCTTTCTACACAGTTCTTGCTTTCTTTCCTTAACGTCCCAACAGGCGGTTACTGAACACGTGTTGTCCTAGTTTGCTTTCCTGTTGCTGTGATTAACACTGTAACCAAAAGCAACTCTTGGTGGGTAGGATCTAGTTCATCTTATAGCTTTTATGCTCTGTCACTGAGGGGAGCTAAGGCAGAAAGGAAGTCCAAGTAGGAACCTGGTGAGCAGACTGAGGCACAGACTATGGAGGATGGTTGCCATTGGCTTGCTCTCTCTGTTTGCTCAAATACCTTTAGGTTTGTTTTTTTGTGGGGTTTTTTTTTTCTAAAGAAACTATGTGTGCCCACTAGCCAGCAGCCTGTACTAGCTTATGTCTATTTCTCATCAATTGTAATCAGCTATATGATTCTTCACAAAATAGTTACACACACACATACGCATGCGCACATGGGTGCACACACACAAACACACATGCACACACACATGCACACACATGCACACACAAACACACATGTACACACACACACACACACACACACACACGGACACACACGGACACACACACACAGACACACGGGGAGGTACGTCATGCCGTATGTGTGTGGTTCTTGAATCATGTATGCCATTTATGATTCCAACATTGCTGCTTTTACAAAATTAACCTTAACCCAAGCACATGCCTGTGGTGTCATGTTCAACAAAACCAATAAAAGCACCCTGGGGTCCCCTAAATCCTCGAAAGAAGGATAAAACAACAATCCTCTTACCGTGACTTCTAATTTTACACATGAGGTCATACAGCCAACGTATGGCCCCAAGTTTTAGCTTGGGAAAGTACTTGGAAGCCACCTTGTATAAGCCAGATGTGGTGGTGCACGCCTTTAATCTCAACCCTTGGGAAACAGAAGCAGGTGGATCTCTGTGAGTTCAAGCCCAGCATGGTCTACATAGGGAATTCTCAGGCAGCCAGGGCCTCATAGTGTCACCCTGTCCCACTCCCCTCAAAACAAACCAAGCAAACAAAACAACCCTAGTCAGCCTTTGTAAAACCTTCACTACACTATTGTTAGACACTGAGATTAACAAAGGGTTTTTATTATTGTATTTAATTTGCTAAAAAAACAAAACAACAAACCAACAACAACGAGAAACTTGAACATCTAATTATCACGTTAATTCTCTTTCTCTCCCTTTTTCTGCAGTCTCCAAGTATTATTAGATCACCCCCAGGCATTCCTGAAACAGGTTTACCTCCACCCAGCCCAGGGAACCTCAGCCTTGTCTTAGAGCAGTTGCTAGGTAACTGAGGAAGATTTATGCACATCTATTGTTAATTTCCAAGACAGTTTTCAGCTCTGCCATAAACAGCACGGGAAGCAGACACCACACTTGCACTGAGACACTCCCCTATATTTGCCTGAGGTGGGGTATCCCAGGGCACCTCTCCAAAGGTCCAAAATATGCTGGTAACAGAAGATTATGTCAGTGAATTTACAGCTGTCTGCAAAAGCAGTTCAGCACATTTGAGCATACGTATCCCCTTGTATTTAGTTTGCATGAAATTTAACACTGTGTTTCTCTCCTTCATTCTTCTGTTAAGCGGCAAAACTCAGTCTTTCTTTCTTTTTTTTTCTTCTTTTTTTTAACTCTAGAAGCATCTTCAAAACTATTTCTCAAGTCAGTGGTTTCATTACCATCTTAAAAGCTTTTTTTTTTTTTTTTTTTTTTTTTTAGCGATAAGCACCCTTAATGCTGTTGTACACTACATGTGTGTTTTTTTATTGTCACTGCTCAGGTAAAGTAATGAGAAGGCCACATCCATCATTTCCTATCTCCAGTCCTCCTCCTGTTGCTCTCTCTCAAATTATTCATGCCATGTGTTTCTTTAATTATACACACACACACACACACACACACACACACACACGGCTCAGTCTGAACAATGTTACTTGTATGTATATGATTTCAGCACAGACCACTTGGTATTTTGCAACCAATTGGTGTGTTGTTCCCCAGAGAAGCCTAGTTTTCCTACTCTCATATCCTGTAGCTGCCTGTAGTTCTTTGTCTAGGGTTGGGGTTTCATGAGATTTCCCTTCCATGTTAGCATGTCTGTTGGTGTCATCCTTGTTTGACTCTCTTGTTTTGGGCAGCCATGTTGGTGAGACTTCAGAGGTGTAGCTTCTCTGACATTCCTAGGAGATAAAAATCTCACAGCGAACTTCCTGTTCCTCAGGCTTTTATAATCTTTCTGCCCCTCTCTTCCACTGCAACCCCTGAGTCTTAAGTGCAGGAATTGTGTTGTGGATATGTCAGTTAGGGCTGGGCACCACATGGCAACTTCTCTCTGCATTTTGATTGACCTATGTCTGTTCCAGGGAGAGGTCTATTTGATGTGTAATAAGACCTATAATTATCTGTGAATATAAGGATAAATATTTAGAATGTAGTTGAGGAATATGCTGGTTCAAGAAAGTGACAATAGTAGGCTCTTCAATATCCATGACTTCATTAGCCCTAGGGATTTGGCTAGGTTTCCAAATGTGCCAGGTATGATTTCCCTCTTATTAACTAGCCCTTATAGTCAATTGGAGAGCTGTTGGTTACCACAGAGGTATGTGTGCCATTATTGCGTCCTTAGGGATAGCACGCCACGCTGGCATTAGTCATTGTTTTAGTTCATAGGTATCGTAGCCTGGGCATGACTGTGATACCAAGTAACTTCCCTCACACGTCACCTTCTGCTTTCCTGAAAACTACTCCTCAGGGAAGCAGCTTTTGGGTCAAATCCAGCTCAGATAGGAGGCTCAGTTTTTATAATGGGCCCCCAAATCCAACCTTTTACAGAGTGATCCTAATTATACATGCAAAGAGTAAATCCTGCCGCTCTTGGCTTCCATGAGCATCCTCATGGTTGCTACCAAAATTCTGTACAGAGCTTTGTTCCAGGTATCTTTCCTTCTGCCTTAGATGGCTTCCTGACTCCAACAGTCTGTCAGCTGGTGGCCTGGCTTGGCCTCTTCCCCTTTCATCTAAACAATGACCTCTCTCCAGAGAGGGCATTCTGAACTGGAAACATGGACATGGCTCCCTGCTGCTTCAGATCAGCCACTGGTGATGTATGGAGTTCGGGTTCACAATCCTATGTCTCTGGAACCTCTTAAATGTCACCTAAGGCCACTCTTGCCTCCCACCCTGTGGAGCTATCTCTCACATAGTTCCCTTTCTTCTCTGTTTTGTCTTATCTCTAAGTATTTATTTGTTCACAGCCTCTTCTGCTTCAGCTGCTCCTACTATGCAATTAGTTCAGCAGTGGCCACTGGCTCCTTTTCTATGTCACCTCCGTCAAGTTAAATGGCCTTTTTCTGTGTGCCCAGAACAATCAATGGCGGTCTATTGGCTGGACTGCAAACTTGCTTTGTAATTATCTGCTTATTTCTCTGTCCCCCTCACAAAATGCTTGTGTTTTTCTGTCAAATCAATGTCCACATATTTTCCCATTCCTGTCAGTGTCCCAGTTCCTAGCGTAGTACCTCACACCGCGCACACGCACTAGTTTGTTAGAGAGAGTAAAAGACAAAAGGAAACTGATCATCGAGGGGGATCAATAGCTCCATCGGCTTAATTCACAAGTGAAGCCACCCAGTCCCTGAGAGAGTCAATAATTCTAGAAGCCCTTGTTAGCAAGAATGAGAGGCAGAGCTTTTAAGGGGTAAGGATCCTTACAAGTAACCGAGCTCGTCACTTCCTGGAGCGGAGAGTCTGTGTTGCTGGTATGCCCGCTGAGACGGTATTCATGGGCGTCTGTTTAGACAGCCCTCCCATGGTGCTTGGCCATCCTGGGGTCCCCGGAGACTGTTCATTCCTTCTTGGGTGACTCTGAAATCAGTCTTCTGCTGTGAGATACTTCAGTCTTCTGCTGTTAGACATTTCCTCTTGTCAGAGAAGAAACCTTAGACTTCCTACTCCCTGGATAAATCGCCCTCAAATTGCTCCTGCCTCCTTCAATCACTAGTAAAAATGCAAAACTAACCAGATTTTTGGCTGGAACATAGTACTCTCAGTGCATTATCTAATCCAAACTACCCCCCCCCCACGCCCTGAGGCACAAGTTAAGAAACACACCCATGATTACACATGGAGAAACCCACAGACCCGGCCTTAGACACCAAGGGGGGTCTGATTCCAAGTTCACGGCCTTAACTCTGGCCCGAGCCCTTCCGCTATTCTACAGGGAGAAGCCAAGCTCATTAAAGGCTCACACTTTTCTCCCCTGCTCACCCCTCCCCCTCACTCTTCCTCCTCTAATACCAGCTTCATGGAGACCTAGCAGACAGCATCCTCTGAGGATTATTTTTAAAAAAACGATCCCTCTCTCAGCTCTCCTCCCGCCCAAGCCCCATATGATGAACAAAAGTTGCCAGGTTGCTGGCTCCACACATGGTATGTTATCCATGGGCTGCTCTGCTGAGATGAGCCAACTCATTAGTTTCAAAGCTCCAGATTAATCTTACATTTCTGTTCCTGGAGGTGAAAGGTCATTTTTTATCTCCTTAGCTTTATCTACCGCCCAGGAGGAAATTGGATCTTTAAGCATGAGGGACCTTTCTCCCCCACTGAAACAGCTGTTCTATGTTCTGAGTAAAAATGTATACGGAGAGTTGGAATTGTGTTTTTGTTTTTGTTTTTGTTTTAAAGCAGAAGAGCATCTTTTAATCAAGTAGGAGACATTTTGCAAACCATGGGGCAGAAAAAAAAAATGAGTAAGAGGCTGGTGCTAATAACGTCGAGAAAGCTAGAAACAAAACAAATGCCACTGACAGGCTGAAGTTGATAAGAATTAGAAGGCTGAAAGCCTCCCTCTCCCCTCCCCCAGCTCGGAGCTTTGCAATCACCCTCTGACGCCGCCTAGTGGTGAAATCTAATAAGACGCCAGCCGAAGAGGGCAAATGGTTATTCAAAGCACCGCCTTCCAAAACACTGGTAGATTTGGGGCTGAAAGATTTAGCGCTGGATAGGGCTAAAACTCATAACTACAATGGATATGTGTGCTAACAAAAGGTAGACTTTTGTAAGGGGCCCTGATGGTGTGGAAGCAGTTCATGTTCATGAAAACACTTCAACCTTGGTCTCCTCCCAAGACCATGTGAGGAGACAGCCCTAGAGAATGGCGTATGATTCCCAGGTTGAGCTGCCCCAGTTAGATCACCATTCCTCCTGGGTAGCCACGGCTGGATCAGAGTTGCATTGAGGAAGGAAGAAAGCTGAATTGAATTCTGCTTGCTTGCACTCACAGCAGCTATTGTCTGGCACATAGGGCTGTAATCAGAGCGAACACACTGGCCACTGTTTGTTTTCCCCACCCGGGCTTTCTCCCAACATTTTCTCCCATCTCCACAGGGAGAGTTGGCATTTAAAGAAAGCGTGGGGGAGGGGAGGGGATATGGGAGAAAAAAAAAGTGTTGGGTGAGTCCAGAGAGTAAAGAAAGCAAAGCCTTTTTATAACTGTAGATGAAACAAATGCCCTGCATAGAATGCAGGATGCCTTGCAGCGTTGAGATAGATAGTGTCAGAGCGAGGCATAATCCAGCCTTCTTGCAACACGGTGTCCATCAGAAATGCCCCGTGATGGGGCTGAGATGTCTCAGTTGGTACACTGCTTCCTGCACAAGCACAAGGACTTGAGTTCAGCCCCCCACCCATGGACACTCAGGGGAAAAGCCAGATATGACAGCATGTGCTTGTGGCTCCAAGGAGGGAGAGACTGGGATAAAAGGATGCTGGAGCTTGCTGGCCAGCCAGGCTAGCAGAACCAATGAGCTCCAGATTCAGTGAGAGACCCTGACTCAAAGCATAAAACCGAGAATGACCGAGGAGGATACCCTAGCCTCCACGTGCACTCCACCCCCGCTCACTCCACACACAAATAAAATAAATAGCGATAATGCCTGCGTTGCCTTAGAACCACGTAGCGCCCCTTGAAGACATTGGCTGCTAAGTAAAGCAAAAGAAAGATGGGGACAGAAAGGTGGAATTTGGAGGAAGAAAGCAAAACATTGCTACTGCAGTTTTTGTGACACTTAGTTTTACATTATCTCCAGCAGGAGACTTAGAGACCCCATGAAGCAGGGCACAGAGTTAACATTTTTCACTTGTCATGTGTCCAGTTCAGGTCTATACTCTCTAAGGGACAAACGTGGAGGGATATTAGTATACTGGAGACTAAAAACCTCTGTATACACTCAAATTTGGGGGCTGGCGAAGAAAGAACTGGGCTAATTCAGAGCCAGGCACGGACTCAGCAACTGGCTATTATTTTCTTCCTCTGGTTTGAACTGTTCCTCAGGAAAAGATGTGCTGCCAAGTGGAGCCTATTAGCTAGCCAAATCTCTACCTTGCAAGGGAGAGTGGTCAAAGTACAGACGTCGCAATTTTGATTGATGGCGAATTTGTATAAGACTCACCACATGGCCTTCTGGAGATTGGCTCCTAGCTCTTCTTTATGCCTTCTATAGAGACATGGAGCTAAGAGATGCCTGAGTCCTGCCTTACTATGGACTTAATGTTCTACAATCCACTCTGGGATGGTGAATGAGAACAAGTCATCTCTGCTCAGCATCCTTTATATTCCTTTCACTACCACCACCAGATTTTTTTTTCTTCACATTCACACAGGATACTTTTCTTTCTTTACTATCTGGGTACTAGCAGTGGGTCCACATCTGCCTAGCTGAAACTGGACTGTCAACAGGAAAATCTCTATTGTTCATGGTTGTTAGCAGCTGGTGTGTGTGTGTGTGTGTGTGTGTGTGTGTGTGTGTGTGTGTGTGTGTGTTTATCAACTGTAACCTAACAATGACATACAGCATATCTTTCTGTAACTCGGAACTATATGACAGTACTTACTATCACATTCGCACATCTCCAGGGATCCAGAGCACCCCCACTTCTGGGTGTATGTTTCTGGATGTATGTTTGTAGTCATGTCGGGTAGTTCTCCCCTCACAGTCTTTGCTTTCTGCTGAACTAGCAGGCTAGGTGTGGCATATGCTCATGACAATTTCAACCATACAAGGAACCAACAAACAGAAACAGAAGATTTCTCTTAAGACCTAGGCTCAGAACTGGTACCTTGTGATTTAGAACTATATTCCTTTGGCTTAACTAGATCATAAAGCACCCTACAACATGGCTAAGCTGCCAAATGCACTCTACCTCTGGTGAAAGAGACTGCAAAGTCATAAGCAGAAAGCAGTCATTGGGGAAGGGTGACAGCTGAATTCAATCATGTGGTCAGCTAGTGTTAAGCTGTCTTTGCTAGTATCCCTTCTGCCACCCAATTGTGAACCCACCCAAATAAAGGCAACAGAAAGAAAAGCCAGAGGTAAGCGATAGAGACAGAGCCCGGACAATAGTGTCTGAATCTTTAGATGCTATAGTGTCTTGACTTTGCACTTACATAGTTGTTAAGTTCACTTCAACTGGGTTTCTGTCATTTGCGACAAAGAGAAACCAGATCCACTTGTATCAGTCAGGAAGCAAGGCTAGTCTACAGTGTGAGGTGCCCAGAGCCCTGGCAGACTTCAAAGAGAAGGCAGGGCAGAAAAGTGGGTTCTGAGGCTGAGCCCAGCAAGGTTGCCAGGAGAACTAGCCAAAGGTGATAAGAGTATAGAGTTGTGCTAGGCGTCCTGTAGAAAACCAGTGAATGTGGAGGGAATAATGACACCACAGTGTGGTCGTTGGTGTACTCCTGACCAAAGACCTGACAGAAGAGAGTGCCGGATACTGGAGTGATCTATGTGGATGGCAGCCACATTGTCAAGCCTCAATTCAAACCATGCGTTCTGGGAAAATGCCAAAGTGTGGGGGGGGGGGGGAGGGCGGGGAACGAGGGTGGAGCCTGGGATCATAGATATTAAGAGAAGCGCTTGATCTTGTAATCATGCAAGAGAATGAAGAGAGGCCTATGAGGAAGAGTGCCCAGGACGCTGCTATTTGAATAGCTTCAGCACCAACCTTCCTGACAGCCATTACCAGGTACTGAGAATACACTGTATTCTTAGCTATATGCCAAGCACCAGGCCAAGAATTTGCCTTATATTAAGCCATCCAAATCCTATCAATACACTAGATATTTTTATCTCTGTTATGAAAATTTTTAAAAATTGACTTAGAGAGGACGTAACCCTTTATTGTGCTTGGAATGAACTGCTGGATGTCCTGCCTCCAGCTCCCTGTAGTAAGCTATATACTGTGAGCCGCTTTAATGTATGATGCTATGTTTTTTCTGACCATAGAACCCAGCAGGGACCTTTTAATTATCACTTCCTTCCTCTGAACTTTTTATAGCTAGCACCCTGTCCTTTGAAATCAGGACCCAACTTCAGACTGCAGAGAAAAATACCCTCTGTGTTAAAAGAACAACAACAAAACGTTTCTATAGTCTCGCTGTGGGAGGCACTTGTGTGGCACCCACACCCACTTCTCAAGGGAGGAGCATTGTATTTCCCATGGTAAAAACCCACCCCGTGCTATCAGTTTATGTGACTGAAGTGCTACTAATTACACAGAGCTGATCCTTTAGCCTGCTCCTCATATCCCAGCCATAGTCATGGCTACCAACCAGTGCATTCCAAGACACGTAGAGAGGCCCAGAGCTTACCTAGAGTCCACTAGCCTTTTGTCTTGTGGTCACTTCCCCATCATTCTCGGTGATAGTCTCATCTCAACTTTTGTAAAATGGGATGATGTGATAGCCCTTAATTTTTAGAGCTGTGGAGAATAATAAACATCAAGATCAGTTGGCTACAAGGCAACAAAGCATGACCAACAGCAAAGAAATCTCTAGCAAGAGCACACACTCATGGAGATTAAACAACACACTGTTGAATGACGAATGGCTCAAAGAAGAAACCAAGAAAGAAACAAAAGACTTTCTGGAACTAAATAAAAATGAAAATCCACTACAACAAAACCTTTGAGGGTACTTTAAAAGTAGTCCTACAAGGGAAATTTAGTGAGCTCTAAGTGCCTACATTTAAAAAAAAACACACACACACAAATAAATAATTTATTATAACTGTAGAATTTGGAAAAACAACAATAAATCAAATCCAAATTCAGTAGATAGCAATCAATATTAAATCAGAGCAGGCATTAATTATATATATATGCATGTGTGTGCACAGGTATGTGTATGTGTGTGTATATGTGTGTGTGTGTGTGTGTGTGTGTGTGTGTGTGTGTGTTCAACAAATCCCAGAACTGATTCTTGAGAATATAAACAAGATCAACAGACCCTTGGTCTAGATAACCAAAGAAAGAAAGACAGGATACTGATGAAAATAATCAGAGTTGAACAGGTAAACTTTACAACATACAACAAGGAAAAAAGTCAACATATTATAGGGCCCCATTAAGTTAGAAAAATCTAATAAAATAAAATAAAATTTTAGATTCATCCAAACCACCAAAGTTGAGCCAAGAAGAGACTGACAACTTAAATAGACCCATGACAATAAAGTGTAGAGGAATTTTAATTCAGCAACATGGCTGCTCTGGCAAGGGATCACATGCAAAGACCTTCTAGATCTGTATGATCTGAGTAGAATGAAGACACTACACACACACACACACACACACACACACACACACACACACTTTTTAGTCCCTCTGGCTGGAATACAGACATGCCCTTAGTACACATTTTAAATCCGAAACAATGTAGGTAAGGTTAGTTTATAGAAGGAAGCAGCCATGTTTGAAAGTGACATCTAATTGAGGGGCAGACAAAGTGATGAATCAGAGAAAGATCTGGCAGAATGAGTCGGAGATAATTATATGCCCAACTCCCATGAGGAGAGACAGGAAAGACAAGTGCCTCAAAAGAGCAGCACAGAGGCAGAGTGAGTCAGGTGTGGAGGGCAGGCTGTTCAATGAGTGCAATCCAGTTGAGTTCAGGTAATACAGTGCAGGTTGGTGCAGTTCAGTTGAATGCAGTTGAGTTCAGTTGAGTGTGTACAGTTCCATTTAGTTGAATCAGCCAGCTAGAGTTTAGGAAGAACTAGAAAGGGTGAGCTTATTCAGAAGTAAGCCTCCAAGATGATAATTACATCAGGCAAATAAAAGATACTTTTACATTAAAAATAACCAAAGAGTGAAAAACAGACAAACAAACAAACAAATAAGAACCTTCCAACTAAGAAAAGGCTGGGCACAAATGGATTCAAAGCACACTTTTACAAGATTTTCAAAGAATATCTACAATCAATACTTTTTAAAATGGACAAAGAAAGAACTCTCCAAAACTCTTGAGAGAGGATTAATATCCATAGTATATAAGGAACTCAAAACAAGAGTCATCAACGCAGACAACCCAATTAGAAAGTAAGCTATAGCTCTGAACAGAGATTTCTCTAAACTAGAAACAAAAATGACTAAGAATTATCTCAAACTTACCCAACATGCTTAGTAATTAGGGAAATGTAAATTAAAACAACATCAAGATTTCATCTTACTGCAGTCAAGAATGGCAAGGACCATATAATAATTGACAACAGCAACTGGTACAGATGTGGAAAGAGGAAGTTCTAACTCACTGTTGGTGGGCTTGCAATCACTCACCATGGAAATTGGTGTGGAGCCTTCTCGAAAGGCTAAAAATAAAGCTTTTTTTTTTCTTTTTTCTTTCCCCCTTAGCAGAGATCATTACAAAAAAACCACTGGTCAAAAATGTAGAGATCAACTGACCATGGGGTGTCTGCCCCCAGTAAATACATTGGCAACACAGCTCCTACACATAAGGCTTAGGGAACATCACTGAAAGGGAAGTGAAAGATTGTATGAGCCTGAAGACCAGGAAAGTCTACTCCAAGGTATGTTGTTTTTCCCTCCCTCCCTCCCTCCCTTCTTCCCTTCCTCCCTCCCTCCTTCCCTCCCTCCCTCCCTTCCTTTTTTTCTTCTTTACAGAGTGCTTGGCTTCAGTATGACTTCTTAAAAAAAAAAAAAAAAGACAGAGAGTGGGAGTTGAGGGTTGGGGTGAGGGAAGGGTGGTTCTGGGAAGATGGGGGGTAAATATGATCAAGATACATTGTATCAAATTCTCAAAGAATTAATACAACACTTTTAAGAAGAAAGCAATTTATCATCATGATGTGTCTTGGAGGGGAAATGTCAAGATGGAGAAGCTCTCTGTCCTTATTCTTCTAATCTTTAATAAAATTATCAAATGCCAAAAAGGAGAACATTTGGTGCATCCTCAGGGAGAGAGGGAAGGGAGCATCACTACTCAGGCCTTGGTTCATGCTACTGAAAGCGAATGAGCCTGCTTTGGAATCCCCTCATATTCTTTCCTCCTCCCCTCCATTTCTAGTCTCTCTTCCCCAGGAAGTGGTAGGCCATGGGCTGTAGGTCTGCACTAACAGTTTGAAAGAAGATCTGACAAATCTATACAAATATTTTTTTTTCTCAGTACTATGGAAGGGCCTGAGTCAGGCCTGGATAAACCTAGACTTTACAGGGCTGTACCAAAGGGTTGGAAGGTGGGTTTCAAATGGGGCTAGGGTAGGCATGGGCTGACAGAGGAAGAATGCAGAAGAGCTTCAGGCCTCAGGTCTTCTCACTCGTCTCTCATATCTGAACCCACCAGTCACACTGACTGGTCAACAAGGACAGGAGAAAGAAAAAAGATCCGTCATGGTAGTTACCTCCTGCCTCCCTCCGTTCCCTGCCTCATGCCCCCCGGCTCTCTCTCTCACTCATCTGCAGGAAGAACATAACTTTGGTCCTCTCTACGAGTGGTCCTCAGCTCAGCAACTTCGCATCGTTCTAACAGTGCTTGTCTTATGGAGTTCTGTAGCGAGCCAATGAGAAGGCTTATGTGGAGGTCGTGTTGCCATGTCTTACAAGGAGGTAGCTGTTGGCATGTATTTTTTATCTATTTTATTCGAGTTTTTTATGCCTCTACCTTCCTTCCAACCCTTAACCCTTCTAACACCCCAACACCAGGTTGGAGAGAAAGAAGGTCAGTGGGGAGAGGGGCCATAGTTTTCTTTAACTACTTCCTGCTGGTTAGGGTTGCTGGGTTTCTTGGAGCAAGTCCAACCTTTGTTTCAGGACATCTCCAACTTCTTCTTATCAAACTGCATCAATAGCAACCAGGAGCAGCAGCAGGGAGCAGAAGATTCCTTCTTCCTTGGAGTGCCCCCCAACACACACACACACACACACACACCCACACCCACACACACACACACACACTCCAGCTCTGGCATTTATTCCCTCTCCAGAATCTTCAGAATTAAACTATCTGCAGCTGGCAAAGATCACACCCCTCTCAGAGCCTGCACAAGGCAATGGCCTGCTGCTGAGGACAATCTGAGGCAGCCCCCATATCCCACACCTGGGATTAAAAAAAACACACGCACACACATTATCCTAACATAACTGAGCTTTTTTAAAGAAACCAAAACTCCCACTACAGGCAGTACCTGATGTATTTGAGCTTGACTGCTGTGTGAGGCAGATGATGGTTAAGAAACACGCACAGCAAATGATGACAGGAAGACTTGTGTTTCCAGTGACCATCTTTGGACTGGACTTGCAAACCTGCTTATATTCCTTTAAGCCTCGCCCCTCAGGCCTTTAGGTGTTATTGCCTCCACCAAGATGGTGAGGCCAAAAGCAGACCAGGGGACACCAGGACTCACTGGCTCCTGCCTCCCGTGAGGACCCCGAAGGTCTGAAGTACTGATGACTGGCGAAGGAACAGAGCTGGGAAAAGCAGGGAGGGGCTATTTTAAACTTGCCACTCATATTTTTAAACATCTTGACGTCAATAAAATGCTTTCCAATTCAGTGACAACTGGGGCATTTGTTTTGATCGTGGGTTTCTCACCCACCAGTCAGTTATTTTGGTTCCAACAGAGGAGCATTTGTTTTTTTTTGTTTTTTTTTTTTTTTTGAAAGGCGGAAATTTGGTGCACGATTTATTCCCCTGGCTTCCTAAGCCTCCAGGATGTGTCCTCTGGGCTATCAGGCTCTTCCAGCTGACCAAGGGCCTGTGACACAGTTTCCCGTGGGCCCATCTGCTCTTTTCTTCATGCAGTGAACTCATCCAGAGCGCTTAGCTTCAGTATGACTTTCCCATCCCTGATGCTCTGAACCCACTAACCCTTTGTTATATGCTATCATTGTTCCTGGTGACTTTACTCATAGCATGTATCACACACACTCTTATGTTCCCTGTGCATCTCTATAGAGCATCCATTATCTCCGTGGGACTCTGGGCTCCAAGATGATGTACACTATCAACTACATTTTCTAGTGTCCTCCCAGATCTAACTCCAATGCATAAAATGTGGTCAATGATGATGATGAAGAAGAAGAAGATGATAACTCATCACTAAATATGTCATAATAATCAACTGAGTAAACATTAGTTTCTAGCAGAGGCTTGGCTACACAAAATGTGACCTGTAAAATATTCATTAACAAGAATTAAATGAAGTTTACCAAATGCCTGTGATAGACCCCTAGTACCTTTGAATCTCATGATGAGGACAAGGAAAGCTTTGTCTTCTGAGGATCTGAGAGGCACAAAATGCCGACGTAGTTGGCCCTTCAAATTAGTAATACCTACTACTCATTTAGATTTCAGGAAGTGCCAAGTACTGCTGTAGGTGCCTTGCCCAGGTCACATTTCAGTTAGTCATTACAATGCATGGAGCTCCTGCTGCCCAAAGGGCAGTTTGCCAGCCCACCCAGTGTGTCTAATCTGCCTATTCCTTTTCTAATTTCTTCTCGCTTGTTCTGAAAAGCTACTGAATACACGGTAGCACAGGGTACAACCAGGAGGGCAATCCTTGGATGTGAGAAGCAAATAGAATTTGATCTCAGCTCTGCCATGTGCTGTGAGGGCATCGTGGCCAAGTACGTATAATCTCTAAACACTGTGGGCATAGATAATAGTGGTACTAACATCCTATGGTGTTCCATGAGGGTAGATGTGTGAAAGCACCCTGTAATCCTCAGTACAACATTTTTTTTTCAGTACAATCTCCATCAGCACTAAGCAGTCAGCTTGGAAGACTAAGAAAGTCAAAGCAGAAAGTCCAGGAGGAGAGATGAGTAGATGAGTTTGCCAAGGAGAGTACAACAACAAGAACCTGACTTGGAAAAGGGGAAGTTGAGTAAAACAGCTGTTGAAGCTCCCCTCCCCCACCAAAGTGTCATTCTACTGGCAAGAAGAAGTAAAACAATATGCTGTCATGTGAATTTTTAGGACTGGGAGTGGTGACACACACATATAACACAAGCACTGGGGGGGCTCAGGCAGGAGGGTGGTTAGCTGAAGGCCAGCCTGGGCTGCCTACTAAGACCTTTCTTCCAAAAACAAAACAAAAACATAGATGCTAGTCATCAGTGTTGCTCTAGGTCTTCCTCAGCCATGGAGTGCTGCATCCCACAGTAACGCTGCTGAGGCGACAGAATTTGCTGTAGACACTGAAAAGTACATAGAAGGAAGACATAGGGGAGGGCCTGCTACACCAGCGGGGCGCTCACCCATTGATGCTGCAGAGTAGGGATGCAAGGAACAGGAGGAAAGTTCTAGCCAGGATGCTTGAAACTTCCTGAGGGGGGAGTTTAACTGAGTGGCCTTGAAGCAGTCCAAGACTCCCCAGCTCCTGCCATGCCCCATGTATATTAGGTAAGTAGCAAGAGGAACAGGAAAAAAAAAACTGCTGAATTAGTGGAGGGAGGAGAGAGGACATTCAGTAGGAGGGGAGGAAGGAAGAGGGGAGGGAAGAAGGCAGGAGTGAGATGGGATGCTACACTCCAGCTGCTACTGTGTAATTGGATGAAGGAGGTCCTTTCCTCTGGTCTTTTCAGCTGCTTCATTCCCCCCTGTGACTGTACCTCTTGATTTATAAAATGTATACTCTAGGAGATCTTACTAATTTAAATCATATTACTACATTCTTAGTGGGAATTTTTTCCTTAATTTTCTATTAAGCGTCACTAGAGTGGAAATACAAGTAAAGTTGTTTCTTTTTCTTTTTCTTTTTTTTCTTTTTTCTTTTTTTGGTCACATTACATTGTTTTTCTTTTTCTTTTTCTTTTTCTGGAATACATGTAGTATATGTGTGTTTACATGTTCACGCACATGCACATATGTACATGGGTATGGGCATCACATTGAGTGCCTTTATCCCTCACTCTCTACTTTAGTTTTTGAGGCGGAGTATCTCACTCCATGTAGAGCTCACTGATTTGGCCGCACTGACTAACTAGCCCATGAGGTCCATGTCTCTCCCGTCTGCCTCTGCAGTACTGGGATTACAGAGGCCATTCCCTTGGCACTGGGAATCCAAGCTCTGGTTCCCATGCAGAAAGACAGTTTGCTAGGCCATCTTCTCGTCTCCACTTTATGTCATTTTCAATTGTATGGCATACAGAGAAAGGGCTCTGGCAACTCCCTACTCCCAAGGGACAATAAGCAACAACATAGTCATTTACTCATCAGTCTCTGGACTTAGGGAATCTTCCAAGACATGAGGCCATGGAAAACAAGACTAGAAGAAAGTGATGGGGAAAGTGAATTTAGAGAAAAGCACATGCTATTTACTTCCTACATGTACATATATGTGTAGAAAATGCAAATTAAAAGGTCTGGGAAGAAATACCTTAAATGTATAGTGTTCATACCTCCAACCAGGTAATTAACATTTCAATACAAAAAAAGGAAAGCCTGTCTATGGCACGACTCTCCAGAAAGCTCCAAGAAGAGAGTACTAGCTATCTGACTTTGCTGAGGTTAGATCTAGGTTTAGACCCTAATTGTGATGTCCCAGAACTCAAGAAGTAAGTCTGTGAACGGGTCATTATTAAATGAACTGAAAAAGTGGCTTCCTGGGACCTGAGGGTTAACTTATACACTGATATCAACACGAAGACATCTTTTCTTTTCTTTTTCTTTCTTTCTTTCTTTCTTTTTTTTTTTTTAAAGAAAGCATCTGGCTGTGTTTTCCCAACTGTTATTAAGGCAAAATTAGATGAGAAGACAAATGTGCACAGATTGCTATTTTGGGAAACTGTTGAGAAAATAAAAATATGAAATAAATGGAGCATCAGGAAAATGTGTTCAGCTGTGGGTGGATTGCAACTGCATCTTTAACTCTTTGTTAGTGATTTGTGTGGACACACACACACATACAGGTACACACAAACATATATCCCTCCTTCCTGATCCATTTCCTAAAATTCTCAGGTGCTTAGAAATAACAGATCATATCACCAACCCTTCATAAAGCTGTCATGGTCACGGACCTTGCCAAATGTCCAAGGTGACTGTTATAACTGGTGAGGTGGAGGGGAGCCTCCTCTACAGTCTGGATGAAATCCAATGTAAAGGCACAAGCACTCAGTGTTCTCCTATGTTGTACTTTCCTCTCTCCTAAGTAGGCTAGAATTTGGTGTCAAAGTCTCCCTCCTGCTGTGCCCAGTTTGGGTAAGAAAAGAGCCACGTATGCCTTGGTACTCCCCTCTGTGGCACTGTGAATATCTGGTACTTGTTAGGAGATCCTAAAAATAAGAATGCAATTCAAACCTTCCTTCTGTTGCCCTCCACCAGTGATTATGGGTGATGGGCAGACTGAAGTATAGGAAGTGCGCTCTGCTTATATTGGGAGTATAAGGATTTCTTTGTGGATTAGGCAATAAGGATTTCTTTAACGGTCAGAACTTGCAAGATTGCTTCAGAACCATGGGAAATATGGAGGGACAGAGAAGGACAGGGACCAAGTAGAAAGGCAAGAAAGTGAGTCTTTGAAAACCTAGGTTAAGACACTGAATGGTGAAAATGGCATCTCGGAGGTGTTGCGTATTTGTTGCAACAGCCCAGACCACCAGCTCTATCTGCCAATTGTGAACATATAAAGTGCAGGAGGCTATAACACAACATCAGTAAGTAGCTGGCCCAGGACTTAAGCCAAGGGAGTCCTGATCCAGTCTTTACATGCACACCTGGCCAGGAGGAAGGGCAGCAGGGAAGATGGAAGGAGGGACAGGACACAAAAAGGAAGAGGAAGAAGGAAGGCTAGATGTTTTATGTAAAAAAAAAAAAAAAAGACTAGAACTGAGAATTCAGATGGTGGGAGATTCAGCAAACATCTCAACCCCAAACAGAAAAGGAAAATGTCAGCAGGAAGGTTCATGGAACAACCAAAGATAGAAATACAGCCGAGGCAGACTATATCAATATGCCAAAGCAAGGCCCTACCAGGGAGGGACCCACGGAAGCCAGCCAATCCACTAACCTAGCCTAACTAGATGGGTTGTGTGCCAGGGTAACTTAGGGTACTGAGAGGGGCAAGAATTCAAGGGCAGAGGCAGCAGAGGGTTCTGCATGCTCAAGGCATCAGGACCAAGAGAAGGAAGCTGTAGTCGGCATCTGTGAGAGAACTGTAACATTCTGAAAGCAGCAGAGACCTTAGTCCGGGGACACTGCCTGGCTAAAAGGAACCTCAAAAGGAAGGGCTGAGGAAGTCCTACCCTCTGCATTGGCTGAGCCCCATTCAAGAGCAAAGTGCTATGACCAATGACCAGTCACCATGGGCAGAGGAGGTGGTGTGGAGTGGAAAACTTTAAGAGATCAAGGCCAGAATATGAGGATAGCATCTCTCTCCTTTCCCTTGAGACAGGGTTGATGTAGACCAGTTCACAGGGGCTAGAGAGGGGAGGGATGAGACTGCAGCACGATCCTGATGTTAAGGAGCAACAATACAACATGAAAACCCAGCCAGCCACCAGGTCATTTTAAGAAGGTGCCAGCTAAGCCTGGCAGAAGGTTCCTGTGCCCTGCAGAGCCCCTGAGTCTGCCTTAGTTAGGGTTTCTATTACTGTGAAGAGACACTGCGGCCATGGCAACTCTAGTAAAGGAAAATATTTAACTGATGTTGGCTTACAGTTCAGAGGTTTAGTCCATTGTCATCATGGTGGGAAGCATGGCGGCACGCAGGCAGACATGGTGCTGGAGAGGTGGCCTAGAGTTCTACATCTGGATCCACAGGCAACAGGAAGAGACAGTGAGCTTGGCTTGAGCATTTGAAACCTCAAAGCCCACCCCCAGTGACACACTTCCTCCACCAAGACCACACCTACTCCAACAAGACCACACCTACTCCAACAAGGCCACGCCTACTCCAACAAGGCCACGCCTGCTTAAAAGTGCTGCTCCCTATGAACATAACGGGGCTATTTTCATTCAAACCACCACAGAGTCCTATGAGGTTTATCTCATTGATAGCTGTTACACACACCGAAGGGACTTGTCTTCATGGCTGCTTGGTTGCTGGAATTCTAGGGAAAGGGACACACAACAATTTGGGGATGAGGAGGACATACCAAGGTGAAGGGAACAGTAAGAAGTCTGTCTGTAGAGATGCCTTTGCTTCTCGTACAAAGTGGAGTCAGAAAGGCAAGATGCTCTTTCTTTTCATCCTGGACCCTATGTGTAGTCCAAAAGGACCTTAGTGGCACAATTAGCAGAGTGCTGTGTCAAGAAAAAGAGTCTTAAAAGACAGAGGACAGGTCACTGGACAGAGGGTTCTCTACCTTTCTGCAATGAGGGAGAACAGAGCAAGTGGAATAAACAAAACACAGGAGGCAAAACCAGCTCCTTTCCTTGGGCTGTTCACCATCGGAGTCATCAATCTGGCTCTAATATTGCCAATTAGGGCTACCTGAGGTCGGTACCCAGGGCACCCACAGAGGACGCGAGTCCTGGGGAGGTGAGGAACGGCACAGAGGTCTGACTGGCCGCCCAGGGAAGCAGGACCTGGAGAGCAAGCAGCAATCGTGATTCTGGAAGACAGTGGCTGTGTAATTGGGCCCGGGTCAGAAGAGAGGCGAGCTAGCAGCTCAGAGGAACACAGATCATGTTCTAGAATGTGCTGGAAATACTGTGTCTGTCCATTCAGGTTTCCTCTTACAACTGGAGGCAGGCTGACCCCGAGAACATCAGAGGAGGGCGCCCTCGGGGAGACATGAGTAACAATGTCTCCAGTGCAAACTGACCATTGTAGGGCTGTTTTCTGCCAGTAGGCCCTCGATGCCACCAGTGGTCACCAATAAAAGGCAAGATCCCAATACCTACAGGGACAATTCTGAAACTGAGAACTGCATGGCCGAACACTGTTTGGAGGGCCAATTAATTTATTATTCACACTTGAAACTCTTAAGAATTTTCTGTAATGCTATCGATAGAATTGTAAAAGCAAACTGAGAGGTTTCAAACGGAAGGATTTCTTTAGTCAGCAAATGGGCGATGGGAATTTGTATTGTACAAACGAACTGTGGATTTGTTCTGTCTCACCAAACACGAGGCGAAGAAATATTTGAAGAACTCTGCTGGGCGAGGGGGGGGGGGAGGAAACAAATATCACATCCAGCCCCCTCCAGGTGCTGAGCTTTGCTTGAGTGTGTCGGGGAGGGAGGGAGGGAGGGAGGGAGGGAGGGAGGGTGTCCTGCAGGAAAGCCTAGCCCCCACCCAGTTCACAAAACCTTCCAAGAGCAAAGCACAACACTGCTCACAGATTTTTTACCTTTCTCTTGTGTTTCTTTCTTCCAAACTCAAATGCACCACACCCTTGCTGTAAACCAGGCTGTAAATGGTGAGCATAGCGTCTTTTATTTCACATCTCAGGCAGAATTTTGAACTTAGATACGCGACATTCTAGGACTGCACTGTTAACAGCCTGGCCACTAGCCAAACACTGAGATCTCGGTGAGACTTAAACTCAGTGTAACTGAAAATGTAAACTCAGTTCTTCAGGTTTACAACCAAAGTGCCCAGCCACGCATGGCTGAGAGTTGTCTGGTGGACAGCACACACAGACAACACAGTCCTGGGGTCTTCGAGGTGGTATCTGCCTTTTGTGTAATCATTTAGCTCACCTGAGACAGGCGAGGTTTCCAGTCAGTTCCATAGGGTCAGTTCCATAGGGTCGTCTCACCACAGGCTCACTACCTCATATATGATGCCATTTCAGTCATATGCAAATGTCAGAAACACTAGGTAACTCACTCACCATCACACAGCAGGTGTGTGATGAGCAAGACCGATGGAGCTTGACTCCACAGCTGTTCCTTATATATCCTGGTTTGGGCTACCTTCCGTTGGTGATCTCCCCAAGGGAAAAAAACACTACCACAGGCAAGGAACTACTGATGAGCCTGCATTTATTGCTGACGAACTTTTAGAATCAGATAAACTAGAGGCCAAGTCCAGTTATGTGTGTCTGGGTCACTTCTGACTCTGAATATGTGTAACACAGGGGCACCTAATGCAGATTAAATGAGAAAACTTCCAGTGCGCGTGCGCATAATCTAACATGTAGAAGCTGCTCAGTAAAATACACCGGGATTCTGATTTGCCAGCCACTTCTTTCCTACCTGGGAAACTGGAAACTGCCTTGGTCTTTGCAAAGCACATTTCTGAGTCTCGCTCGCCCCCTGCTGGTCATTCCCCTACTTGCGCCCTCTTATAGCAGAAAGGAGTGGTGAAAAGAAGAAAAATGTGGCGGGGATGGGGGAGTGGGGGCGAGGGGGGGGCGTGGTTGCTGTCGTCAGAAGGCAGTAGAGGGATGCTTCCAGAGTCTTTTGCCCTTGGAACACCCTGGGAACTGTCTGAGAACTAACGGAGCTAATCCTTAGCTGAAGATGTCTTGAAGGTCTTCAGCTGAGGGAGGAGTCCCAACACCTATGGCTCCTTAAGCTTCTCGATGATTCCTCTTTGAAGATAGAGAAATAATCGCTCAACTTCTAGACCAGAGCAGGGGTCCTGGAAGCCATGCTGACCACTGAGGCTCACCCAGAGTTTCTGACTTAGCAAACATGAGAATTTCCATTCCTCAAAAAGCCCTTAAGTGCTACTGTTGGCCTGAGGACCACACTGAAAACCGGTGGTGATAGCCAAAGGTATGGCTCTGTGGCTTGGCATCTGCCTACAACACACAAAGCCCTGGGTTCCACCCCCAATACCACAATAAATAAATATTAAAAACAAAGCCTTAAAAATTCTCATTCTGTGCCACAGGATCAGGCAGGCAGTGTGTGGCCCAGCTGGCCTCACTCCCTCTGCTCCAGCCCCAACCCTTGTCTCCTGCTTGCCCCTGTCCATCCAGAGATCTTGGCGCCAGTTCCCACCTCTGCCAGGTGGATCCAGCCTATAGTTTTGCTCTCTGGCTACCCCTTGGTTTATGGGACTCATAAAATGCCACATCCTCTAGGATGCCCTATAAGTCTGTCCTATGGAGGCCATTTTCCAACTGCTAGATTTCAAGGCTTCTGAATGCAGGGACTTCGTCTTGATCATTTCATGGTACTCAATGAATGGCTGCAGATTGAAAGCGTTAATAGAGGCCAGAAAATGTGACATTTGACACAAGGGTTTATTGTGCTGTCGTCTTTTAACATTGTGTCACATTGTGTGCACACAAGGACTCAGAAAGATGGGTGATGGTATCTTCAACAGAGATCAAGAAAACCAAAAACAAACAAACAACAACAACAACAACAAAAAACTCGGCTGGGGACACACTCCTAGAGAGACAGACTTGGTCAGCAAATCTGGTTATCTGCTTTTACACTTGCCACCACAGAAAGAACGAAGCAAAATGGAAAGATGAAGATTCTTCCCATGGAGGTTTTAAACTCCACATTCTTAGCCGAAATAGAAATACCAAGTGATGCTGAATCAAAAAACCTCTTGTCTTGCTCTCCATCCCTGTGATTTCCCCAGCATCACTTCAGAAGAGGATGCTGATGATGCGATGATGGTGGATGAACATCTCATATTAGGGGGGAAAAGCTTGTTCACAGCCTTTGGAAGAACAGCACAGACAGGAAATGGTAGAGGCAGGACTAGACCACTTCCTGCCTGGCTTGTACTAGAGTCATGTGCAGCAGCATCTCAGAGTGCTCTTCCTCAACAAGCTCCTGGTACCCACAGGGTGATTAATCTAGACCATTTTGTAAAAACTAAAATCAAAGTGTGAAGTGTTGACACATACTTTCTGTAAACCTCTCAGATATTTTTAATTGTCTCTGGATTACCCAGAGTACCTAATTCAAAATCAATGCTGCGCAGACAGTTTTTGTACAGTATTGCTTAGAAAATAATGGCAATAATAGAAAGTCTACCATTTGGTACTGACACAACCGTAAGAGGCCTAACTCTGTGTTTGATTGATGGCTGAGTCCCCAGATAGGGGAACCTATAGATACAGAGGGCTGACTGTATCTCACTCAGCTTTCTTTTGTGGGGCCACCTCATATGAGTAGTAAATATCCACCTCTCCAAACTCAAAGCCTTAACATAAAAAAGCTTACCTCCCACTTCAATAAATGATCTTCAGCCTCGGGTGTCCCTTCTGAGTATCACTTCAAAGACACCCTCTTTGGGTTCCTGTAAGGGAAGGGGAAGAGGAAGGAGTAAGGAAGTTATAGTAGATCAAACCTAGAATCAGAGTACAGCTTCTCTCCAACATGCTGTGTCAGAGTTACAACACTTGGCTGCACTTAGCTGCAAGGGAAGCTGGGAAATGTAGTCTCATGGTCAAGGGTACTGAACAGCCAGTGATCTTTACCTCATTTCCTGAGTCTGTGATGAATTCTCCACCCTGATGCAGGTTCGCTTGCTATTATTACAGTTTCCAAAATTATGGAGATGACTTCAAAGGCAGCTGGACATAGGAGAGGTGTTTTTGATTTCCTATTTATATAACAGAAAATTTCAGTTATCTAGGGTCCTCTGAGAGGAGGCTAGAGAAAGGACAAGAGCAGGGAGGGAAGATGAGAATGAAAGTTTGTTTTCCTAAGTCCAATTCTAGCTAAGAGGAAGACAGTGTGATCCTCAATTTTTGACCTTGAGTTAAATTTCAGATCTTTCAAAATTTTATTGCCCAAGTGAACCCTTATTGAACATTCATTATTTTATAGGAATTGTTCTACCTGACAGGAATGCTAGGAAAATGAATCATTCAATAAATGAATAGAATGCCAACTCTATTCTTTCTTTGGTTGAGACTTTGCAGACATTTGTAGTAAAAGACTCACACAATTATATACCATAAACACTATAACACTCAATGATTGCGAATTATAACTATATAATATCCAGACTGCCTTTCAACATGACAACAGTTCTCATTTGTTGTTGTTGTTGTTGTTGGTGGTGGTGGTGTGTGTGTGTGATGTATTATCTTTACAACAATCATACGGCATAACTATAGGCTCCATTTTACAGAGACAGAAACCAAACCTTCAAAGATGAAGAATACTTTACCTATTGTTAAGTTGTAGGGTTTTTAAATTTTTATTTGTTTCTTTTGTTGTTGTTGTTGTTTTGTTGCTATTGTTTTGTTTTCTAAGGTATCTGTTTATTTATGTGAGACAGGATCTCCTAGATCCTGTGAACTCACCACCTAGCCAGTGATGACCTGGAACTCCTAACCTTCCTGCCTCTACATCTTAGATGCTGGAATTATAGGGATGCAACAAGCTAGGACTGTGTATTAGACATCTAAGCTCATCCTTGGATTCTTTGAGAATTTTTTTAGGAAGAGAAAATGGAAGTGGACACTTGGTGACCTTCAGTGGCATTACTCCACGGTCCTCACTGCACAAGGAATAAGATTAAATTCTGCATATCTCACAAGGCCTAGATTATTGTCTCATGCCCTCACCTCCTTTTGGTGTCCCCAAAATGTTTTGTCCACCTGTTCCCTTGATGAGATGCCTTGGCCTCCAGTCTGTGACAGCTGTCACCTGCTACTTCAGGCCTCAGGTTACACATTTCCAAGTTAACATAATAATCCCCAACCTCACATCCAACAACTCCCTTTTCTTCCTTATTTCTTGAGTCCCTTGTTTGCTTGCTTCATTTTAGCTAAATGTCGCCATGGGAGCTTCATTCAGTGATCTCATAGAACTAATGCACTATGGATGTGGACTTTGGTGCCTGCTGGCCTGTTTGCCCCTCACTGAAAACTAAACTCCATGGGGGGAGGGGAGACTTGTGTTTCTGTCAAGGCTATCTCCTTAGATGTTGGTGAAATAGCCCATTGACTTAAAGGTACTTGACACACAAGCCTGGAAACCTAAGTTCAATTCCTCGAACCCACATAAAAGTGAAAGGAGAGAACTGACTCTTAAAAGTTATCCTGACTTCTGGACCCATACACATACATCTCACACACACACACACACACACACACACACACAACCACCACCACCACAACAACAAGTAGATAGATAGATAGATAGATAGATAGATAGATAGATAGATAGATGTTAAAAGATTCCTCACCAGAGTGTCTCTTCACAAATACTTACCATTTCTCCACTGTGTGTGGGAGGCTTAGTAAGTGTTAGCTTTTGGTAGGCATAGTGGCTGACAGATGAATATTGGGGTTCAAGTGCTGAAAAGGGAAGAGTAATAGGCCCATCAGAGGTGGGGACACACGGTTCACAACTTCACACCAGATCTGCAGCGGCTAGAAATATTGTCAGGGTCATTTTAAGCCTCATATCTGCCTCCATCCATGTCTCCATTGGATACTATGTACCCTTTAGGGGTGTGTGTGTGTGTGTGTGTGTGTGTGTGTGTGTGTGTGTGCCTGCATTCATGAGTGTGTGTGAGGGGCTATGCATGTTTCTGTGTGCATGTGCGTACATATGTAAACTCATACATATGGAGACTAGTGGGATGGTGTTCCTCATGAACACCTTTTTAAGACCGGCTTTCAATGGGACTGGCTTAGGCTAGGTTGGCTATTTAGCAAACTTCATGCCTCCACCTGTCTCTGCCTCCCCAGCACCAGGCTGCAAGCTTCTGTCAACACACCTGGCTTTTGTGCAAGCGCTGGAGATCAAACTCAGTGTCTCAAGCTTGAGTAAGCTCAATGCTGGCTGACTGAGCTCTCACCCACACTAAGGGTAACTGACACACACCCAGTGCTTATTCCTTTTCCTTGTTAGCAGCTTTGCACCCTGTCTGGAAGAGGGTGAGGTTAACAGCCAAATGAATCCAAGATGACATATGATCCACCTGCCAGGAACAGAAGGCCACTCCAAGTAATGCTGCACATATCTGAGCTAGAGCCAAGGAAGTTTCCTACAGTCTGCAGCCCTGTCCTCTTGGGGGGGATCTCAGCTGTAGGCCTGTCCTGTGGTTTGGAGGGTGTTTACTAGTATCTCTGGCCTCTACCCATGACATACCTGCAGAACAGAGCTCTAACCTCAGCTTCTAAGTCCCAAATGTCTCCAAGCATCGCCAATTGTCCCCAGAAGCAAATCCATCTATCTGTAGCTGAGGATCCCTGATACAGAGCAAGAATTTGTATTGCTGATTCTGTGGTTCACATCTGAACCCCTGATTTGAAACCATTGTGCAAGTTTCTCAATTTCTTTGGGCCTACAGTTCCTGCAACAAAACAGAGGAAGCCATGGTCACTTCACTACACGGAGGAAATGAACAAATATGTTTTTAGTGTCAATTTCAGACATAGAATCTTTTTCTCCATTCCTCTAAGATGCCATTCTTTTTCTCACCCCTAAAATCTTCTGTGTGCAACCTCTAACAAAGCTGTTTCAGGGACTTTTTCAAAATAAAGACAAATCGCATCACTGACAGAGTGGGGATTTAGGTGGTTGACACAGACAGGGTGGCTCTGTCCAGTGGGACAGAACGTTCATTGGTAAGAGGACAAGTGCTCAGTGTGACCCATCCCCAGCTCTATTGGCCACCCAGAGGCTAGTTCAGAGCCTCCGTCCCCTGAGCTGCTTGCAGAGTGGCGTTTCCTAAATGGGTATAGAAAACAAGGAAGATACTGTGTAGTCTTAGGGCGACTGTGGTGTTAGAACACACAGTAGGAGCATAACAGAAGGGACACATTTCTGTGATGTACACTGCTTATCCATTGCAGAGGTGCTAAATTGACAAAGGGACCCATGACGCTTCAGGTTGTAGGGGTTCTCCTAAGTTTGCTTCCTTGTGTACTTAGGAAATGGGCTATCCTTGCCTCCAGGTCCTGCTGTAGATACGATTTTAAAGAAATGGTCCTCCTTCACTTAGTGCATGCAGTAAGTGGACAAATTTCCAGTCCTGGACTGGCACAATTATCACTCTCCTTAATTTAACTCATAGCAAAATGTATACTCAGAATTCAATATCTGTTTCATTAAAAAAAAAATGTGAACTGTGCCTAACCATAAGAACACATCCTAGCTGATGGAATTAGCATGATGGCTATAACATTTCAGAGTCAGAGGGGCCTGGGAAATGGGAAACATCCACCTTTGCAACCGGAAGCCAAGAGTTGCATCACTAAGAGGACTCTGGGGCTCCAGGGCTCCAGGCCAGGCCTTTGAAAGCTACACTGGAAAAAAGAAATGTTTTCCCTCCTCCCTTCCTTCTGACTAGGTCATAAAGATAAACAAAGGCAACTTCTTTTTGAAACCTGTTCTATACGCAGGCTTGCTTCTGAGCGGAAGTGTGTCTGCACTGACTCTAATTCTAATCAGTACAAGGAGTTTTTATTTTGGATGTAACAGATTTTGAGGATGTCACTTTCAGATACAATCCAGGTCCTCAGCTGCTGAGGCAGAGACACCTTTCTATCATTCTTGGTTATTTAATAGGCTTGAGGTCTCTGACTCTTCACAGTGTAAGCTAGCCCAAGACCTGTACATTTTTAGAATGTGAAATAAGCCTGAGCACTTGGCATGAAGAATTGACCTGAAATCTCCACAGAATATTTCGCTCTGCCTAGTTACATAGATATTAACTTCAAAACCCCTTCCTACCAGTTTGAGCTTCTGGCCACAGAACTTAGCTATGCCTAAAAAGAACACAGAATATCCAGTGGGGGTAGGAGATGGGGGGGGGGAGGCAGAGGACAGCAGAGCTGATGGGCCCAGAACAACCCGTACTATGGCTTAGACGACCTGAGTTTCAAACCTGACTGTATTACTTACTGATTGTCACTCTGTGCAAGGTGTTTTACATTGGTAGATGGGAGCCTGGATAGCTACCTCCCAGAACTGAGAGGTTTAAATAGAAAAATAGGCATGAAAACCCATGAGCACTTAAGAGGGACCCATCTTTTTTTTTTTTTATGCTATTTCCCCAAAGTGGAGAGACATGTTAGGCTTTCACCAATGACCTTTGATTCAGTCCGCAGTAGTCAAAATGAAGCCACCAATAAAATGTGTGCCCAAGAAACAGCTCTTTGAGACCTCACAAGTAAAGGCCTATGGAAATGGCAGCATCTTCTGTGTAAGCGCCAGCTGGATATAATGGGTTCCCTGGGGAAGTATCCCCCAAAAGATATCGTACATTCTGTCTCCCAGAACTTACAACTATGACTTGACTTGGAAAAGGGGTCCGTGGAGATACAGTTAGCATATAGGTCTTGAGATGCAATCATCCTGTATTGCTCAAGTGGGACCGATATCCAATGAGAAGTGTCCTCATGAGACAGAGCAGAACACAGGAAGAGAGGGCTTATGAACTTGGAGGTCAAAGGAGCAGCAATTCTGGACAGCCACCATAATCCCTGGGAACCTCTCTGGGAGCTTGGCTCTGCTTGCATCTTGATTCTGGCTTGTGGCCTCTGGGCCTAGGAGAGACAGAGTTGAGACTTACTAAGCATCCCTGCAAGTGAACACATCAGTGCGTGAGCAGCACCTTCACAATGCCAGAAGTTGTCAGGATCTCACATGGAGCTCTTAGCCTGTCACATATGCAAAGCATGGCGTCCAATAGGCTTAGCCTGGACCGGACAGCTGGCACATGTCATCCTTTGAGATTCTAGTACAAAGGAAACCCGCTCAAGGGCACCATGTCTCTATCTCAGTAGAATGGACCAGGCCCCTCCTCTAGGCCCCTTTCCCACCAGGCAGACACCCAAGGCAGACAGACATTGCTCATAGAGAGTCTCTGCTTTCTGCTGCAGGTCACATTTGCCCGTTAGATCCCCAGAGGAGGCATGGAAGTGCAGTTGGGCACCATCCTGGAGCTCGGACTGGATGAGAGCTGATGCCAACCATGGATCCCGCCACCAGCCCAGCTCCGGCTTCACGTGTCCAAGTGTTTCACTGTGTCTCCCCCGAGTCCCTCCCACCTGACAGGTCTCAGACTCGGAGACAACTCATTTCATTTTCCCAGGTGTGGTGGTTCTCTCAGTTCCCTCCACTCACTAACCATGGCATTGCTATGAAAACATGTCTAAGAGCTAGACACTGCACTGTTTCCATGGCAACCACAGCCCACGTGCTCTCTGCAATGGCTTGTTCTAGGAAGTTCATCCTACCCTTTTCTCTACTTCAATCTTGGCCCTGGCTTCCTGTTCTCTAGTAGGCAGAAAAGGTTTTTTTGCAGATGAGGTAAAATAAATATCTTCTTACATACTTGGAAAAGACCTGACTCCTAAAGCAATGGTCCTCTGTTATACTGTCACCCCTCACTCTTTCACCTTGTGAGTCCGTTTTTATGTTCCTTCAAAAATGCAAAGCACGGTTCTCTACCTTAAGCACTATTCTCTCAAGCAAAGATGTCCGCATGTCCCTGCCGACTCCATCCTCAGTCTGTGATCCCATGGCTGTGCCTGCTCACCTATAAAATGGCAGCCTTCTCATCACCCACAACCCCCCCACCCCCCCATGCCCCCACCCTCCCTCACCCCCCCACCCCTGCTCTGGTTTATCTTCAGTTCAGGCTGTACATCTTATCGAGAGGGTAATCTTGGACATTAGGCTTTAAAAGTTCCCATCTTCCAGAAAGATTCTCACAGTTTGGTCATACATCTGTCATTGCCCTGCGGCTGTGAGCTTGTTTTTAAAAAGCCAGATTCTGGTTAGGTTCATGTTCCTTTTAGGCAAATAGACACGGATGGACCTAACTGTAAATAGAAAAAGAAGGAGCAGCCAACGCATGGCTACCAGGGTAAGAAGACAGGATACTGGTGTTTACTTTCACAGCACGAGGAATTTTTTTTTTCTGTTTCTCAAACATAGGTTAAGACCATGGTGTCATGTGTCTCCTGATCCCAAAACCTGGCTTGTTTGTGGAGAAGGGCTGAGACTGTGCCCAACCCTTCCTTAGGCATCTTTTGAGAACTGGAGAGTTAAAGTCACAAAGACACAGTCCTGAAGCTCAGCAGTCCTAAATGGTGGCCTCTCAGACTGGAAGGGGCTGGGCTGCCATCATTTCAATACTGGGGAAATGTATGAAGTAGCATTTATTTTATATATACGCCAAGATGATAAAATTCATAGCAATATGTATTAAATATTTTATGTGAAAATACATTTTATATGCTTATATTTAATAAATCTATTAGAATGAATGGGTGAGTCTAGTAGAATCTACTTAAGATGTAATTGAGAAATAACTGATCTTGATTCAGGATCTTAATTTGAAATCTAATTAGGTTGATATGTTAGAGTATTTTAGACACTTTAAGGATCACTCTATCAATTAGCTTAATTTAGTAGATTTATAAAGACTAAATGCTTAGGAAGGTTTATCAATAACACAAATGAGCTACTAAAAATGAAACTGAATAGAGAATTTTAAAATGTGACTTTAAATTGTCAGCTGGTTCTTCTAATTTTGCTAAATGGTGACAAATTTCCGCAAACTACAGTAATTAGCATTCCAGAACTAAAGTCCAGATTCCTGCCACACCTCTACATACACAATTAATATCTGGCCATAACAGATAAAGCCACACTTCCTGCTCTCCCCTCCACTGCTCTGTATTTCATTAACTCCCTTCTGCCCCATAAGGTCCCTACCTTGTAAGCAGGTAACAGGTGAAGTGCCCAGGAGAGGCCTGCACTGTCTGAAGATTTTTAACATCTCTGCTAGTGTTAGAATTAAGGTGAAAGGTTAAAAACGAAAGTAACCATTATTCCGGTGATCTTTAAAGAAAAAGAGACAGATTAACGCATGAGATGAATTTAAACCTTTCTTCTCCCCCTCCTTCTCTTCCCCTCCTTCTTTTCCTCCTTCTCCTTCTCTCTTCTTGTTTTTTTGTTCTGTTTTGTTTTCTCTGGGTAGCCCTGACTGTCCTGGAACTCAACTTGGAGACCAGGTTGACCTCAATCCTCCTGCCTCATCTGGGATTAAAAGCATGACCATCACACCTGGCTTAACCTTGCTGTTTCTTAAACAGGAGACAAAATCAGCAATTAATTTTAAAACAATAAAACACACTTTAGTGTTGTATTTTCTGTACACTGAGTCCACTGAGGACTTGGTATACTTTATCTCATTTATACTAGACTCTAAGCTCCATGAGAATGGCTCTCATCAGCTCTGACTGTGTGTTCTGACACACACATAAAGGCACATGTACTTCCTCAAGAAAATTCTGCTAGCTGTGTGTGGTGGTGCACACCTTTAATCCCAGGACTCAGGGAGGCAGAGAAAGGTGGATCGCTGTCAGTTTGTGGCCAGCCTGGTCTGCAAAGCAAGTCCAGAACAGCCAAGGCTACACAAGGAAACCCTGTACCGAGAAAACAAAACAACACACACACACACACACACACACACACACACACACACACACACACACACACACACGGGGAGGCAATCTTAGGACCCTCTGCTCCACAAAAGCCACAAATGTGGTGATCTTTGTTTTAAACTCACATGCGAGGAACACAACAAATCCTTCATGCTTTGAAAGCAAAGACTAAGAACAACCCGCTTGCCGGACAAGATGAAGGGAAAAGCTGAGCGTTCTTTAAGTGGAAACAACAACGCTGTTTGTTTATGGTGTCCCCAGAGGACAGAGTGGAAGGGAGCCGACTTGCCAGGAAACGCAGGTCCTCCTCAGATGAGCTCCAGCAGAGTTTACATGTCAATTTCAATGTTTATAAACAGCACAGAGCTGGAAAGGAAGGAACTGATCTGACCCGCCTTGGATAAATAATTCAGGAGGCTTCCTGGGATGGGCCCTGGAGGTTAACAATGGAGCGGCTGGGTCCAGGCTGGACGGTGGAGGGGGCAGGAGCTCTTCCCTATTTTTAAAATGCACATGTAGGACATAGATATCCATCAGCAGGTCAGCTGATAATGAAAACGTGGCACACCTACTCAGTGGAATTTGATTCAGCTGTAAAAACAAAATGATTACATTTGTAGGAAAATGATAGAACTAGGAGGAAAAAAAAAAATAAACCCGAGGTAACCTACACTCAAAAAGATAACAATGCATGCTCTCTCTCACTTGGAGACCTTAGCTTTTAATTGACCTATGTGTATCTTCAGGGCCAACAAATGTGGGTGAGGCAGGAAAGTAGAAAGGGGCTTGGGAGATGGAGAAAGAGGGTTAAAGGGAGGAGGGGGAGTTGGGCAATAGAACATGTGACCCGAAATTAAAAGAGGGAATAATGAGGGTGAAGGGGTACAGAGGTGACACTGTGGGCCATGGGGAGATGGCCACCAGGGAGGGTCATCAATCAAAGCTAATTATGCATGAAAACCCATGAAGAAATCCATTACTTTTTTATACGAATTGTAAACTGAGATGAATTAAAGAAATAAAAGTGCTGTGATATGCTATAATACAATTAGAATGTACTGTTAGGGTCCAGCTTCTGCTCAGGCCTCCTCTCACAGATCCCATCCTGTTAGGACACTGTCTGTGAGTGCCTGGCGAGCAGACTTGCTGCCCCTGTAGCATCTCACCTGTGTGGGCCACATCCTTTTACCCCACTGCTTTCCTTATCTTCTGCCTGGGAAGCGGCGAGCCTGGCTACAGGCTCTTGCTGTGAAGTTGCTATGAAACTTCACTCCCCTGTCACCTGGTCTTGGATTCTCCGTATGCCCTGTCTTCTGTTCTGGGGTCCAAACTCTCCTTGGAACATTTGCCATACCGGGGTCCCTTTGTCTATCTGTCCACGGTGCTAGTCACTCTTCTATCAAACACTATCTCAGTGTCTTCTTGAATAGCCCATTTCATCCCAAACCTAACACAGGGGAGGCTGCCTAGCCAGTGAGCCCCAGGCAACTGCCTGCCTCCATCTCCGTGGTGCTGAGCTCACAAGGATAAGCTGCCACATCTGGTTTCTAGAGGTTGCGCTCATCCTCAGGCTTGTAGGGCAAGCATTTCACTGACTGAACTTTCTCTCCAGGCCAACATTTAAACACACACACACACACACACACACACACACCTCAAAGCCCCACAAAAACCCAAGTAGACTCTTTGTCAGCAGGAGTACTACCTTGAATCTGGCAAATGTGTGGAAACCACTTTTCTCCTACCTATAATTTATTTTTGGACTCAGTTCTGGATGTTTTCCTTCTTTCATATGTGATTTTCAATTTTTTGTTGTTGTTATTGTTCTTAAACTGAGTGGGTTTTCCCTCATTTCTAAAAAGGGGCCTTTCTTCAAGGATGATGATGGCGATGATAGGATGATAAGGATGATGATGATGATGATGAGGATGAGGATGAGGATGATGATGATGATGGCAAAATGATTGTAAGAGAAAAGTGACATAAAAATGATTCATTCCTGTTCTGTGTGCCAAGCTCTGTTCTAAGGAAGTGTATTTTACTCTATTCACTCTTGACTTATTCTGGCCTACACTGGACTGCTCTGACAGATGAGGAAACTGAGGACTAAAAGAAAAGATTTGTTCAGCTCTTTAAGGCTGCACTCTTTAAAGCCACCCCTGTTAAGGCACACCCAAATCCTTCCCAAAATACCCACCCATACCCACATTACCCCCCTCCCCCATGCCCCTCCCATATACTCATATTCCCTCCCACACACCCACACCTCCCCACTCCCTTCCCCTTACAAAGACTGTGCTTCACAACAGGACCTCTATGGTTTTAAGGCAACACAGAGCACCTTAGTCTTGTGACAACAAAGCCAACCTCATTTCTTGGGCACCAAGGATGATTATAATGTGTTTTCATTACCAAGGAAACTGTTGAGTCCACAGAAAAATGGAACCACAAGATGATTAGTTCCTGCACACACACACACACACACACACAAAAAGCAGAAATGGAAATGCTTGCTGGGAGCCAGCCCCTCCTGAAGCCATGATTGAGTCTGAACCCAGAAGTGTGTCTTTTAGAATGGCTCACATCCTGTACCAATTAAGGGTTTGGGGAAAGCCGACAATGGCTTCCCGGTGTGGGAAATCACTTTGAAACATATTGGGTGGTAGTTAAAGCCATTAGTCCCACTTGGGCTTCAAGGACAACTACAAAGCAAATATTTTGTAGATTGTAGGCGAAGCATGGATTTGCTAACCCCAGGGTTAGGCTGAACCAGCCAAGCAATTGCTTTAAGGCTGTACTTCCTACCTACAGGGAGACAGAAAACAACCCTCACCTCAGAAAGACAAGAAGGGGCTACTTACCAGCCGCGGGGTTCTTCCCTGCAGCAGGTGCGGAGTGAAGAGCTTGGCTCTTTCCTTGGACAAGGAGTGTTTACCTTCCTCCCATCCCTGAGGGGTGCAAATGAGCCTGCACTTTCTGCTGGACCTTTCTGTACCAAAAAGAAGGCAGGAAGGACACCAGGGAGGCATTTCTAATAACTTCTAAACTGTATTAAAGCTGAAGCCAAAAGGAGCAAGTGAATAAAGCAGCAATCCTAGCTAACTAGAAAAATTACTTTTTCTTGAGTTCCTGGGAGCGTGTATGTTTTTTTCCTGTTAGTTTCTACTGCAGAACAGTCTAGAGATGCAGGAAATGTTCTCTGAGATGCAGTTCTCTCTTCTTCCGTGAGATCACATGAAGCATAGGGTTCTCTGTTAGCTCTGCTTCCTGTGAGGAGGCTGCAGGTGTGAAGGCCAGTATGTCAGGACTTGCATGCGGGGGGGGGGGGGGGGGCGGCGAGGATGTCTGCCTCCAGCTTCATGCTGCCTCTCAGCTTTGTTTTAGGCACAGTGACTTCGGGGCTCACTTACACTGACTTTGTCAGTTCAGTTCCCCCATCTTTGGCAGATGTAGCTGAAAGCTGTCGTGAGGGTTTTGTAAGAAGATAGGAGCCCAGTGTCTAGCAAGGCTTTTGGAATTGGGGGTTTGGGGTGCATGGCACCCTCTGGAATCAAAATGAACCCTGGTCCGTCCTATGCTGTGTGGGTCATTGACAGAATCTTCATAGACAGAACCAACAGTATTGAGAAACACCAGCGACGCCCACCCATATCTGTCTCTATCTCTCCTGGAAAGGGGCTGTATCTGCGGATGCTGAAGGACTTCTTAGAGTTTCAGTGAGGTAGAGGTGGGAATAGTCAGGTTCAGAGCCCAAGTACAATTCACCTTGAGCTATCTTTAGGCTCTTGAATAGCCATCACTTGCCTACCTCTGGGTCAGACCTGACACCCTCTGACAAACAGATAAAGACTACTTTGTTATGCTTAACAAAACCATAGTTTATAGTAACATAAAGCAGAACACGAAGGCTCATCAAGCAGCATCTGACGCCCATAGGTGAGATTTCTCAGATTTGTTCTTACTTCCTACCTGACGCACCTGCCAATATATTTGAGAGGCACATTGCTTTGTGACTTCTCTGTTATCACTTGTTATGGTGCAGGTGATGTGCTGAAGAAAGACCCTAAGGGAGTGTGCAAAAGCAGAAAAAAAATTTTTTTATTCTAGCATGCTGGGATAGCCTCTCTCCTCTAGAGGGTGTCCCCAAAATGAGAACACAGGCTTAATTTATAGACAGAGGGATTTGTGGCAAACTTTAATTGATTGGTCAGAAGAGAGTCAGAGTGTAGGAGGGGATTTAGGACTGGCTGCTTGTTTGGTTACTGGGGACCTTTTGAGTCACTCTTACTCAGGAGTTCGCCTTTAATTTGATTGGATGTGGCCTGCCATGTCCTTTACCAAGGCATGAAGTAGTAAAAACATGGCATCTAAGTTATTTTGTCCTATAAACTGACTAGCTGTCCATAACTTGTGGGTTTTCCAGGAATTGTTAGAAACTTGGCCTAGCTAGGCAAAGTGAAAACCTGAAGCCTGCCATGGAGTTGGACTGGTTGAGCAAACTGGGGTCTTTGGGGTGGGGGTCTGGGATCCCTTGGGGCAGGGTTCCCTCCTTATTATAAAAAGTTCACGAAACAGCTTCCAACTTGTAACACGGAATTTGGGGTTACCTAAATCTATATTCCTAGGCTGTGGTCACTCATAATTGACTCCAGAATCTCTTATCTCCCTTTGAGGTGAGACACACGCACACTTCTGTATTGATCTATATAGCATTGATGGGGAGGTGGGGGGAGGGGCGTTGACTCATAGGACAGTTGAACCTGGCAGCTGAAGTCTGCACCGAAGGAGGCTGTTCAGCTGGAGCAAAAGTGGGGAGGTAATGAGGTGATGTCTGTAAGCGCTTCAGCTCTGAAGGGAAAGGCTTCCCCTACAGAAGATCTGCTCCAGCTCCGCCAAAGTTTCCCCAATGCAAGCCCTTCAGCTCTGCTCTGGAGGTGGGGGTGGGGGGGGCAGGTTCCCTAATGAAAATGTTACGGCTCTGCTCTGGCGGGGGGGGGGGGGGGGGCAGGGGGATGCCTCCCCAGAAAAAGTGTTCTAGTATGCTCTGAAAGGTACCCTGGCAACCAGGAGCCAAGGAAAGTCACAAAGTCACACCACACACACACACACACAAAACATCATTTATTGGGAGGGAAAACCCCAGGAGAGTAGCTGTCTCCAAGAAGCAGCAGAGAACTGGGCAGAACCCATGGTTAAACAGGACTTCTTGGGGGGCAGGGGGTTTTCCAGGGTGACCTGGGATTGGAGGAATTATGTGGCTTGGTCTTTTAGACAAGATCAGGGATTGGTGGGATTTTTTTTTCTTGGAGGATGGGGCCTGGCCACTCTGCTGCCATGTTAGAAAATATTTTTTAAAAGTCCTTTGGGGCTGTTAGGGAAATCTGGGGACAGAGCCTAGCCACTTGCACGCCTTGGTGGTTTACAAAGTTTACAAACTATACAATGTTACAGAGTTTATAAAAGGAGCACCTTCCCTGCTGTTAGAATTGGTGTGAATAGCAACAGTGTTGCTTCTTGAGTCTGGAGGCAAAATTTCTAATTTAATGGTGAACCATGGTCTTTTTCTCTAAATGTCTTCTGCTGATTAAATAAAGCCGGATGGAGAGTAACCTATTTTACTCTGTTTTGGTTTCAATGTTAATCCACACATTTAAATAATACCTTTATAGCAACATTGGGACTGCTATTTGACCCCCAAAGTGTATCCTATAGCCTATTCAAAATTAACACAAAAATTAACCACCATAAAATCTACTATTGTGCTCGGTTTGTCAACTTGACACAAGCTAGAGTCACCTGGGAAAAGGGAATCTTAATTTTGGAAATTGCCTCCCTCAATCAGACTAGCATTATTTACATGTGTGAGGGGCCATTTTCTTGATCAATAAATGTGAGAGAGCCCATAACTCCTGGGCAGGTGGTGCTGGGTAGTTAGAAATGAGAGCTGAGCAAGCCAGTAAACACCATACTTGCATGCTCTCTGTTTCAGGCCCTGCCTTGACTTCTGGCCCTGGCTTTCCTTTACAACAGAGTGTAACCAACAAGCCATATAATCTTTCTCCTCAAGTTGGTTTTGGTCAATGTCTTGCACAGCAACAGGAGGTAGACAAGCATGGCTCCTGCTCGTCTTTCCTTCTGCTCCTATGATAAGTACTACAATCAAAAGCAACTCAAGGGAAAAAGGTTTCACTGCATTCTACACTTGAGGTCATAGTCTGTGACTGAGGGAGTCAAGCCAGGGACTCATGACAGGAATCTGGACCAGAAATGGTGCAGGAAGATTACTTGCTGGCTTGTTCCTGGGCTCTTTCCCTGGTTCATACATGAATAATACTTGGATATGTGTGTGTGTGTGTGTGTGTGTGTGTGTGTGTGTATACACATATATGTATATATATGTATGTATGTATGTATGTATGTATGTATGTATGATCCCAGGACCACCTGCCCAAAGAATGGTGCCACCCATGGAGCGTGGGCCTTCCTGTACCAATTAATAATCAAATTAATTCATTACTGACATGCCCTCATACCAACCTGATGTAGGCAACCCTTAAAATGAGGCTTCTTTACTCAGGTGACTAGGCTGTGTCAAGTTGACAATTAAGGTTAACCAGGACAGCTGCAGGTGGAATGTTTGTGCTGCTGCGCCCCCCCCCCCCCCCCCGAACCATTTGTATCTAGAGATGCTATTATTGTATCAAAGAGATGCTATAGGAGTTGGGATTCTGGGAAAGTGATTAGGTCATGGGGAAAGGGCCCTTATGAATAGTATTAATGACTCTATAAAAGGAAGAGAGTCCCCTCACCCTTCTGTTGTATGGGGTCAGAACGAAGAGAATCTTCTGATATCTTAATCTCCAATTTCCCAATTTCTAGAACTAAGAAATGCATCTCTGTAATTCAAAGCCACCAAGTCTATCGTGTTTGTTTTGTTACATTTTATGACCCTGCTTGTCCTTGGGGAATGTTGGCTGATGTAGGACCACGAGGGAAAAGAGAGCAGGGACTAAGGATGGGGAGTTTGAAGCCTCTCAAGCATGACTTTCAGGACCAGCTTCAAGGAGGCAGATCCATTTTATTCAGGGTGGAGAAGGGTTATAACTTTGGGAAGCGGGTAGGGATATCCAATGTGGGTATAGATCATTGGCTGGTGAGCTAAGGTACTAAGCTGCCTCATATGCACGGAGAGAGGCATTTCAGGAATGCCAGGTGATTGTTGGACAGTTTCCTGGTTTCATATGAGGAGAAAGGGAGTTGGACCTGTAATTTCCCTAAGGACTACAAGTCATTCCTCAGGTAGAGAGTGTGGGGATTCAGGTGCTGCACACTCACTGTAAACCAAAGCAAAATAACAGAGTGACAGGATGAAAGAGCTCATACTGCCCAGCTCACTACACTGTGGGAATAAAGATGGCCTAAAACATGTGCCTCTGGAGTGTGCCTAAGGCTTCTGAGGGGGCCTGCCAGGGTGATCCTGGGCTTCTTCCCTACTAAGCCTGAGTATGTTCAGGAAACCCCAAAAATCCTTTTGAGGTCTTATGGTTTGCTTTGCTTATGATGGGGCCCTGAAGACTCAAAGATGTGCACCTGCTGTTATGAAGCTAAGAAGTAAGTAATGGGTGTCTCTTAGGTCATTCAGAATGAAGAAGGCTCTGTTGCTGTATATTCCCATGGGAGTTTCTGTACTTAATAACTGTCCATGTCATAAAAGGCACCATGTCATAAAAGGTTCTCAAAGCCTTGACATCAGGACAGACAAAACAACAAAAGACATCTAGCATATACTGGAGCATCCCTTAATATCCTTAAGAATTCTATGCCTTGGAAAGTACATGAAAGAACGTAGAATTCTATCAAGTTCAAAAGTCTCTGGACCCAGTTCTACCTTAATTTTTTTCATGTTCTATAACCAAAGTTTGGGGTGTCTCCAGCAGTGGAAACTTACTATCAAGTTCCGGTGGACAAACAATATCAGTGGCAGTAGCCTGTTTTATTTTGGGCAGTTCCAGCGCACCTATGATCCAAGGAGAAGCATCCTACTGGGTTTTTTTGATTGGCAGCCTATGGACAGAAGGACAATTATTCTCTGTGTAAAGTAACTCTAATTAAATATGTATGTGTGGCCTATAACATAGTAGGCTTTTCCTTAAACATCTGTACAGCTAGTTATCTTTCACAGCACCCCTCCTTTGCCCTAACCTTCCATCCCTCTCCTCCCTATTATTCCTATTTTCTTGCCTGGGTTCCTAGCTGGATAGATTTCACAGTACTAGAAGGTGCTATGCAGGCCTCTGAGGGAGAAAAGTCCTCAGCTGTCTTATCCAGTTGTAACCATTTTTGAGCTACAATAACAATCAGCCTTGTGAGATATTCCTGTGGGTGCAAGAGTTGCATGGATGTTACTGGAGTAGCCAACCACTACAGATTAGTTTTAAGGCCTGATACATAGGAGGAAATGCATGATTTATGGGGTTTTTCCCTTCATATTGGCTTCTTCAGATTTATTGCTGGGGACCTTACAGCCCCAGGCATCAAACTAACCTTAAAATGCAAATGCTTATACCCATAGACTAATTTACACTTCATTCCTCATCAGGAAGCTTCTTTTTTTTTGTATATAGATGCAAAATAAGTTTAATTCTAGACACAGTGGTATAGAATTCAAATGTAATATTATTCTTCACACACATTATATATATTTCCTTTTTATTTTATTTTTTTAAAATTTATTCAGATTACACAGCAATTATTATCCCCTTGCTTATCTCCTCCCATTCCTCCCTCCCTCCCTCTTTCACTCTATTTCCCTCCCTAGGTCTGTGACAGAAGGGGACCTCCTCCCCCACCATATGGTCACAGGCTATCAAGTTTCACAGAGAAGCTTCATCATATCCCCTGCTCCAATGGCTCAATACATCATGAAAAAAAAAAGGGCAGAAAAAATGAGTCACAACTTGGGACACATTGGAGTGAAATAGTGTCTTCTGAACATGACAGAACAGCTGCACTGATGAGCTCATACCAGCTATGGTTGCCTGCACAAGACCTGCATAACATTAAGGCAGTTAACAGTCCAACGTGGAGATGTAGGGACTCATGATCCCCCAACACACTAGCTTAGAATCCATTGACATTGATGGCTTTTGGGTGAGGGTAAGTCAGTTCTCTATAATGTATGGTTCATGGTAGATTGGCTTTATTCTAATGGAAAACCCCATAATAGAACAAGTTGGCTTCAATGGTTCAAACAAAACAAAACATAAAACAAAAAACAAAACGAAGTTGGGGGGAGGAAGTGGGTGGATGCAGGAGGTGTTAAATAAAAGAGTTGGGGTGGTCAATATACTGAAAATACATTGTATATATGTATAAAATTCTTAAAGACTCAATAACAATTATATTAAAAAAGAAAAATGTTATAATGAAACAAACAAAGTCTCAGTACCTAGGCAGGAAGATACTTATATATAAGTGGGAAGACCCACTCTAAATCCAGATCTTCTGAGGTAAGAAGATCCATCTTAAATCTGGGCCACTCTGTCTGGCGGCAGCCTATATAAAGAACGTGGAAGAAGGAAGAGCGTGCTTGTTGCCTGCTTACCCTCTTTCTTACTTCACTGGTATTGGAAGCTACTTTTTTGAGATTCTTATTTATACTGAAGACCAGCTGAGATATCCAGGTTTGTGAACTGAACAAGGACTGGAGTCTTGCACTTTCCATTGGTAGACAGCCACTGTTGGACTAGCTGAACCATGGCTTGTAAGACACTCTTTTTTTAAAAAAAATATATTTTATTAATTTATTCATATTACATCTCAGTTGTTATCCCATCCCTTATATCCTCCCATTCCTCCCTCCCTCCCATTTTCCCCTTACTCCCCTCCCCTATGACTGTGACTGAGGGCGACCTCCCCCCCCCCCCCCCCCCCGTATATGCTCATAGGGTATCAAGTCTCTTCTTAGTAGCCTGCTTTCCTTCCTCTGAGTGCCACCAGGCTTCCCCATCCAGGGGATGTGGTCAAATATGGGGCACCAGAGTTCATGTGAAAGTCAGACCCCACTCTCCACTCAACTGTGAAGAATGTCCTGTCCATTGGGTAGATCTGGGTAGGGGTTTGAAGTTTACTGCATGTATTGTCCTTGGCTGGTGTCCTTGACAGGACCCCTGGGCCCAGATCTGCCCATCATAATGTTCTGCTTGTAGGTTTCTAGGGCCTTTTGGGTCCTTCTATTTCCCCATTCTCCCATGCTTTTCTCACCTAGAGTCCCAATAGAATGTCCTCCCCTCTGTCCCATTTTCTTGATAAGTGAAGACATCCATGGGACATACCCCTTGGGCTAGTATCCAGATATAAGTGAATATATACCATTTGACTCTTTCTACTTCTGGGTTAACTCACTCATTATGATCATTTCTAGTTCAATCCATTTGTTGTAAGACACTCTTACATCATACACACACACACACACACACACACACACACATATATATATACACACACACATATATACATATATGTATATACACACATACACACACACACATATATATGTATGTATGTATGTACGTATGTTCACTTGTGTCACACACAGATACTTGTGCCAGTCTTTGAAGGTTTTGTGTTGTCCTCCACTGCAAAAGGGGACTTGAAGACATGACTAAATGAAGGATCTTGAGATGGAGAGATTTTCCTGGCTCACCTGGTAGAATCAGTGTGATCACAGAAGTCCACATAGGAAGGATAAACGTAGATCAACATCAGAAGTCGTGAGAGAGAAGACAGATTTGAAGGTGTGGCACTTCTGGTTTCAAAGATGAAGAGAGAGACTTAAGCAAAAGGCTGCTAGAGACTGGAAAAGACAAGGGGATCTTTGACACCCAGAACGCCAAGATAATGAAGCTGTGTTATGAGCCACTGGATTTGAAGTAGCAATAGGAAAGACATCAGAAAGGCTTCTGTCACCTTTGTGTGAGGTCATCTAATAGTTTCCCCCATAGACGTAAGCAGAAGACTTGTAGCCCGGAACTCCATATCTGATGCTGGGGAGGCATCTCTAGGTCTACAGAAGCTACTGAAATGCTGCTGAAAAAAAGTATCATTTTCATTCATGCAGAAATAAATTTAAGCTATAAAATTGCTTAAAGGGATAAGAACCACCATATTAAGACCCCTGTATTAAAAAGCATTATGATATTTGATACTTGACACAAATACCATGATTGAAACCATTGAAACTCAGCGACAGCTTACTTAAACTATAACATGGAGTACTTGATTTCGGCTTTGATTTAACATAAAATTCATACTAAGTGGATGGATGTGGTGGTACATACTTATAAACCCAGGGAGCAGAGGCAGGAGGACCACTGCAAAGTCAAGAGGAACCAGGATTACATAACAAGACTCTGTTTCAAAAGAAACAGCCACAAAACCAAACAAAATCCCTCATTAAGTTAAGTTAAACCCCCATTTTGGAATGTTTAAAAGAACTAATTAATTAGTTACATCTTATATTTAAAAGAATCACTTAAGTTTTCAGAAAGGTAACTTGCCGTGTCACATTACTAAAAGACTAGGAAGAAATAAAACCTACAGAACATATAAATACTGTATTAAATATATTGACCTAAATTATGAATGAGATAAATCTCTTCCAAAATTTTTAATGAGTTGTTCTTCATGCAATGTATTCTGGTCACAGTTTTCCTTCTCTCCCCTCCCCCCAGATCCTTTCCACTTCCCCACCCCTCCCCCCAGATCCTCTCCACTTCCCCACCCCCTCCCCCCAGATCCTCTCCACTTCCTCACCCCTCCCCCCAGATCCTCTCCACTTCCCCACCCCTCCCCCCAGATCCTTTCCACTTCCCCACCCCTCCCCCCAGATCCTCTCCACTTCCCCACCCCCTCCCCCCAGATCCTCTCCACTTCCTCACCCCTCCCCCCAGATCCTCTCCACTTCCCCACCCCTCCCCCCAGATCCTTTCCACTTCCCCACCCCTCCCCCCAGATCCTCTCCACTTCCCCACCCCCTCCCCCCAGATCCTCTCCACTTCCCCACCCCCTCCCCCCAGATCCTCTCCACTTCCCCACCCCCTCCCCCCAGATCCTCTCCACTTCCTCACCCCTCCCCCCAGATCCTCTCCACTTCCCCACCCCTCCCCCCAGATCCTCTCCACTTCCCCACCCCTCCCCCCAGATCCTCTCCACTTCCCCACCCCTCCCCCCAGATCCTCTCCACTTCCCCACCCCTCCCCCCAGATCCTCTCCACTTCCTCACCCCCTCCCCCCAGATCCTCTCCACTTCCCCACCCCTCCCCCCAGATCCTCTCCACTTCCCCACCCCTCCCCCTAGATCCTCTCCACTTCCCCACCCCCTCCCCCCAGATCCTCTCCACTTCCCCACCCCCTCCCCCTAGATCCTCTCCACTTCCCCACCCCCTCCCCCCAGATCCTCTCCACTTCCCCACCCCTCCCCCAGATCCTCTCCACTTCCCCACCCCTCCCCCTAGATCCTCTCTACTTCCCCACCCCTCCCCCCAGATCCTCTCCACTTCCCCACCCCTCCCCCCAGATCCTCTCCACTTCCCCACCCCCTCCCCCAGATCCTCTCCACTTCCCCACCCCTCCCCCCAGATCCTCTCCACTTCCCCACCCCTCCCCCAGATCCTCTCCACTTCCCCACCCCCTCCCCCAGATCCTCTCCACTTCCCCACCCCCTCCCCCAGATCCTCTCCACTTCCCCACCCCTCCCCCCAGATCCTCTCCACTTCCCCACCCCTCCCCCCAGATCCTCTCCACTTCCCCACCCCTCCCCCCAGATCCTCTCTACTTCCCCACCCCCTCCCCCAGATCCTCTCTACTTCCCCACCCCCTCCCCCAGATCCTCTCCACTTCCCCACCCCTCCCCCCAGATCCTCTCCACTTCCCCACCCCCTCCCCCAGATCCTCTCCACTTCCCCACCCCTCCCCCCAGATCCTCTCCACTTCCCCACCCCTCCCCCCAGATCCTCTCCACTTCCCCACCCCCTCCCCCCAGATCCTCTCCACTTCCCCACCCCTCCCCCCAGATCCTCTCCACTTCCCCACCCCTCCCCCCAGATCCTCTCCACTTCCCCACCCCCTCCCCCAGATCCTCTCCACTTCCCCACCCCTCCCCCCAGATCCTCTCCACTTCCCCACCCCCTCCCCCAGATCCTCTCCACTTCCCCACCCCCTCCCCCAGATCCTCTCCACTTCCCCACCCCTCCCCCTAGATCCTCTCCACTTCCCCACCCCTCCATCCCTTTCCTTCTTTCTCATTGAATTCCTTTTAAGGTAATTTCTAACAACTAAGCTGATCAATCAGTAAAATAACAAGATTTGCAAGCTGAACTCAGAGGCTTAAGGAAGAATTTGGTCCTTTGACTTATACATTTAGTAAATGAAAATGTGAATTAATTACTAATTAGATTTCTTATACATGAGCCCCTTCCTCAAGCATATTGATACCATGCCAACAGTGTGAAGGGCATTTGATACTAAGCCCAAGCAAGTCAACCTATATAAATTACATATAAAGATGTACATTTCTATTTGGGTTACATTTTCTTTCATTTACATTGTAATGGGGCTAGCTCTCTTACTTGCATTTTGAATGACAGGTACTTTTTGTTCTCATGAATTGTCTTTATGATGAATGATGTAAAGCTAGCTGGATCACCCAACCGAGGAGATAAACTATGTGCCCAGGGTCACAGCAAGGATGGCTTTCAGATTTGAGGGGTAAATTTATAATTGGCAAAACAGGAAAGAACTAAAACCCCAAGGAACCCAAACCAGAAATAAACTTTTTTATGAGAGAGACTAGGACCATGTTTCAGATGTATTTTAAGTTTTGAAAGACATGTCCCAAGGAAGAAGAAGCCTGGTTGTTGGGCTTAGGGTCTTCGAGGATTGTTATTATTCTGGGCAGAAGACATGAAAGCAAATAACAGCTCAACATTGCCAGGGCCTGGACCTGACACAAAAGTCAATTGAATAGGCCTTCCTCTACCATCTGTTGGTGACAGTTGAGTTGTTTCCATAAACAGCATGGTAGCAGGTTCTTTTACGGTTGTAAAAGTGTGCAAAGAAGGTACCTTTGCAGCTGGAGCAATACCTCAGTCAGTAAAGTGCTTTCTGCACAAATATGACAACCTGAATCTGAACCTCAGAACCTGGGGGTTGGTGGCGTGTGCCTGTGGGCACAGTGCTGTGGAGACAGGTCCTTGGTGGAGACACTTGCTAGCCAGCCTATCTGCTCAGTTCCAGGCCGGTAAGAGATTGTTGTCTCAAAAAAACCAGGTGGGAGTTTCATAGCTCCCAGCAGCCCCAGTATAGTGGAGCTAAGGACCCAGGAGGCGGAGCAATACTGAATCCAGGTAAAGCCTATGGTAGGTGGGGAGTGCTACGTTTTGCAGTGGCTTCCAAACAAGTTGTAGAATGTGGCGAGGGGAGGCACTGAGAAAGCAGGAAGGGGGATCAGATCTGACACCAGGGAAGACCTTAGGCTTGTGGAGAGCGTCACAAGTCAAAGGGAAATCTGTAGAGCCAGGTAGGAGGCCCTAGCTGACACAGTACATTACCTGATGCTCAGAGAACACTGAAGATGGAGCCTCTAGCCCTAAGTACCACAGAGAGAAAGGACACCACAACCCTATTGGGACTTGTCTTCCACTGAACACTGAAAACACTGCCACTGGGGGCACAGAAAGGAACTACAATCTTAAAAACAAAAAAATGCAAAGAAAGAAAAGCTCAACCAACCAACAAATTAACTCTATGTTAAATCCCGAAGAAGAAACAGAAATGTCTTTTTAAAAAAATGCATCACTAACCCTTTAATCACACCTAATGAAAATGACTTTGAGGAGCTAGCAAATAACTCAAAAGTGCATTCAAACAATGCAAAGAAGAGATAACTACACTCCAGGAGAACATGACTGAGATGAGGAAGTTGACCCAAGCCGTGGAAATAGACAGGATTGCTGAAGAAAATCCAGACTGATGTGATACTGGAAATGAAAAACAAAACAAAACAAAACAACCAACAAGCCAAGTTAAAACCTCAGTGGAAAACCTTGCTAATGGAAGAGAAAACAGAGACTTGGAGATGGAAAACACGACGCCAGAACTGGAGCAGTCCGTAAAGATCATGTTGAACAATAAACCTGGTGTTAGTATGCAGGCGATTGACTCTGCTGGCCACCTTCAGGGACCTAGCAACATGTTACATCATTACCTGCTGCCATCACCAGGTGCAACAGGTGGTGTATGCAGCCCATTAACGGACCCTCCCCCCCCAACCTTCTTTCTCTCTTTCTCCCTCCCCCTTTCTCTCTTTCTGTGTGTTTGTTCCCATTCTTACCATTTCCCTCTGTGTGTCCTAGCACCCCCTTTCTCTCTCTCTGTCTCTCTCTGCCCCCCTCATGGCTCGTTCACTGTCTCTACCCCTTCTCTAGGCTCACACTCCCCAACTCCCCCACCCCAATAAATCTCTTTTATACCAGAGCTATCGACTGGCATAATCCCTCAGGGGGTACACCTTGGCATGGGCCCACCATGGTATTTCCCCCTCCCCCAGCACCATTATAGATCACAACATATGAAACATCATTAAAAGATGCAATCTTCAGATCTTGTGAGAAGGAAGCCAGAGCAAAGGCATAAGCAAGTATTTCCAATAAAATCGTAGAAGAGCATTTCCTAAACTTAGAGAAAAAAAGATGCCCTTCAAGCACAAAAGCACACAGAGCTCCAAACAGACAGGACCAGAAAAGAAACTCTCCATGACGTACTGTACCTAAAACATTAGAAATACACAGACAACAGAAAGGGAATTTGAAGCTGTTAGAGGGAAATGTTGAGTCATTTATAAAGGCTTAGATAGCAAGACCCATCTTTTTGAAGTTTCTAAGAAATACATCTTACCATCAAAGAGTGATACCACTTGGGGGTAAAGGGATAGAAAAAGATGTTCCAGGCAAATGGAAGTAAGAAACAAACAGGCATGGCTACTTCAGTATCAGACAAAACAGACTTCAAATCAAAACTAATCAGAAGAGGTAAAGAGGGCCACTTAATAGCCACTAAAGGGAAAGAAATCCATCAATAGAATGTTAGAATTCTAAACATATGCACCAAACACAGATGCACCCAATTTCATAAAATAAATACTATTTAATCTATTAGCACTGTTTAGCCACAACACAGTACAAGTGGATTAAAGACCTCAACATTAAACAAGACACACTAAATTTGTTAGAAGAAAACATAGGGAAGAGCCTGGAACACATTGGCACAGGAAACAATTTCCTGAACAGAACACCAACAGCCTAGGCACTAAGATCAACAATCAATAAATGGAACCTCATGAAACTGAAAAGTTTCTGTAAGGCAAGGGACACTGTCAACAGAACAAAACAACAGCCCGCAGACTGGGAAAAGATCTTCACCACCCCTACATCTGATAGAAAGCTAATATCCAAAATATATAAAGAGCTCAAGAAATTAAACACCACTAAAGCAAATAATCCAGTTTAAAAATGGGGTGCAGAGCTACACGGACTTTTAAACAGAAGAATATTGAATAGCTGAGAAACCCTCAATGTCCTTAGCCATCAGGGAAATGTAAATCAAAACAACTCTGAGGTTCCATCTTCCACCCATCATAATGGCTAAGATAAAAAACTGAAGTGACAGCAAATGCTGGTGAAGATGAGGAGAAGGGGAACCCTCCTCCATTGCTGGTGGGAGTGCCAACTTGTACAACCACTTTGGAAATCAATTTGGCACTTTCTCAGAAAACTGGGAACAGCTCTACCTCAAGACACAGCTATACCACTCCTGGGCAAATACCCAAAAGATGCTCCACAACACAACAAGGACATTTGCTCAACTATGTTTATAGCAGTTTTATTTGTAATAGCCAGAATCTGGAAACAACCTAGATATCCCTTAACTGAAGAGCAGATAAAGAAATTGTGGTACATTTACACAATGGAATACTACTCAGCTATTGAAAACAAGGAAGTCATGAAATTTGCAGGTAAACAGATAGAACTAGAAAAGATCATCCTGAGTGAGGTAACCCAGACCCAGAAAGACATGCATGGTATACACTCAGTTATAAGCCAATCATTAGCCATATAATACAGGATAACCGTACTACAATCCACAGACCTAAAGAAATTAAGTAACAAGGAGGGCCTTAGGGAAGATGCTTAATTCTTATTCAGAAGGGCAAATAGAGTAGACACCCAAAGTGCTTGAGAACAGGGAACACGAAGGGAGCCTACCATAGATGTCCTCTGAAATATTCCACCCAGCAGGAGATCGAAGCAGATGCTGAGACTCACAGCAAAACTTTAGGCAGAGTGCAGAGTGACTTAGGGAAGAGTTGGGCATAGAAAGGGACAGGAGCGCCACAAGGAGAACAACAGAGACAACAAATCTGGGCCCAGGGGGACCTGCAGACTGATGCACCAGCCAAGGACCATGCATGGAGAGGACATAGGCCCCCTGCTCAGATGCAGTCAATAGGCAGCACAGTCTTCTTGTGGGTGCCATAACATGAGGAGTGGGGGCCGCCTCTGACATGGACTCTGTTGCCCACTCATTGATCACTTCCCCCTGGCGGGGCAGCCTTACCAGACCAGAGAGGAAGAGGATGCAGGCAGTCCAGATGAGACTTGATAGGCTGGGGTCTGATGGTAAGTGAGGAGGGTACCCCCTTTCTGAGGACTGGGATGAGGGAAGGGAGGGAGAGTAGGAGAGGTAGGAGGTAGGGAGGGGGCTACTACAGTTGGGATGTAAAGTGAATAAATTAAAAATAAATAAAATTTCAAAAGACAACAATAAGTACTGAAGAAGATAGGTGGTTATGGAGAGCAATAGCAACTCATGCAACTATTGGTACAAGTGCAAATTGGCGAAGTTACCAACTGGTGGAAATTAGTGTGGTGGTCCCTCAGGAGACTGGAAGTAGATCTACCATTTGACACAATTCTCTATCTCTCCTGGGCAGATACCCAAAGGACCTCGTCCCATAAAGACGCATGACCATCCATGTTCAAAGCTGCTTTAGTCACAATAGCTAAGGCTAGAAACCACCCAGATGCCCATCAGCTGATGAATAGATAATGAGAAGGTGCTACAATGGCATTTTATAAATATGAAATTTCATCATGGATGAAGGTAGACAACATTGTATTGAGTTAAATAAAACAGACCTCTAAGACAAATGGCAGATATTCGCATTCATATGTAGACCTTTAGCATTGAATCATTGTGTTTAATTTCAAGGACTTGTAAAGTCAAGGAAACAAGAAAGGGACAGTTAGTGGGGAGGCAGCAGAAAGACCTCAAGGGAGCTGGGATAGTGGGACACAGGTGATTGACGTGGCCAGGTGGAATGAGGAGGAGGAAGAGGCTTATTTGGGAAGAGGGATGGGAGTGTAGAGCAGAGGAGTGGCTGGAGGGAGGGGGCGGAGATATCGCCAACTCTAAGGATATTTGAAAAGCCATATGGAAATCTTATACTTTATAGGTTTCACGTATATATTCACGTACAAAGGTTTAGTTAGAGCCACCCTACATAAGGAGTTATGTTCAACCTCGAAGCTCTAGGTTGCTAAATAAAAGGCCTAGGGCCAGGTGTGAGATACTGACACTTAGGCTGCTTGTTAGAGGTGTCACAGAGACATCCCCCCGCCCCCCCTGCCTTGTTCACTGTTGTTGGGATTGCAAACTGGTACAGCCACTATGGAAATCAGTGCAGAGAATTCTAAAAAACAAACAAAAACAAAACCCTAAATATAAATCTACAGTATGACCTAGTTATACCACGCCCTGGCATATGCCTAAAGGACTCAACAGCCCACTCCATGGTTACTTGCTCATCCATGTTCATTGCTGTTCTAATCACGGTAGCTAGGAGACGGACACTATTTAGATGTCCTTAACCAACAAACGTATAATGAAAATGTGGTGCACATCTACCAGGGAATACTATTCAGCTGTAAAGAAAAAATGAAATCATAAACTTGGCAGGCAAATGGAAGGGACTAGAAAATATCTTGCTTAATGAAGTGACCCAGATCCAGAAAGACAAACACCACGTGCTCTCTCTCATCAGAGGCTCCTGGCTTCCTAGATTTCAGGTGTGAGTACATAATCTGTAGTAACTAACAGCAGAAACCAGGAAACTAGAAAAAAAAAAGGGGGGGCATTGCCAGGGTCAGAGGGATAGGGGAGCAATAGAAAAGGGAATAGTAGGGTACAAATGATCAGGGAAATGAGAAAAATGGGGAGATCTAATTGGGCAGCGGAGGAAAGGGAGATAAACACAGAAGAAGGAAGGAAGAGGGTAAAATAATAAGGATGCCTGAAAAGGGCATAAAGAATCATATTATTAGCTATCTACCTAAATAACCACTGGATCACAGAAAAGGTTATGTATAAACATACATACATAGTTTACATTCTTTTGAATTATTGGTAAGGGTTGTCAGAGAGACTCCCAGAGCATTACAAACTATTGCTAGTGCTCATGGTTGCCCCATAGAAGTGGAAGGTGATCCCCTATTGGTGAAGACACCATGCACTTCAGATGCAAGGCTCAGAGGCGCCTGGGCTGGAACTGACCTGAATGCCTCCTCCCTGAGGACTGGCTTTCATGGTGCCAGAAGGCACTGAGCAATCATCCAAAGGAGTGAAGCACCAACTCTCCTACCCAGCTACGATGCCTATAAATCGTAACAATGCCCAGCATGGTGCCATAAACCTAGGGGTGCAGCAGTGGAGTGCATACCTTGGTGGTAATCGAGAACCCTCCAACTGGATTTGAGACCCGCTCAACGAGGAAGAACCATACCTAGAACCCAGGAACATGTATTGTAGAGACTTTAGTCAAGCATCCAGAAGCCAAGAGAACCATACATGATTCAGATGTGGTCACAATATTTATTTATAATATGTTTCACATGTATTAACAATAGACAATGACAGTTGTTCATACACCAAGTGCTCTGGCATCTCTGTGGAGTTGGAGAATACTGTCAGGGTTTTCCTAACCTCTTTGGTCTTGGAAAGCTTGGACAGGCTTTCACAAGCAAAATGTCTTGTGACCACTGCCGCAGCAGTTTCAGAAAGACTTGGGCATCTCACATGCCAGTTTATTTCTCACACAAATGCTGAGGACCACAAGAAACCTGGCAGGGTATCAGGCTCCCAGCCTGAAGGGAAGTCATATCATTGGCCAAAGTTTTTAACGTAAAAGGTGGTTGATCTCCGTGGCTCAGAACCGGCTCCTGTAGTTCTCTGAGTATGCTGAGGGTGTCAAAGCCATGCTCCTGCTGTGTATCCTTTGTCTCAGTGCTTGGAAACTTGGGAGTCTTTGAGGCTATCTTGACAAAACAGCGGGAGACCCTACCTTCCCAGTGTGACTCTGTAATGAAGCTATTGGTGGACCCTCTCAATGATTGAAAGGAGTCCGAGGCACCATGGACCAAGTAAAGCACATTACCAACAACAGTAAGAAAAGAGTCCAGCTATTATTTAAAAAAAAAAAAAAAGTCAGGTCAAAATATAAATGTGAATAGAAGGTCTTACTCTAGCCAAGGGATTTTACCCACTGGGAACTGTCTATATGTTACTCCCTTTTATTAAGTGTGTATAGGTTTTTACTCTGACGATTACTTTAAAAACATATAATATTAGCACCAAGGCAGCATATTTCTTCCAAGAGATCACATGAAACGGAATAGATACTGTAATTGGCAGTTGATACAACCTGTGATGTTGCTAACTTACTTATTTGCTAATGAAATGTTCCCACGATTGCCAAAAAACAAAAACAAAAACAAAAAAAAAACCCAAAACCCTTATTCAACTCACGTTAGCACCTTGATGTCAGCTAGGTCGTTAAAAAAATAATTACAATTCTCAAAATGTAACAGTAAAACACATCTCCAGGTAAAAAGTAAACAAGAGTGTACCGTGATAATGAAGGGTCACTTTGTCATATACTACATATAATGTAGAGTACGTAAAATGCAGTGGTCTGACTGCAAGGGAGGACATCATGCACAGGCAGTCACAATAAAATCATTTTACGTACAAAAATATTACATCACAATAAATAATTTCAAACATAAATATTAAAACTTTACATCATTAGGGTAATTCAGCAGGTTGAGCATCCCTCCTAGAAATGCTTGAGACTGTTAGCATGTATTATTTCAGACCTTTTGAAGACTCGGTGATATTTTCATATGTAAGATGAGATATCTTTGGGATGGGACTCAAATCTAAGCATGGTATTAATTTGAGCTTCTCTCTTTTAAATGGAGTTTCGGTTTACTACGAGATTTTAGCACAGATCTTAAGCAGTAGGATGCTCAGGGAGAGAGCATCACATGCTGAAGAACATGGGTTATGGGCCTCACTTGCATTTCCTATTCATCTTTACATCTACGACAGGAATGCATTTTCGTGGGGCTCTTCAAGAAGATTTGTGTATGAAGCAAAGTTTCATGGCATGAAAGCTCCCATTTGATATCTCATCGCAGCTCTCAAATTTCAAGAATTTGGAGCACTCCAGAGTTTAAATGTTTGGCTAAGGGATGCTCAACCTGTATATATATATATTTTTATTTATTTATATATATGCATATATACACACATGTACACATACATTCACACACGCAAGCAGACAGATCCACACACACGCACACAGATGCACCCAAATTTAAGGTGGAGGTATTGAATTACTATCCTTCATCCGTCTCGTTAATGGCTTCCTCTTCAGAGCCCCTGAAATAAACAAACCAGTAATTATAAACCCTCTACCTCAAATGCTGAAAAGTCAAGAGTAGATGAGCGAGGCATTTTCATATGCAGAATTACAAAGTGTCACTTAGGATATTCTCTGGGTTAGAAAGTTAACGCGTATTTATTTGGCCATCTATTTATTTGTTTATTTGCTATAAGCAACACAGAGGAGGGCTGGGGAGGAAGCTCAGTGGTGCAATGTCTGTCCAGTAGCATCAGGGCCTGGGTTTGACCTCCAGTACCACAGAAGAAAGAGAGCAGGCAAGTGGCATAGTGGGGAGAGGCACTTTCTAGAAGGCGAGAACCAAGCCCTGTGAGTTGTTCTCAGAGGCACAGGCATGCTGCAAGGTGTGTGCATGCCCCCAACACACACCCACATAGATAAATGAATGCAATTCAAAAGGAAAGGGAGAAAAACAGTAATTACAAAAGAATGCAAGAGAAAAAAAAAAAAGTCCAGTGCCTAGAAATCTCACTGAGATAACATTCAAATGTTAGCATGTTTCCTTCTAGTCTTCTTACATACATGTAACTTTTGTACACATGTCTTCATATTTTATGACATAATATACACAAGAAAATGGAGTCTCCAGAGTATATCTTCTGAGTTTTTCCTACTTCCACTCCTTTCCATCTTTGCTTTTGGATCTCAAGTCTTTTCTCAATCCCTGTCATTGTGCATGCGTGTGTGTGTGCGTGCGTGCGTGCGTGCGTGCGTGTGTGTGTGTGTGTGTATGTGTGTGTGTGTATGTGTGTTGTAGTTTATTCTCTAGCCAGACTGTCCCGGAACTCACTCTCTATTGTTTTGTTCATTGCTCTGGTTCTAAGGGTCAAAGCCAGTGCCTTGTTCATATTGGGAAAGTGCCATAGCGCTGAGCTGCAGTCCCAAGTCAAACCTCTTCTTGGTCTTTTAGAAGTGACCCTCTTCCAAATGGAGCTGTCAGTTACCCAACTCCTGGAAGGCACAAGATCTCAGGCCACTAGACACCGGTTGCTTCACAACTGACCATGTGACCCAACCAGACACAAGCAGAGGTTCATTTGCTTGTCCTAATGTTTATTCTGTGTATAAGTGCTTTGCCTCACTGTCTGTCTGGGTGGCAAATGTGTGCTTGGTGCCCTTGGTGGCCAGGAGGAAGTATCAAATCCTCTGGAAGTGGAGTGCTCTGGTTCTGAGCTGCCATGTGGGAATTGAACCTAGATCCTCTGGAAAACAGCCAGTGCTCTTATCTACTGAGCTGTCTCTCCAGCCCAAGGAGCGTTGCTTTTTAGAATGGTGGCGGAAGGCATTTAGTCGAATCGGGAGCTGCAGTGACTAGGTAATCTTAGCCAGGCTGGGGCATGGGAAAGACAACATGGGGAGAAAGAAGCAGCCCAAGGGACTCACGCATTGTCACTGCCGATTGATGGAAAACAACACTGTGGAGCCCCAGGCAGCCCAGCCTGAAGCAAGCGCAACAGGTGGGAATCCCTCTTTTGCAACACCGATAATCATAATTTAAAATTGCAATTTTGCTCAAGTGTGGTGGTGTGCAACTGCAGTCCCAGCACTTGTGAGACAGAGGTATAAGGACCCCAAGGTTAAGGCTAGCTTGGACTAATAAACAAGAGCCTGGCGGGTGGAGAGATGGCTCAGTGGTTAAGAGCACTGACTGCTCTTCCAGAGGTCCCGAGTTCAAGTCCCAGGAACCACATGGTGGCTCACAACCATCTATAATGTGATCTGGTGCCCTCTTCTGGCCTGCAGGTGCATATGCAGGCAGAACACTGTGTACATCATAATAAATAAACAAACTTTAAAAAAAGAGCCTATTCTAAAATATATATATATATATTTTAAAAGAATACTTTTCAACATTGATGCTTATTTAAACATTTACCAAATAGTAGTGTGTGTGTTGGAACAGGAATGAGCCATCGAGGGAACTGAATAGGCCACTGGACTTTATAGGGAAGGTGTTAGAAGCTTACACAGGTTGGGTGAACTACGCCAAGTAGCTGAAGGCACCAGGACAATGAAGTGAGCAGTTTAGTCCTTTGCCCAGCAGAGGGAACACTTGTGGCATATGAATGAGTTGTCTGTGGATTTTGATAGAATAAAGATTCTGATTTCGTGTGTACAGAGAGGGGCTCTAAGATCCTGCACTCATGGCAAGATCTCAGATGACAGTCAGCTGCTGGCCCCGCTGCGAGTGACAAATCTGTGACACTGCAGTAACTAAGAGCACAGCTCTTGGCATAAGGTACCACTGGGCTCTGCAAAGGAATTCACAGTGACCTTAGAAATCCACTTGATGCTTGTGTGCCTCAGCTTCCTCTGCTGTAATATAAGGACAAGAGCTCTACCTCGGGATTTTCCTGTGAGGATTCAATGGAGTAGGTCCTGTAAGTTGTTCAGCACAGTGGAAGCTCACCACATACCAGAGCTACTGTAATTATTATATTCCTCGCAGTATTTAGCTCAGCTCCCTGTGTCACAATTTACAGTATTCAAAATGTAGGTTTCTTGATCTTACCAGACACCTTAGGAAGTAAGACTCCTGGAGGTAAAAACCCAGAAGGCAGCATTTTCAACAGGCAGTGAGGAGAAACTTCATGTCTGAGGCATGAGGACTTTAGGTTCAAGGGTGAGGAACAGACGCCCTCAGACACAGAAAGACAGATAAGCAGGAATGTAAAGGGCAGAATATTGTCGGGTCGGCTTTACGATGCTCGGCAGTAACACTGTCTGGGGGAGAAGCTACAGGTTAAAATTAAAGAAAGGGGCTTACCTTAGTTATGAAACTCGCACCTCCAGGCCAGTGCCGGAGGATGGAGTGCATTTTCCACAGTAACCACCGCATTTCCCTACGACCCGGGTACCATCCTGCAAAAACATGTATCATCTTAGATGACTTGTGAGGTCACTGTTTTAGAGGCTTGCAATGATTTTGAGGGAAATTAATTCTTGCACCCATAGTAAGTATTAAAAAAATCCTTATGGTCATGGTGTAATTGCACACATCAGTGAACTAGGCTCACAGGGTCAAATCCAGACCACCACCTGTTTCTGGATGACCTATACTCTAGAGTGGTTTTTACATTTTTGTTTGTTTGTCTGCGACAAAGCAAGGGTTTCGCTATATATCCAGACTGGCTAAGGCCTCCTGGGTTTGGGATTGTAGGTATACACTCGCCATATTGGGTAGTGTTGCCTTTTCTATACAGTTGAGCAGACTCAAACTAAGACTAGTGTGTCCTGACACCTGAAAATTGCACAAAATTCAAATTTTGGCGTAGCCAAGCATCACTCCGGTACCTAAAGCCCACAGCTGCTTTCAGGCGGCAGGAAGAGAAATGAGTCGTGTCTAGCTCCTGCTGCCCAGGACATGGTGAATCCTAGCAGCGCAACTCCAACTCGGCTGTGTTGTGAGTGTGAGGTGTGTTGCGAGATCACAATAATACCATTATTCTCTTACTACGGTTGTGATGGTGAATCTTCACTGTCTCCGTTACCTTAGAATTGCCTATAAACATACTTCAGGATATGTCTCAGAGATGGAACCACTCTAAATACAGGCTCAGAGCTCAGACCGAGTCAGGGCAGCACGAGTCCCCTCACTCATCCTCTTGCTTTCTGACTGTGGATGTGGTGCGGTCACTGCCTGTCCTCTTGTTCCTGTCCCCACTCCTTCCTCACCACCATGGACCGTACTCTCCGACTGAGCCAGAAAGGAAGGGTCCTCCTTTCAGTTGCTTTTGTTGGGTGTTTTCTCAGAGCAACAGCATGAGTGATTAATACGCCAGCCTGTCACCCTCTGATACATCAAGAAGAAGATGAGGACCCTGGGCTTTATGTTCCAGTTTTAAGATATAGGGGCATGGGGAGTGTTCTGTGATTGATTTTAGACAACAGGTTACTGTGTGTATCACACAACAACAATACAAAAAGAGTGTTGAGGGATTAAAACATACACTGACAAACCCACACCAAACACTAGTCACAATATTTCCAACTTATGAGAAAACAACAATCAAAATGTGGGAAATTTAAGGTAGATTATCAATGCAGTGTAGTTTTCTCACAAAAAACAAAGAATACGTACATTCCATGTGGGTCAACTATTAGCAAAATAAGAAAGATAATTTACCCACTGAATGAATTATGTTTTATTTAACAGAGAGAACCAAAGTAGCATGTACAGAAGAAATACATTGGCTTTAAAAAAAAAATAGCCTCACCCCTCTGGCAAGAAGGGGTTCTTGAAAGTCCCTGAGGATGGAGTCAGCTCATCTGCTGGTGAGATCGAGGCAGATCATTTTGTGCAGTTTTTCTTTGGCACCCAGTGAGTCAACAGATCTTGCTGTTTATTCGAGGAGACAACTCTAGTCACCCTGCCGGTGGCTTGAATGAACGAACGTCTGTGCTCTGTCTCTGTGGAACAGCCTCAGAGGCAAAGCTTCCCAAGGTGTTAAGAAAGGACCAGAGCGGAGGGACTGAGTGACTCTGCCGGTATCAGTTGCTTTTCTCACTGGCGTGACAAAACACCTAACAAACTCCAGAGAGGAGGAAGGGTCCATTTTGGGGTCTGGCTTGAAAGGTGTGGCGGCAGGAGAGTGAGGCCCCCACATTCAGGAAGCAGGGGGAGACGAATGCCAGCACTCAGCTCACGCCCTCCTCCTCCTCCTCCTCCCTTTTCTTCAGCCTGGGAGCCCAGCCCATGGGATGTTGCCACCCAGAGTTTTAGGAATCATTTTGGTGAGACCTAGAGTCAAAGCGCTTGACTTATCCTGCTGTCCAGGAGGCCAACTGAGCAGCAGCCAACATTTTGAGTAAGTTTTTTGAGGTCAGAGATGAGAGCAAAAACTGTTTCCGGTCACTACAAATGAACCCTTAGTGGCTGTGAATGCCACCTTAAATGCCAAGTACATAGAACTTCTTAAGAAATTTACCCTGTAACCGACGACGACAAGCCTTACAGGTACAACTTACACTATGTTGAAGTAATAGTGTCTAACTAAGAAGCAATGTTAAGCTTTTTAAGCCCTCTTCTCGGGCCATCACAAGTTAAAACAAGGGGCTGCATCTCTATTCTGTACACACTCACAGTGCTTGTGTTGCCTGAGCACAGACCACAGACCCAGTAGTGCAATCTGCACTTTGAGGTGAAGAAGAAGTAATTTTCATATTTCAAAATCCATTTAACTAAAGCCGTTTAACTAGGCACTTCCACATAACTTGCAGTTTCAAATGATTAATTGGAGAGCAGATAGCACAGGGCTAGGGAGACGGCTCAGCAGTAAAGAACGCGTCCTGGCCTCCAGCACCCACACCAGGCAGCCTGTAACCTCAGCTCCAAGGAACGTGACACTTTCTAGCCTACTTGGGCACCCACGCAGATACACGAAGTAAAGCTCAGGCAGGCAGGTATGCACACGTAAACAAAACAACAAACTTTTAAAATAAGCAAACACCAAAAAAAAAAAAAAACCCTAATAAAATTTTATAAATGCCTGCCAAACATGAACATGCTTACTTAAAACTGTATAATTGTGAATGGGTATCAACAGTGTTTGACAGTATCTGTATCTACATAAAAAAGCAGCTGGCACCGCGAAGCGTAAAAGCTCATCCCCATCAGCATTAACACACAAATGTTTACCACAAATTTTGATAATAGAAAACACCAGTGAGATAAAACATTTTCTTTCCCCAATATTCTATTCTTTCATGGTAGATTTGTGTTAAAAATGTTACTCAGATAGGGTGAAAGAGGGAGGGAGGGACGGGGCGGGGTGGGGTGGGGCGGGGCGGGGTGGGGTGGGGCGGAGGGGCGGTTGGGGAGGAAATGGGAAGATACAAGTGAGGGGCTAACAACTGGGATGTAATGTGAATAAATTATAACAAAAATGTTGCTCAGTTGTTAGTATATTTAGAATTCAACCAGTGAAGATGTAAGTGGTATGTGTGTGTGTGTGTGTGTGTGTGTGTCTGAGGAACCTAGAAGAGGACATCAGAGCCCCCTGGGATTAGAGTTAGAGAGGGTGGCAAGCCACCATGTGGATTCTAGGGTAGGGTACTCTGGATGCTGGATGCTCTAAAAAGGCAATGCATGCTTTTGACCACTGGGCCATCTCCCCAGCCCCACCAATAACAATTTTGTGCATGCCTTTACTCTCCTGATATGTACATACATACATACATACATACATACATACACACACATACATACATACATACATACACACATACATACACACACACATACATACATACATATATACACACATACATACACACACATATATACACACATACATACATACATACACATACATACATACATACATACATACATACATACATACATTATACATCTATAATATAACTAATCCTGCCGTTTGACTCAAATCTCCAAATCTTCTCTTTCTGGCCCTTCACTGAAAAGCATTGCTGATCCCTGGCCCACGCCCCACATGGTCAGTGTTGAGCCGCCTTGGCACATGCGTCTTGTGCTATTCTTTTCCATACTTGAATTTCTTTGAGTTGACGCCTCTGACATGACATGACCCTTGCTTCATAGGACATTTGCACATGTTACTCTCTGTTGGCCGAGATGTTCTTTTGTTCTTTTCTGAATGTCCCACCCAGCCTGGTAAACTCTTAATTAAGCAGTTGAAAGGCAGCTTCCTCTGGGACTTGGGGTTGGATCAGTTATGGGCTACAAGCACCCGCAACGGGACAATGTTCTTTCACACTTCTTTTCATGTTAGAATGTAAGCCCCATGACGTAAAAGTGACATCCTGCTAAAACTGGAAGCATCTAGTTCCAGGGCTGTGTAGGGCTAATATTGATCCCAATCACACATTTATTAAATGAGTGAGATGAAGGACTGAAAAAAAACATAGTGTGGGATCCTCTTTTGAACTGTAAACGTCTTGCTAATTAGTTTCCCTAATGCTTTTTCCACACTTTGGAAATATCCCGTGATGCAATGCAGCACCACACTCCTCTCTGTATCCACCATGACACTTAAGCCCTGCCCCTCAGCCTCCTTAGACAAAACTGTACCTTCCCCACCACTGGGAATGATGACCTGAACACACTTATACCTCATATTTCTATGCTCCATCTCCAGAACTGGGTCAAAGTCATGAAGACCTGGTTTCTATGCCCCACTTGTGATAGCTCTTGTAAACAATGGATAATCTTGGGGGTGGGGAGGATGTCTGTTTGTTTGTTTGGGGTGGAGGAGGGAAGGAGGAGTCCAGGAAGAGAGAATGAGAAAGAAAAACAGTGCCTAATTTAACCACAAAATGGGAGAACGAAAGGTTTTCTCCAGCTTTAATTTTTTCCTGCCCTTGGTTATGGGTGTGACTGATAGGAGAAGTGACTCACTCCTATCACCTATGTGGTTGGTCCTGGCTCCTGAGTGCTGAGCTAGGTCTGGGACAGCCATGAACTGAGAGGTCCACTGATTGTAAGCGGAGAGCTGGCAGCTGTCAGGGCACTGGTATGTCAGGACAGTCTTCAGCATCATCAAAGCTAAGCCAGGCCTGAACACCACTCCCTGTCCCGCATGCGAGAGGCTCTGGCACACCGGCCTGCGGCACAGGCCTGCAGCCGGCACAGCCTCTTTCTAACGCATTGGTTGCAGAGCTTGAGACTGGCTTTAAAGAAGGCCCAGAGCCCCTGGGGTTCCCAGAGCAACTGTAAAATGGGAAAACAAGTCTCTCCTCATACTTTGCTGTAGTGAAAGAACACACATTAGCCACCTGGCATAGGACTGAGTCTAACCCGTGTGCTGAACAAGTATTACCTTTTGTTATCGTGAAGGCATTTGTGTGTGTATCTGTGTGTGTGTGTCGGGGTGGTGGTGGTAGTAAATGCACACATAGTTTATTGTGTGTGTGTGAAACCTGGGACTACCTTCCAGTGTCACTCCATACTTGCTGAAAAAGGATCTTTTACTGGCCTGGCCCTCACCAAAGAGGAAAGACCTGCTGGCCAGCGAGGCCCAGGGATCTGCCCATGTCAGCACTGGGATTGTAAGTGTGTGCTGCCATGCCCAGCCAGCCACTTGATGTAGATTCTGGGAGTTGAACTCAGCACTTTGGTGACTATATCTCTCTGTCCTTACAAAGTCACTCTGTGAGGACCTCTAGCATAGCCTGTCTTCATCAAAGAAGAATAGGTCTGGGTACTCATAAATTAAAAACAAACAAGGCTGAGATTAGTCACACTATCTCCTCCACTGAGACTCTGCTGGTTTAGGCAAAGCAGATGAAAGTGGAGCTAACCATTTCCTGTCTCTGATGACACTACCTTCAGATGATGCTGAAGATGGTCTTAACATGTCGGCATCCTGACAGTTGCGAGACTGAAAAACAACTGCACGGTAAGAAAAACATGGCTGACTGCATCTTTCAGGAAAAAAAAGGAACCTGAAGACTCCACTGACAAGCAATGAGACTCTGGGTTTTATTTCTTATTACAGCCGAATTCTTTTAAAGTAAATATTTGTTACTACTAGCTCCCACTATTAAATAGCATCTAGATTAAGTGAGTGACTCACTGCCCTTTGAGGCATAGTTTGTATCCCCAGTTTTTACTCAGTCTTTGATTTTTCTCAGTGGATAGGATTCGGCGATGCTGAGGGCTGTGATTTAGGGAGGGGCCTATCTTTGATGGAGGAATGTTCCTTTGCCTATCTGTAGAAGAAGGGGAAGGAAGTGTGAGTTTGTTAGGAAAATCCATATAGAGAGATGAACAATTAGAGACATAGTTTTAGGACCTAAAATGAAATGTTAGGGTTAAGATGACATGCAAATTAGACTTTTTCTGAAACTTCCTTACAATACACAGAAATATAATTTCCCCCCAATACGGTCCTCAGACAACTATGTACATTCAGATAGATGTGTAAATACTGTCTGGTTTCCATAGAAATGTGCAGACTAAAATGCCCATGCATAGCAAATGTGAATCTATGGAATTCTACTTTGCAGGTCTGTGGAGTGGTTTGGGTACTTGGTGAAGAGTGGGGCAGTCCATGCACATACATGAGATTTCACTATACTGTGCACACGCATGTGCAGACACATATGTTCATTTCCTAATTCAAGTGTTTTAAAAGGAATTCAGAGTTAGGTAAAGCCTGTGTGTTCCACATAATATAACTTTCATTACTGTGTAAAGTAACTATTTTATTGTAATCCTTTCCACAGAACAAGAAATCCCTGGTAGATGACAGACCCAGAAAGCAGGCTCCCTGTGCCTTAAAATCCCCAGGGCACATAAGAAAGGAAAGCAGAAGGCACTTTGTACACCAGCCCCGACCAGCCAGAAGTGGGCTCCCTCCGAGCCAGCTGACCCTGAAGATTCATTCGAGATCTCTTCCCTGGAAGAGCACCAGGCAGGCAGGCAGGCCTGAGCATGGTGAGCAGGGCCACAGCAGAACTCTGAACAGGCCTGAAGAGCCCTTTTATACCCTCAGCACATTAGAGCCGAAGTACCAGAATGTTCCTGCCATCAAAGTTCAGAACTTGGACGTTTTCCCTCCCTTCCTCACCTCTGAGGCATGGTCTTGCGTCTGTCCACTTAGCGCAAATGCTGGGATCTAAGCTGAGACAGTAAGAATCCATCAGACCCTCTAGACAGTCTTTGGCCTGGAAGCTCCATGTGGGGTGTGGACAGCTCCCCCAGTTTCAGCCTACAGCCTGAGGTCCCTTTACCACCAACCCCCCACCCCAAGCAGGCAGCTTCTGGTAGCTTCTGTAAATTGACAGTAAGCCACAAAGCTGTGAAGATACCACAACAGCAACTGCTTTGCTTACGCTCCTACGTGTGCCCTGAGTTCACGAGAATCCAAGGTGACAGTGTCAATGACCACCCACGCTGTGTGGATGGAGACCTCCTGTATGGAGGGAGGAGGCCTCTTCTCTCAGTAGCTACAGACGGCCTTCACCCACAGAGCCCATGGCTGGGCTGCTGCAGGTTAGGCAAAGCCCATCGTGGACCATATTAGGCATGCACCTCTTTGCCTACATCTTCGATCTGGCTCCCCCACCAACCCCCAAGATTAACCCTCATTCTCACTTCCTGACTCTGGGACGGACCCAGAGTCGACGTGTAAGTTTCCCAACACCAACTGGAAGCTCTGCACACATCAGGGGTTCAGTTTGCACAGTGTCTTTCATCTGCAGTCAACTGTGGCTTAGACATACCACATAGAAAAAAAAGTTTCTACATTTAAAAATACATGCCACTCTGAATATGAGGCAACATCTCACTACCATGCTCTACCCTAGTGCGTACATGACTTGTTCATCTGTCCAGTGTACCCCTGACACACACACACACACACACACACACACACACACACACACACACACACACACACGGTCCTTAGTAACTCAGCACATCCCGCTAGTACATCAGTTGCTGTGCCATCACAGTTTGTGTTCGAGGGACTCTGATGTAGCCCAACACTACATCACGGCGCCTGCACATTCACTTCATCATGCAGGCATCACGCGTTACACCGTCACAGGACGAGGAGAGCACAGAGTGTCTTTACAGCACACGATCACACACCTTATAGCAAGCATATTGCTGAGATTGCTTTGATTTTATTAGAGGTTGCTGTTAATCTCTTCCTGTGCCCCTGCTTATAAATGAAGCCGCCATAGGAGTGAACCCGCAGAGGAAAGGCAGTGTAGTCAGAGTTCGGTACTGTCTGAGATCTCGGGCATCTATTGAGGGTCTTCAAAGTACAAGAGGGAACCGCTGCATTTGAATGACAGTCATGATTTGTCTTAGGTAAAGACAGGCGTCTGGGTTCTCTCCATTGTATACAAGGAAGTGCAGAGAAACTTTGTCCCCAGGAGTGAGGTAGCATCTCTGGCTTCCATTGGCTCTACAGAGCCAGGTTTAGCGTCACCGGGATTTTCTTTTAGTTTTGTTCAGGGAGAATGTCTTATTCCCAAGCAGGCTTGGAGGAGGGAGGCTTTCAATGGGGGGCAGGGCAGGTGGCTCTGACTGAGAGTAGAGTGTCACATAGTTCCCAGAATGCCCCATGTGGAGCTGCTTATGTGGATATATTAAAGGTGTGAGTGTGAAAAGCAGGTTGTTTAACTGAGGACAGAGGTTTTCAAGCCTTAGTTACTGACATCACCCTGGAAACCGTTAGAGATGTCTATTTCTGGTTTCTTCTATAGCGATTCGGGACATTTGAGGGCTCAGTGTGTAGCTCAGTGATAGAACGTGTGCTGGGTCCTGCGTTTGATCCCAGTGCCAAGGATGGAAGAAGAGGTCGATGACCACGGTTTACCAAGCCTTGCAGGTGATGCTGCAGCATGCGCCCCCTTCTGGAGGATTCCGTTTCACATAACATACATGTGGGGGCTTCTTGTCAACAGAGTTTGCTGTTGTTATTAACAGGCTAATGTCCCCATGACTTTTCAAGTTTTGTTTTAATCTAAAAATATTCTATTTCATATTCGTACATACATATGATATGTTCTGATCAAATCTACCCCATTCCCTCCCTCCGATTCTTCCCCTACCCCTCCACCACACTTCCCTCCCAACTTCCTGTTCACTCCTCTACTTTCTAAAACCTGCTGGGTCCACTGGCAGCAGCCACCTGTATGTGTGTGGATGTGGGGCTATGTACTGGAACATAGGTCATCTCTCAGGGTAGCATCCCTGAGATGCTCCCCCCACTTCCGCAGCAACCATCAACTGCGGATGGCTTTTAAGGTAGGGGTGGGTCTTCATGAGCGTCTCCTCCATCCATGCTGAGCTTTGGGTTGGTGTGAGTTTGTGTGGGTCCTGGGCATGTACCCACGGCCATTGTGAGCTCACAGAATGCAGCTCCAACACTTTTGCTGCAGATGGTCACACATCTTGTGGCTCTTACAGCGTTGACACTCTCTCCTCTGCAACGATGCCTGAATCTTGCAGGTAGGAGGTGTTCTTCAGGAAGGAAATATCATCTGTATTTTTTTTCTAACCATAACAGTTCTGGAGGCACATTTTCATGGATCGCTCCTAGGGGATCCTGCTTTGAGGCCCACACAGCAGCACTTCTCTAGACTGCCAGGCTACTAGGAAACCTGCAGTCCTAGTTGAGAGAGAGAGAGAGAGAGAGAGAGAGAGAGAGAGAGAGAGAGAGAGCGCCACTCTGCTGCAGCGGCAGCTCAGGCAGAATTCTCAAAGGGTGAGAAATAGCCTTGCAGTACTCAATATGTCCATAGGATGGCACCCCAGCCTTTGGTTAATTTTAGCTTTTGGCTGAAATTTTGGTATTGATTGACATAGTCTACCGGAATTGGTGTGTGTGTGTGTGTGTGTGTGTGTGTGTGTGTGTGTGTGTGTGTGTAAATGTAACATATTTACAAATACATCTTACAAAGATGAGTTCATTTAACCACATCTAAAACACTTAAAATTTTTTAATTTCGGTCATTGAGATATAATGTATTTGTCAAAACATGAACACAATAAAATATGCTGATTTTATTTCCCGTTTAAAAAAAAACCCTATAGATCTGGTGATGAGGAGTGGTAGGGGAAGAACATTGTGATGTCAGGGCCTGGTCAAAGGTCACAGTGCCACCTTGGCTGCCTCCTGGTTGGAGGGCAGTACTGTGATTAAATCATGAGCAATCAATGTGACCATAGAATTAGATTTGTGATCCCTGATTAGCTTTGCATCAAAACCAGGACTTGAGGTACAGATAGGATTCTGGAAGCTTAAAAAGGGGTCAGGAAACACATTGTGCCCAGAAACCCAGTGGGTTCCTCCCCCCCCCCCCCCATCTTGGGGCTTTGGGGCAGCGCAGGCTGAGTGGCTGCTTCGTCTGGTTCTCACCTGAGGCAGCATACTTGGAAGGGTTGCCAAGTCCAGCAAGTGGAAGCCCAAATGCCAGTCAGGTGTGAATTTCAGATAAACAACATATTATTGTTACTTATCTTTAGCTGTACAACTGGAAGTTAGGAGACAGGGTGTAGCTATGTAGCTCAAGCTGGGCTTAAAGTAAAGATTCTCCCACCTCTGCCTCCCTGGTGCCGAAGTTACAGGTGTGTACCCCCATACCTGGGGACAGACTGTTTAAAATATATTAAATATCCTATACAAGCTTAAAGAAATAGTAAAAAGCCATTTCACAGCTGGTGTGAGGTTCTAACTTGCAGTTCTCACCAGGTAGCCCCGCCTTCCTCGTCTGGCCACATTATTCTGGACTCAGACCCACTTTCTTTACTCTCTTCCTTGTCTTCTCAACTCACATGTGCAGGGACAACTGACAGGAACTGTGAGCCTTCCTCTATCTCAGGAGGCTGCTTCTTGCACTGGCCTGAGAGCCCAATGGAAGGTTTCTAAGGGGGAGTTTCTGTCCGCCGCTGTCTATCAAAATCACCATGGAGACAGAGCCTGGGAGGTTTGGATCCCTTTAACCTAGTCAGAGGGACCAGAGGGTACATTTACCCTTCCCAGGTAGCTCCGCTGTACACATATACACAGGGTGGGTAGTGACTTTCAGGCTGGGCTGTGCTTGCTGGTCACTTGGGGACCAGGGTCCTAGTGCCTTCATTCCCACCTGCTCCTCCAGGGCTGCTGACATGCTGTATGCACTGGGTGCAGGGTGACAAAAAAAAAAAAAAAAAAAAAAAAAAAAAGGGCCGGGTGTGGTGGCCGACGCCTTTAATCCCAGCACTCGGGAGGCAGAGGCTGGTGGATCGCTGTGAATTCGAGGCCAGCCTGGTCTACAAATTGAATCTGGGACAGCCAAGGCTACACAGAGAGACCCTGTCTAAAAAAAAAAAAAAAGAATTTTTGTAGAAGCTGTGTGTGTATCCCTAACTTCCCAGGAAATATCACCTCATAACCTCTTTCTATTGGAATTGCAGTTGTGTCTCGGCAGAACGAACCAAACCAAACCATCATTTCCCTAGGTTCACACAGGTGAGTTGCACTTGATCAGGAAAGATGTTTGAGCTGTGTGGAGTCTAGAGCCCCTCCCCCGTCCCGGTGCCCTTTTTGATTAGGTAGTTCTCCCAGGTGCTCAGATAGCTTAGCGCCTTGAGGAAAGCTCCAGCCAGGTGAAGCGAGTCCTGCCTCACCCACCTCTAAATCCCTTCCTGTATTTGGGTTCTAAATTTTCTCTCTGGCCCTCTGAAAATAACAGTTTGGTGAGTGGGGACAGCACACCGCCTCCGTCAGTACCCAGCCACCATATTCATAAGAGGAAAACAAGGGTCATCTCCCAAGCCATAGGCAGCCTTACCGGAGACTTCTTGATGTCCGAAACAGCGTAATTCCCTTGTGATGTCCATCTGGCAGACTCGGTTAAAGACAGGCCGGTCCCATAAAGGTTGATGCTGAACCGCCCCTGGAACACAGGGCCAACACAAAAGACTTTCAGCCCACGTGACATACTAACCAAGGCACAGCTGACACCTTCAAAGGGACTTCAGTAAGGAGAAGGGTGTTAATTAATTTTGATGGCCACTAATCGTTGAAGGTATTTTGTTGTTCCGTTGTCAGAGCCAGGCGCTTTACATTCATGATTTCTAGGTAGGGAATGTGTTTACAGACAGGGAAACCCAGGATGACAGGCGATTAACTCCCTCCTGAACACAGAAAGTGGCCCGGGTCATCTTTACTGACTTCTAAATCCTCTCTCACAGCTTCCTCCCGTCGGCCTCCGTAGCACAGCAACCCTGATGTTGCTCACAATTATCAGATTCCTTCCCGACCAAAATGCCACAATGTAATTTTTCTAACAAGATCTAGCTGCCAAAGTTTGCTGGGCTTCCAGTTCCCTGGGGCTAAGAGCAAGCACACTGTGTCCCAAGCGCTGCTGGGTGTGAGTTCAAAGCAGAGGCGCGTTTCCAAAAGTGGCCAGAAGAAGGCGCTCGTGGATTGCTGACGAACGCTCCCACGCCCAGTCCCTCTAACCCCTCCCCCAGCCTTAGTTCAGGGACAGAATTCCCAAAGGCCCCAAGGGTGTGTGGATTGGGCGCTTTGATATTGATTTTTATCTCTAAGGAGCCAGTGCAGTAGAGATACCCTGTAGCAGTCTCTTTTCTCTCCACCACTGGCGGTTTCCGAGCTGAGAATGCTATGTGAACGTGACCGCGCTGCTCTCAGGATAGCTTCTCTCTCCCTAAAACTGAGAACCCACAGCTTTGATGAAAGTTAAAGCAAAGAGGGGATGGAGATGTGCCACTCCTAGCCAAACCCTGGTATGGAAGAGTTAACTCCTTCAGGGAGCGACTAGACCCCAGAGAGACTCACTGGATCCCAGAGACTCTAAGAACCTCAGTTGCTCCATTTATAAGACGGAAGGTAATATACACATCTCCCTCATTTACCGTAGTGAGAAATAAATAAAATAAACCCCACATAAACTGGGTGTGGTAGCCTTTGCCTATGATTTCAGTGCTCAGGAGACTGAGACAGGAGGGTGGTAGTCAAATCCAGGCCACCTGAATTACCTAGGGAAACCCTACCTTAAAACAAAAAGAAAACTTTAGGAGAAAAAACAAACAAACAAAAAACAAAAAACAAAAAACCTCACATCAGTGATACTTAGTAGAAATACTGATATCTGTAATAAAAATACAAGTATCATGTCTGCATTTTCTAAGTATCTGTTCCTGCATTTTCTAATTGTTGCATAATAAATTCTTTGTTTTCTTTGCCCAGCTTAACCATAATTATTTTGGGGAGGGGCTCAGAATTGCTTTGTCTATTTGTATTAATTACTGGTAACTAATATAACATGTGGTATGTTGTATATATTATAATTATATATTTTTATATATAAATATAAGGTAACGCGCGCCTGATACTTGATAGGTTTTCTAGTAAATAGCACATCTTAGGTCTTCAGATGAAACTTTCAAGACGAGGTGTGGCTCAGGGGCTCTTGTCCCTGCCAGTTTCATAAGTAAGAAATAATAAGACTCCCAAATCTTTCTGGAGCCTAGGCTCTCTACAAACATGACACGGGCAAGAGGGTTGCTGTTCATGGCGTCAGTGGTCACAGTGGGGGCAGCGTGTCTTCAGAAGAAATGTGGGGATGTCTGCAGACAGTTTGAGACACCCCAGCCAGGGGTAAGGGAGGAACATACGCAGCAGGAAGACACTGAGGACTCTATGGGACTGCCTATAAGTAACAGGACAGCCCCCCCCCCCCTATTGACAGCTATCCAGCCCTTGTCCTCAAGCTCCAAAGTGTTGAGAGTGAGAAACCTTGAGGAGTAAAAGATGGGTTCAGTCCACAATACCCTCTCCTGATCCGCCTCAGTGGACTGTAGGCAAATGGTTCCTTCTCCAGCCCACCAATACAATGGGTTAGGAAGATCAAACTTTAGAAAAGGAGTCTATGGGATGGAAGCAGCTCGCCCCCCCCCTCCCGATTCCCTCTCAGCCCCCTCCCCACCCCTACTGCACCTAGCTCTTTACCTTGCCAAGAACAAGGGGGTATAACTAGATATTTTTATTGGCCATATTGTATACATGTTAGCAGTCCTTACACTTAGCGGCCTCAATACCAAGGTGTCTGAATACGACTGGATTGAGAGACTTCTATGCCAGCCTCCTCACACAGTTTTCTGCTGCTGGCTTTTTTCTCCTTTTTTTTTTTTTTTTCTCCCTAATTTTTACAAACTAAAACAAAACAAAACAGTTTGTGTGCCCCAGGCTGGAGAGCTTTAGCCTCTGCAGTGCTGACAGCACAGGTGTGCACTCTGCCCTGTCCAGATCCCCCTGGCTACTTCCTTACCTTGTGGCCACTGTGACTCAGGCTAGCAAGACCCGCCATACGTGCCCCACATCACACGGTTACCCAGGGCTGCTCGCTTTCTCCCTGCCACCTGCCTCCCACTCCATCTGTCTTGCTGTGCTGCAGAAGCCACACCTGGTCTGCTTTGGCATTAAAGTTCTCAGAAAGTAGATGCTGCCAGCTTCGCTCCTATTCTCGCAATGCCCGCAACATTCTGGGTGCTCTGTGAGTGAGCACGCTCCGTGTGGTCTTTTAGGTCCGTATTCTCAGCAGGGTGACCCATGTGAAGGCAACAGCAGGCTCACTTCCTCATTCTCCTGAATTTTTCTGGTTGAAGGACCTGCACTTTCCACAAACATCCCAGCTGACTGCCACTCTGAAACCCAAGTGCCCCAGAGAAGAAAAGACCCGCTGGGCCTTCTATCTCTCCTGTGGGATGTATTTTCGCCTACAGTCTTGTCTTTGTCATCTAAAAGGCATTAAGACCTGTAACTACCACTACCGCCTCTTGATTTAGGAGGGAGAGTAATGAAGAGTTGTATATATTGGAGGCTGCAGAAGAGGTACTTGGACCAAGAGGGACCCTATTCTTGTCCAACAGGCGAAATGTGGCAGAGCTTGGCCTGATAACAGAGTAAGGAAGCCACATCTGCCATAGTGGAGATACATCTAGACATCGTGAAATCAAAGCCACCCTGTCCTGAGACATCTGTGTGGTTTGAAAAAGTTAGAATTTCATCTCAAGAGGACGGAAAACGAGATTCAGTGCTAATGTCTTAAGGGCATTAAGCACAATGCCTGGCATACAGAAGGTCCTCAATAAAGGCGCGTGATTGATTTCAGTGTCAGTGGAAACAACACCATGATCAGAATGAAAGAAAAAAAAAACCAACAACATGTTCTAGCCATCTGTTGAGGTGATGGTTCAGGCAATTTACTTGTACTGAAAAATAAGTTTTTAAGGCAAAGACAAAGGATGAAGAGGAAGAAACAGAGGCATCTGCTTTGATTTCAAGTGCACCCATGAGGTTGCAGAATGCCCACAGTCAGGCTGCTTATAAACCTTTCCCTAGAAGACTGAGTTGAAAGAAATAAACTCATGGTTTTCATAAGCACCGTTAGTGCTCAATAAATTCTCAAGGAATCCTGAAGGAAGTCCATAGAGTGTGAATCCTTGGCTGAGGGAAAATATAAACCCTCTCCCTGGCATAGGGTTTTCCTACTTAGCAATTGCTTCTTATCAGAATTTAGTAAATGAGTTCATGTCTCTGCATTATTAAAATAAATGAAAACAAATTACCCTTCATTTATTGAAGAATTAACTTCCCAAAGGCAATGCACATAGAAATGAGAAAATCCTGAGACAGCTGAAGGCAGGACAGGGTCAGCGTCTATGCCACTGAAATGCAAGCCACACTGGCAGGGTGCTTGGAGCCATCCAAGCTCTAAAGACACTGCACCGCAAACCTTCAGAGTTCCTGGGTGATGGAGGGAAACTCCTCTTTAGCCATTATGTCCTTTGCTTCCTTTCTTTCTCCTACAGGGTGCCCTTGCCAGGCCTCGAGAGTCCTTCCTGATGCTGTCCTAAAGCTTGAGGCTTACAAAACACTTTGAGAACACGCCTGCCTTAGAAGACAGTTCAGGTGAGTTTGGACGAAGCTGTGGTTGGGGACAAATCCACCCAATCCCTCAGAGAAAAGGCTTGGGATTTCAAATGCATCCTCCAATCCCAATGCCCAGACTTCTGAATGCTCACAAGCGGGGAATTCCCAACACAGCCTAACAGCACGTTTAGAAAGACCTCACTGGGACCAAAGGAAACAGTGGGCTATGTTTTCCTGCCCTAGTAGAGTATGTTTCATGTTTGTCCTCTGCGCCAAATGCTGGAGCTTCATTGGAAGACCATTGGCCATTTTGCAGAGTTAGTCCAGGCTTACTAGCACAGCATTGCCCCACAGTCTGAACCTTGGGAAAGGCAAGAAACCCAATGACCACAGAATGGGCCCAAGAACTGAGGATGCCAAGCTTCCATCACTGGTACGGACATTACAGATTTTATACACCTGCAAAAGAGAGCTGGGATCAAAGACACCCACAGAGCCCAAAGCTGCAGTCTAAGGGGCTCCTAGGATGTCCTGTCATGGCTCTATATGTTTCACTCTCCTCGGGGGCGATGGGCCCCTTGAGCTTGGACAGCATGGACATTGTGAATCTCCAACAACAAAGATACAACCTGGCTCAGAGAAAGTGTAAGGGAAGTGCCAGCTGGGAGTGTTCTAGAGGCCCAACCTTTACAGAGCCAGAGGATGTCCATGTGCACCTTACACATTCTGAGATCAGCAGTTCCAGTAATTATTTATTTAAAACCACAAACACCCCACTGATATTTAACAAAACAAAACCTCCTTTCAGGCTTTTTCTCTACCAATACACATGTAAAAAAGCACAGGGGAGAGAGAGAGGGGTTGGAATGATGTAATACAGTACTCATAGGAAATTCTTAAACAAATTAAGGACAAGAAACCAGCTAGTGGGATAGTTCAGCTGAGCAGCAGACGTGTAGCATGCAAGAGGTCTTGGATTCAATTCTCATCATTAAAACACATCACACACATACACACACACACACACACACACACACACACACACACACACACACACTCTGAAAAGCAACCCAAAACACATAGATGGGAATCATAGTACATGCTATACATTTGATATTGGTTTCTTATTCATAACCCCATGTGTGCTTTTCTATATTTTATAATATTTAGTTTATAATGACAAACTGGTATGCTGAGGCTCACGTGTAATCGTTTTTCTCTTGTTTCTTTGTTTGGGCAGGTGTTGGGGACTGAACTTGAGGTCTTGTGTATTAATGGTAGCCAAGTGTTTTTTGAGGTAAGGTCTAACTCACTAGGTTGTCAAGCTTGTTTGGAAGTCATTTTATAGCCAGGTAGGCTTTGGACTTACCATCCTCCTGCCTCATCTTCCCAAATAGCTAGGCTTCTACCACCAGGACTGGCTGTATATTGACTTTTTTTTTTTTCTGTACATTTCTTCCGATTTAGTGACATACTGTTGGTGACACTTTAAATCAGTTATGGGGAGAATATTTATACCATTGATGCCGGAAAAATGCTACAAAGCATAAATTTTGTTGATGGAAAGTCTATCATTGGACATTAACCAATATTTTACTGACTGCAGTAGTCACTTATTGAGCCATAATTTATTAGGTCTTTGCCATCCAACACTTGATTTGCTCATAAGTCTTGACCATTATACCTGATGCATCTTGCTGAATATAGAAGTTATGCCTGTAATTGTGAGGGGTTCTAAGGAATCAAATTCTAGGGCTGGACCCCCAAAGCATCTGTGAGGCCCTGAACTGCCCCATCAACTGTTCTACCTATAAGAACACATGGACGGAGAGGCCTCAGAAGCAGGGTGGGTGCAGGATTACCGGTAAGGAGTAAGGCTTAAAGACATACCTGTGGGCATTTGGCCGCACTGTAGCAGTCCCCAGCAGTGGCAAAAGGAACCGGATGTCCTTCACTTGTCCTTGCAAACTCTAAGTCGGTGGCTGTGGGGTTAGGGAAAGGGTTAAAGGGAGAGGATGAGAGGAAGGGGAGAGAAGTAGGGAAGGGGTGGGGCAGTGATAAAGAGAAGGAAGAAGAAGAGGAAGAAGAACAGGGAGAAGAGGAAAAAAGGAGGAGGAGGAGAAAGAGGAGGAGAAGGAGGAAGAGGAAAAGGAGTAGAAGGAGGAAGAGGGAGAGGAGGAGAAGGAGGAGGAGGAAGAGGAGGAAGAGGAGGAGAAGGTGGAGGAAGAAGAGGAGGAGGGAAGAGTAGAGGAGGAAGAGAAGGAGGAAGAGAGAGGAAAAGGATGAAGAGGAAGAGGAGGGAGGAGAAGGAGGAGGAAGAGGATGAGAAGAAGGAAGAGGAAGAGGATGTGAAGGAGGAGGAGAAAGAGGAGGAGGGAGAAGGAGGGAGGAGGAGGAGGAGGAGGAGGAGGAGGAGGAGGAGGGAGAGAAACAATAACTTGAATTATTAGTCAGCAAATGGATCCAGATGTGTGCCTGTGCTTTTCCTGCTACAGCTGTGGTTCTGAGGCTTTCACTGGGCTTTGTCAGTGCTGACTGTCTGTCTTCGCAGAGTATGGGAGCCAAAAAGAGGTTTAAAGCGACCTTAGAATTGATTCCTACATAAATATGAACCAGTTAAGTGCAGTGTAATTGAGCACGGGTGAACCTCCTGTTACCCTGCAGCCCCCGCCCCCCACCCCCTTACGGACAGGGCGAGAAGCCAGGGAAATATTTCCAGCCACTTAGGGGTCATCCCCGAAGTTTCTTCTGTCCTCCTGTGGCCTGGGCCCTATTCGTGCCAGAATGTAGAACAATTGGAACACACATCTTGAAATTATTAATGGCAACTTCTCAAGTTCGGGGCTAGCTTATAGTTTAAAAAGGCAAAAAGGAAGCCACTAAAACCAGTGTTGACCCATAGTTTTCTAACCCCATTGCTGCTCCTCACAGCTCCACAAATACACAGGAGGATAAACACCGAGCTGCATAAGGGATGCAGGTGGTGGCTGTGCTGGCTGGGCAGATTTTTTTGCTTACTTGGTTTTTTTTTTTTTTTTTTAAGTCTTTCTGCCCTTTCAGGAATGGCTGCAGGCCTAATCCTTTCCACAGCAAAGCCTGCTTTTGTGGGAAAGAAATCTGGGACTCCTCCTGTTTTCAAGCAAAGACATCCTTGGTCATTTCAGTAGCTCTTTGCTGGGGTCTTTCTCTTTTTAAAGCTTTCAGGAGCATATATTAATTACATCTAACAATGGGTTATGGCATCGTTATGCACACATATGCACACTTATAATATCTTTTGACCATAGTCGCCCCATTACCTTCTGTTGTCTCCTTCCCCTTCCCGAGTACTTTACCTTCTCCTTTGTGTGGGACCCAATAAGTTTCATTGGAGTCACTTACAGGAACATGGTTGAAGGGTTATTTTTAAGGGCAATTTACCCATGGCTACACCACTAAAGAAAATGTGTCTCCCTCCCTCAGCAACTTACTGCCTATAGGCCCACAGTGGGGGTAGGATCATAGGCCATGGTTGCTAGGACCACAGGGTCATGAGCCCCATCTCTCCGTGATGATCTAAAGGTGGGGCGTTTTTCCTCAACAAAGAAACTGCAGACCCACTGCATGTAGCTCTAATCTATATAGCTGACAGCAAATAAAAAATACCTTGGCACAGATCACACATAATCTCACTCAAGAGGAGACCAGGGTAATATTACGGGTGCAATGTTAATGAGAAAAAAAATTAATTCTTCATTATTTCAGTTCTTCCTCTATTTGAGAGAGTGTGTTTAGATACTTTATCTGTCTTTACCGGCTCTAATGATTAATGTGCCCAGTAGAACGAGAGTGCTGGCCAGAGTATGAAATCAGACCATGCGTAGGCTTGTTAGGGAAGGTAATTCTGGATCCATTTTTCTTCCATAAATCAACAATCAGATAAAATTAGTTTTCTGCCTATGTGTGCGTGTGCTCTGTGCCGGGGAGAGCCATCTGGAGGCGAATGTGTCCTACAAATGACTTTGCTACGGGGTTTCCTAGCTGCTGTTTCTTCTGTTCTAGAAGCTTCTTCCTGCTCTATTGCTTTACCTATATAGACACCCAGTGTCTAACCCCTTCATGACCTTACAACCCTGGCCCAAAGGCCACGTTTACTAGGAATGAGGGAAAATAAGAGATAAATATTTGTTCATGGACGTATCACTGATGCATGTTGGGCCTTTTGAGGCCCTCATTCAATGCAAATTCCATGTATACCTGACCTACGCCAGCCACACTCCAGGCGCTCGAGTTCCGCTCTAAGCACAGTGGACAAAGCCTTGGCCAGAGAAGGATGTAGTAGGGTTGTCACTGCTGGCCTGTGATCGCCCTGTGTGACTTCCCTTCCGTAACCTACCTGCCTGAGGGACCTGTGTCCCCGCAAGGGGAGAGGAGGTGCGCACTGCCGAGGCTTGCCTCACCGAACTTACTTATAATCTGCATGCTGGTCAGGTCGATTCGGATTTTCTGGAAACTGGAAAAGCCAGCAGCTGTGTAATCCTTCCGGCAATGGCAGTCGTCTCGTCGGCTCCCGTTATAGGGGCATTCTGTTGGGTTGTGCAACCTAAGCCGTGGAGAGAGTGTTGTGGTAAGAGCCAGAGCCGGCCGGTGGTGGCGCACGCCTTTAATCCCAGCACTCGGGAGGCAGAGGCAGGCGGATCGCTGTGAGTTCGAAGCCAGCCTGGTCTACAAAGGGAGTCCAGGACAGCCAAGGCTACACAGAGAAACCCTGTCTCAAAAAACAAAACAAAACAAAAAACCAAAAACAATAAAACAAAACAAAAAAAGAACCAGCAAGTTTTCTCTAGGGACCTCCAGGCATCGAAGCTCTTCTGGGACCGAGCCTCCTACCTGTGCCCGTAGACTTCGGAAAAATTCTCGGAGTCACCGTGGGCCAGTGTCACATACTCCTTCGGATAGTCAGAATGCATCCCTGCGCAGAATACCTACAAGAAACACGAGGGGGGAAAAATGCAACAGAGGCACTCGGGAAAGAGCGGTGAGCGCAGAGCTTGCCGGGAAAACGGTCTGCAAACGATGACCCGCTGATTTCAACACCCACCTTTAGGGGCTTCCCTCTAACGGCCAGGAAATATTCACCATCTCCAGTGGCGCCGTTGAGTCTTTTCACCTCCTTGCAGTTCTGGGGCAACTCACCTAGGGAGGACAAATCATAAAGGACAAATCAGAACCCACACAGAAAAGCTGGTTGTGAATGCGTGTCGTGTAATCCTTGAACTGGGGAGGTGGAGACAGGAGGACACTGAAGGTCCACGGGCGACTGGAGCTCTAGGCCCAGGGAGCAATGTCGCCTCGAAAGGAAGGTAAAGAGCGACTGAAGAAGACACTTAAGGTCAATCCCTGGCCTCCAAACACTTGAGCACACAAGCGCACTACCCCACCCCACCCCACCCCCGCCTGCCCGGATGGCACAAACACATCCCCCAACCACACAGAGAATCACTACATTTCTAAAGAGGACAGACCACTAGATGAGCAGAGAAGCTTTGCCTTCTGTGACAAAGAAGGCTTCAGTCAAGTGACTTACAATTATAAGCATTGCGACAGGGTTTTAGCTCTTCTGGCTTTAGATCGGTGGGGCACAAGTGGCTGGGTTGGTCTTCGTTCGTTAAACACTGCACAGACCTATGCATGACGCCCACGCCGCAGGACACCGAGCACTGGAAGGCAAAGGAGAATAACTGGGTGGCTCTGGGACCCGGGAGGTGTAAGCATCTAATGACCTGAAGGTTGGAGCCCTAGGCTGTGCAGCAAACAAATGGTGTTTCCTGATTCCTTACTAAGACTAGCTGTTGTGTTAAGCTTTACATATATGCACTTAAGCATTACATATACATATATATATACATATATGTATGCAACACACATACTATAAATGTATAAAATGCACATTTCTATATAAAATATATACACACGTGTGGCATACTGTTTGTAGTTAAACACACATTTTCCTCCCACCTAAACTGCATAACAACCCCATGAGACAGTCCAGCCATCACTTGTTTTTACAGATGGAAGATCTGGGGTCAGATGTTAAGGAATTTATTCGAGGTCCTCGTGAAGCTGGGATTCAAATCCTAATGACTTTCCTCATATCACACGCTTTTGCCTGAGAGCTCTGTAGCCCAAAGCCAGGAGACTCTGACAACGGCTTTCCCAAATAGACTCAATTTAGAATTCTGTTTTGTGTCCCGAGTAAACAAAGTTCTCTCTACACAGACAGACTACGGCATAGAGTCTTTAGCAATGGAAGCAGCCAAAATGCGTCCTGTGCGACTCTTAGGAGATTCGGCTCTTAGGAGATGCCAGAGTGTAAAGGTATGTTGGAAAAAAGAGTAGAGCAGTAAACATGTAGGAAAAAACCCAGGAAATATAACATAAAATTAGCCAAAATAGTGTAAGTGCTTTTTCTATATTAACTGATTTCATGGGGGAGAAAACCTGAGGCACAAAACTTGGCAATTTGCATTTTCCTGGGATGGAGTAGGATGGACTTTCAACTGTTCACATTTGGAAAGTTCTTTTTCTTCTATCAGCCATGCCAAGCTGTAGGCAGGCAGGAGGGTTTCAGAGAAGGTTTGAGACTTCAGAGCTGACAGCCCAGCCCCCTACTTACACTGCCCCAGTTACCAACTCTCCAGGTGGCTGAGACAGGACAGTCCCTCAGGTAGCAGGGATGCACGCTGGGTGGCTGCGTGCCTGGGCAGTTCACGGAGGTTTGGTAGGTATATTCATAATTCTCCTTGCCGGTATAGATCTCACTGCAGGAGACCAGCCTTTGCCTGTAGCCTTTTCCACAGGTCACTGAGCACTGAGAAGAGAGAGGTCGGGAGAGGATGTTCCAGGGCTTTCCTGTGGCAGCCACAGAAGCCCCCACCCCCACCCTCCACACCAAGTTTGCCCTCCTGTGGAGGCCACAGAATGTTCTCTCTTGCTTATCTGCTCAACATTTCATCTCAGGCCACAGCAAGCCCTGCAGGACAGGACACTCCTCAAATTGGGGCTTTCCTGGGCTGAATTTCAAAACCCTTCTCTTTCGGGGGCGCTCAGAGAAGGATAGAGTTACCCATCTGCATCAAACACCCCCGTTCTGGACCTCTAATACCATGCTAGAAACCCACCAGGTGTAGGGAGGAGGAAGCAGCCTGCAGCCGACCTGCGAGCCACGTTCTCAGAGTGGCAGTGCAAACCCTTGCCCTGAAGAAGACTTCAGAGCCCTCGTTCAGTCTCTGGCTCTCTGTGGGGACTCTGCCTGCACATCCACCGTCCCCTCAGTTGCCTCCTCTCTTCTCTCTTTAGTTGTGTGTTTGGCCACTAAGTCATCTTTCTGCTTTCTTTTCTTTCTAAGTCATGTCATCGTGTGACTTTTATTGTAAGTATATGGTAAGAGACACAACAACAAAAAGATAATAATAAATCAATATCCGAGATGAAAACAGACACAAAAATTATTATCTTTGACAAAGGTGTCAAAACCACACATTAGCAAGGCAGCAGCCTGTTCAAAAGATGGTACTAGGAAAACTGGATTTCTATGGGTTAGATGAGTGAAACTAGACCCTATCACTCACTTTGCATAAAATCAACACCAAATATTCCAAAGAACCTTAATGTAAGACTCCAAACTCTACAATTAATTTATGAAAAATTAGAAAAAGATTACACTCCAAAATATAGACATAGGTAAAGACTTCCTGATCAGGAGTTCAGTCACTCAGAAAATAAATTCAACAATGAGACCTTCTGAAAGTAAAACACTGTGTAGAAATGGAAACAATTAATTGAATTAAGAAACAGTCTACAGAATGAGAGAAAATCTTTGTCAGCTATACACTTGACAAAGAATTACTATAAAGACTATCTAAGGAATTAAAAAAATTGAGCAAACAAGCAAATCAAAGAACCCAGCTGAAAATGGGCTCTGGATCTGAAGAGAGAATTCTCAAAATAAACAATGTCAGTTGGTGGTTTTGCACACCTTTAATCCTATCCCTTGAAAGGCAAAAGCCACAAATCTCTGAGTTCTAGGCCAGCCTGGTCTACAAAGCGGGTTGCAGGACAGCCAGGATTTCGCAGAGAAAGCCTACATTGAAAAACCAACCAACCAGCCAAACAAACAAAATTAACAGCCAGTAAGCTTTTAAGTGTTCAGCATCATTTGCCACTAGGGGAATACGTATTAAAAGTCTTGAGATTTCATCTCTCCATGTCAGAATTCCTACAAATGGAAACAAATGCTGGCAAGGGTGTAGAAATTGGAAACACCTTGCTCGCTATGGTGAGGGTAAACTGATGCAGCTGCTACGGAAATCAGTGTAGAAGTTTCTCCAAAAAACCAAAAACTAGCACCACCACAGGACCCAGATCTGCTGTTCTGGAAACATGCCGTAGGACTCTTACCTCCTACCACCCGAGTACGTGCACACTCATGCCTGTGCCTGCTCTAGTCACAACAGGCAGGAGTGAAATCAGCTTAGAGAGTGCAGAGTAGATAGTGCCTACATGGAGCAAGGGCTGGAGAGATGGCCTCTTCGTTAGCTGCATGCACTGCTCCTGCAGAGCCAGAGTTTGATTCCCAGCACCCTCAGCAGGTGACTCACAACCATCTCTGTATCTGACATTCTCTTTTGGCCTTGCTGAACGCTACATTCAGGTGGACAGCCTCACACAGACGCATGCATATACACACAATTTAAAAATCAACAATAAAACCATCAGGAAAAGACAGTGCACATATACAATGGAACTTAGGCCAGCCGTTAATAAACATGAAATTATTAAATCTGCAGGAAGATGGATAGAATTGGAAAACCTTATATAAAGTGAGGTAACCCAGACTCAAAAAGACAAATATTGCATATGCCACCTTCCATAGCAGGTCCTGGCTTCTAATTTTTACATAAGTATGTTTATGTGGGAGGGAGTATGTCTAGAAGCCAGGAAACTAAAAAGGGAACATAGTGGGGATGAGGTAGGTTGGTTACCGAGTGGACCCCATAAACTACAAGGAACAAAATGAAAATCTCAAATGATGAGGTGGATGACCCCCCTGTGAGTTTTTGGTCAGGAAGATTTCCATGGCATTTGCTGCTGTGGTTGGGTGTCCACCATAAGTAGAAGGTAAGACCGTACTGACTAAGGACACCATACACTTTGGCCACAGGACCGAGGGAAGCCAGGCTGGAATTGGGCTGGGAGCTTCCTCCTTATTTTTCCCAGTGATGCAATGTGCTCTGCAGGTGGGGAGAATTGCCAACAATAGTTTTACTCATACACCACCAGCGTGTCACTTGGGCCCTGGTGGACGTGGCATGCTGTCAATTTCCTTCTAAATAATTATATTTATGTCCGTGGCTTAGTACCGCCGTCAGCTCTGGTGAGAGATGCTTCTTTTCGCAGTAATTACAGAGATTCATAATTGGGCAAAGTGCGGGGGATAAAAAGAGACTGTTGGGTGCTCAGCCACAAATAAGACATCCTATTCCTGCTTCCAGGGCTCAGGAGAGATGAGGGAGGGGAGGGCAGAAGGGAGGGAATGTAAGAGCCAGAGGGTGAGCAGAGTTCCAAGGAATGCTGGAACTGTCTGGGCACGGCATGGCTGTGGCACTCTTGAACGCACAGTAGCTGTGATGAGCTACATTTGAGTTGCACAAGATTGAGCTGTCAGCATCTGGCTGTGGAGGGGAGGAGGCGTGCACAAGCCCCACCCCTCTTAGAAGGTCTGTATGAAAATAATGGCTTCGGTGAGAGAATCATTTTCTTCAGTGGTGTTGCCAACCATTAGCTTCTGTAGTTTCTCACCCATGCTCCAGTAAGTAACACTAGTGAAATTCTAACACACACACACACACACACACACACACACACACACACACACACAAACACCCCTATTAGAAGAGGGACTAGTAGGGACGAGAGAGGGAATAGGAGAGAGCAAGAGAAAGTAATTAGACGAAATTGTCATAATGAAGCCCATTTTAATTTATAATTAACACATGCTAATATAAATAATAAAACTAAGTTACAATCTGTGTTGTTCAGACGGCACTTGTAGACAGTGTCATCAAGTAATTGCTGTTCTTTATAAAGGCACTGCACACACTCAGAGTCTTTCCCAGACTGTGGGCTCTGTAGAGCATGAGAAGAGCTCCTGGAGATAGCAGTCACACGTATGTCATGTTTTTTGGGGACAAAGGACCAGTTTTCACTAATCCCCAAGGATAATTAAAACTCACCATATCTGCCTGTCATCTCTTGGCCTGTGGCTTTAAGCCACTCCCTTTCCTTTTCCTTTAGCCTCTCTGGGCTAGCCTCAGAGAAATCCTAGCAACAAGACAGAAGACAGTCTGCCAGAGGCATGCTGAGCATCCCTGCTCCCTCCCTCGCAGCTGGCTGGAGACCTGGAAATGTGCCATCCTTATTCCTTCCTCCCTTGGCTGCTGCCGCTCACATGCTGGAGGACCCAGCTGACTCCTGGCCAGGGGACTTCAGGCTACCCCAGTGTCTCAGGGTAGAGCTATGTTGACAAGCTCCACCTAGCTGAGCTGTGGGTGTTCTGGAGGTATGAGCTCCAGTCTGTCCTGACTTCCTTAAGGGTGCATACCAGAGAAGGCAGATGTGGAGACCCCAGCTCCACCAAAGAAAAAGCAAAAAAGCAGCCTGCTCGGTATTTGTACATCTCAGGAGACACACAGTTGCCAACGAACCTGATCCAGAAACATGGTCAGAAGCCTCTAGACCCTTGAAAAGCATCCAGAACAATTAGACACTATGGGCCAGTGGACAGCAGTGCTGTGAAACAGTTGATGGCTTCCAGCTCCCCCAGACCAGGGTTTTGAAGTCTGTGCGTGGCAGCTGTGTAGCAGGTAGATTCCCCATGCTGTGGCCATGTGTGTAAAGCTCTTCATGGGGAAAGTTTCCTTTTCTAACTTGAATGTAACAACAAAGCAACACAAACCCCCCTGTGTTCACCAGGACTGTGTTTCAGACTTCATGCTGAAGATGTACATTTTCCTTACAGCTTCTCTTCACAAGTCTGTTCTAGGCCTTGCACACTTAGGTGGGGTGAATGCCAAGAAAAAAACCCATAGAACTCCCTGGCAGCAAAGGTCCCAGAGTGAAGGAATGCCTTGCTCTAGCATCTTCAAATACGGTTTTTAGAAAGAGTTCCGGGACCAGCCTCTCCTTGTCTGTGCCTTTGAAGCCCATGGTGCTGTGGTCCTTGTGTTTACACCCAAATATGTTTCTAACCCTTTGCTATAAAAATATGTGGGTTTGTCTTCCATTCATAACATACTTAAAGCCCTGTGGAAGTTTAGAAAGCTATGTTCCAAAAGATGTTCTTCAGGGCCTGAGGAGATATCCCAGTGACTCACGTGCTTGCTGTGCAGTGAAAAGGAGTTGAGTTTGACCCCAGAAGCCATGAAGAAGAAGCCAGAAGTGGCGGCACGCACATGTAATCCTAGCACCGTAGAGGCAGAGGATGGGTTGATCCATGGGGCTTGCTGTCAAGTCAGCCCAGCCTACTTGGTGACTTCCAGTGTAACAAGAGACCTAGTGTCCAAGACAGAAAATGGCTGGATGGTGCCAGAGGAATAATGTTTGAGGCTGTCCTTTGACCTCGACACACACTTACGCACATGCATGCATGAACATGTATATACACACACATGCACATGCAAAGATGTCCTTTCATCTGTTGATGACTGAGGTTGCATAAAAGCTACTGATGCAGCATGACTCTCAGAAAGAGAATGAAAGTCTTTCAGCATAATAAGGCCCCATACAAGAGGCTGACCAAGACGATGACAGTCTTGGCTGAGTGGAAGGCATAGCAACTATAGCTAGATAGGATGGGACCAGAGCCAAGAAGAGGAGTCCACCAGGAACCAGAAGGCACAGAGATGGAGAGACCTGTGGTCCACCAGGAACACAGAGATGGAGAGACCTGTGGAGGGACAGAAGGAAAGGGCGAGGGAGAACTCCCCATGCTGAGAGCCAGGAGAGGTGGGCCTCTTGCAATAGCCAGAAGTTTGAGGCCGTGCCTGATGAGGAGCAGAAAAACAAAGAGACGAGAAGAGAGGAAGTGTACCCAAAAACCCCCTCCCCCAACCTTTCTTTGTTGGGATCTGAAAGGCTGGAAGCTTTTGCCTCAAGCCACTAGAGGAATTTTCTGAACACTCATCTGGACTCACCTGGCTGGCAATTGTATAAACGCACATCCTAACGTTCTATCTTCACTCTTTGTGTGCGTGCACACAAAGTGCACATGTGTGTGTGCACATACCTGCATGCATGATCATCAGTACATATGTAGTAGCCAAAGTTCAACACTGGACGTTTTCTTCTAGCACTCTACACCATAGTTTTTGATTTAGTTCCTCACTGAATCTTGAACTCACTGGCTAGACTGGATGGCCAGTAGGATCCAGGCAGAGCTTTCCCTGGACCTCAGATATACAAGTGTGTGTTGTAGGCATGCCAGGTGCACTGTCCATCACTATGTAATGACCCTGGCCTCTAGTTACATGATACCAGAAGTATCCCCTGTCCTGGCTGTGGCAACCAGACATGTCTCTTAACGTTGACAAATGTCTTAGAGGATGAAAAATCAGTGCTATAGAGTACAGATAGGAGGACATGGTTGGAAAGGACACACAAACACACTTCTATACACAGTACATATATCACCTGGAGGCAAATCCTCATGGCATTTGGGGTGAACTTTCTGGTCTACGTGAAGAGGCCCCATGTGAACATGTATGTTACCTTCCTGTCACCTCTGCTGCGAACCAAGGTGCATCCACTTTGAATCTCTGTGCATTTTTGGGCAATTGCAATGCTTTTGAGTTCTTTGAAATAGCATGAAGTTTCAAGATTAGGAGGTAATCATGTTATTAACGGTATTGGATTATTAACAACTAAAAGTGTCTATGTAGGTACTGCCCTCAGGAACCTAGAGGGGAAAAGGAGGCTTGAGAGCCATTAGATGGCACAGAACGTTCCTTTGATTTGCTGGGACCAAGGTGCTCAAATTGGCAACCCACACCTGAGCTGCAGGAAACATTTGGGTTTTGCCTATACAATGTTTTCAAATAAAAATCTCAGGCCTCCTTTCTAAGGTGAGAGGCCACACATAGAAGTCCAGAATTATGTCCTTTTTTTGAGAACTCTAGTTGGGGAATAGCGGATGTGTATTTGTGAACAACTATTATCACCACAGCAGAAGAGTGCCCGGTCACATGGCAAGAGCCAGTCTGTCACAGTCCCTACCTCTACCGAGCATCTCCTTGACACTAAGATACTGTTTTTATTTTTTAGTATGTGTGTGTTTCTCTATGACCTGTGTGCTTATGTAGGCGTGTATGCAAGTTCTTTTGTGTAATGTGGTGTGCACATGCCACAGGGTCTGTGTTGGTCAGGGGACAACCTTGCGTGTTGGTTCTCACCTTCCACCTTGTTTAGATATAGGGTCTCTATCTTGTCCTTCCTTTGCATAAACAGGCTAGCCGGACCATATACTTCTGTGTATTTTCTTTTCTTCCCTTCCCATCTCCCAGTAGGAGTGCTGATGTTACATATGGTCAAATCATCATGTCCAGGTTCTACATGGGCTCTGGGGATTCGAACTCAGGTCCTCACGCTTGCACTGAAAACACTCTTACTCACTTAACTTTCTCCCCAGCCTCAAAATGTGCCTTCTGCTGTCACCGGAAGGCATCCTATAAAATTTCATCCCCTACAGTAATTCCCTTTTATCTCTCTAGTGGAGCCATCACAGATTGCCCAGGACAGTACCTCAGACCACTCTCCTGTGATCCACACATACTCGCAGGGCTGCAGGCTGCAGGTCTCACGGTCTGGAGGCCGCTGGTCCAACTCGCAATGCGCGCTGTGCACCTCACTTTGGTCCTCAGCTACACAGACCACCTGTCGGTACCGCGAGCCTTCACCACACGTCTTGGTGCACTGCAAGAGACAAATGGGGTAGGGTGAGATGAAGTTTCCCACAGCTGCAAGCTCGCATTCTTGCAGTTATTTGATGGCTTAGCCAGACAGCTGGTAAGTGGTGGCATCCCTAAGTGTTTACTGTTTCTATCTAGGTGCCTGAAAACTTTATTCCTGGCACCAGGATGTGCTTTCTGTACATGTCTGTCTGAATGAAGACTTGAAAGGGTGAAGGAATGAACACCAGCTTGGATGAGGCTTTCAACGCCTTTTTTAAATTCAACACTCCCTCAAACACTGAACCTATTGCTAGTGGTAGACACTTGCCTATCATGTTTAGGACTCTGGGATCAATCCCTATTACTGAAGAAAATATAGGAAGGGAAGGAAAAGGGAGAGAGAGAAAAATTGAGAGAGGGAGAAAGAAAGATATGAAGAATGAGAGGAGAAAGAGAGGGGGAAGAGAAAGGGACTACGAGAAGGGAGGAGGTTGGAGCGGGGGGGAAAGGAGGAAAGAAACACTAGGCAAGGGGACAAACACATTTAATTTCAGCACTTAGGAGGCAGAGACAGGCAGATTTCTAAGTTTGAGGCTACCCGGGTCTATTTAGCAAGTTCCAGGACAGCCAGAGCTACACAGAGAACCCATGTCTAAAAAAAAAAGAAAAAAGAAAAAGAAGGAAGCAGAGGAGAAGAAAGAAGTAAGGAAAAGGGAAGAGAAGAGAGGAGAGGAGAGATCGTGGCCCATGATCGCCACGGTGGCATCCAAACACCTCCAGGCCTAGGAGGGCCATCGCCTGCCTAGTTGCTCATCTGATCTCAGAAAAGAATTAAAACACTCTCTTGCAGGTTGTGTTGGTTTGCTCTATTTTTTATTCCAGGACATCTATTTCCACTCCCAATGAAGCTGCTTTCAGGTGTGTGTGGTCTGACAGCCTGACCTCTGGCAGGTGGACTGCTCTCAGCTCTAGTCTCCCAACAAATATTCACCAAGTTCCAACTGAAGGTTAGTCCTGACGGGCCAGGGTGGCCATGATCAGGACGGTCCCTGGCTCTCAGAAAGGAGCTATCTGAGCACCAAGAATGGGCAGTAAAGGGGACACCTGGGCAGTATGAAAGAGCAAAGGCTATCATCTCCAATTCTTAGATGGGGAACCTGGAACTGCTAGAGCCAAGTCGCTCGCCCTGTCATGCTGATTACTTCCATGATCCAGTCAGAAGAAGTGGCATGCTTCACCCCAACAACAAACTCTGCTTGGAAGGTAGACTTCTGTCATCTGTGTTATCACCAAAGCCTGTCCAGAGCATCGCTGTCACCTGGCATTCTAAGTTTGGACTACTTCAGAGAGCTGCAGGGAGGAGGCTGGCTTCTCTGCCATCACAGTTGCTGAGTCTTTTACCCCGAGACTGAGTGTCTGTTGCCTCTGGCTTATTGAACAGCAGCATGCTTTTGGTGCGTTATTAGCACACTTCCTTTCAGAATTGCTCATTTTAAGCTCTAGGGAGAGCCACATACTCTATCTCTCTTTTTTGCATAATTGCAGTATCTTATTACTGTTTCTATTGCTGTGATGAAACATCATTTCTGAAAGCATTTTCTTTCTTGGGGAAGAAGGGGTTTATTTTGCTAATACTTCCATATTACTATTTGTCATTAAAGGCAGTCAGGACAGGAACTCAGACAGAGAAGGACCTGGAGGTAGGAGATGATGCAGAGGCTATGGAGGGGTGCTGCTTACTGCCTTACACCTCATGGCTTGCTCAGCTTGGTTTCTTACAGAAGCCTGGACCACCAGCCCAGGGATGGCACCACTGACACTGGGCTAGTGATTGATTTCCCATCAATCACTAATTAAGAAAGTACCTTAGTTAACCCAGAAGCAGAAAGAGTCAAATGGTATATACTCACTTATATCTGGACACTGGCCCAAGGGGCATGTCCTGTGAAAGTCTTTACTTAACAGGAAAGTGGGACAGAGGGGGAAGACTTCCTATTGGGATTCTAGGTGAGAGAAGCATGGGAGAATGGGGAAATAGAAGGACCCACAGGGTCCTAGAAACCTACAAGCAGAACATTATGATGGGCAGATCTGGGCCCAGCGGTCCTACTCAAACTATGGCACCAGCCAAGGACAATACATGATGAACCTTTTCCCAGATCTAGCCAATGGACAGGACACTCTCCACAGCTGAGTGGGGACTGACTTTCACACAAACTCTGGTGCCCCATATTAGACCATGTCCCCTTGATGGAGAGGCCTGGCGGCACTCAGAGGAAGGATAGCAGGCTACCAAGAAGAGACTTGATACCCTATGAGCATATACAGGGGGAAGAGGTCTCCCGCAGTCACAGACATAGGGGAAGGGAGTAAGGGGAAAATGGGAGGGAGGGAGAAATGGGAGGATACAAGGGATGGGATAACAACTGAGATGTAATATGAATAAATTAATAAAATATATTAAAAAAAGAAAGTACCTTAGAGACTTGCCCACAGCCCAATATTATGGAAGCCTTTTCTAACTGAGGTTCCCTTCTCTCATACGGCTCTAGTTGACACAAAACTAGCTAGCCAACACAGGCAGGACTTCTCTTTTATGTGCTTTGCCTCAAAGGTGTTTGAGTTTGAGACACAGTTTCACTCTGGAATGTCTTCCCCAATGCACCCTATGTATTTTATATGTGTGCATAATAAAAAAAAAGGCATAATACTAGTGCTGGGAGATGGCTTAGCGGTAAAGGCATTTGACATACAAGCATGAGGTCTTAAATTTGGATCCCCAGAACCTATATAAACAGCTGGAGGAATAGTGTGAGCATCTGTAATCCCAGCATCCCTGTGGGATGGAATGGGGAACGGGACAGGAAGATCCTGGGATTAGAGGGTCACCTAGCTGGGTATACACAGCAGAGAATGATACAAGGTCCTCTCAAGCAAGGTAGTGTTTGTCCTCTGACCACCACATATGTGCATGGCTCCCAATTACTCTCATTCACACACATGAATGCAGATATGTGTGCATGCACATGAACACACACACACACACACACACACACACACACACACACACACACACAAAATCAATAATGGAAAAAAGAAAGATCATAAAGTTGACTGTTTAGCCATCTTAAAATGTCGATTGAATGACCTTGAATGCAATGCTGTGCAGCCATTGCTACAATCCAGTGATAGAACATTTACATCACTCCAATCCTGTCTCCTTGAAACCGCCATTCATCTTTCATCCTTCTCCTAGACCCTAGCAACTATGACCGTGCTTGCCTTATCCATGGATTTGCTTATTCTGGGGCCTTCCCATTCAGGGACCCACCCAGCACGTGCCCCTTTCTACTAGGCTTCCCTTACTTAGCACAGTGTTTTCAAACAAAACTCTCCCATGCTGGAGCATGCCTCAGTGCTCCATCACTCGTCAGGGCTGGCTGATAGTCCAGGGTATGGATATGACACACTTTGTTCACTCACTCATCTGTTACTGGACATTTGATGGTTTCCCTTGGAGCTGCTGTGAATGGCTCTATTATGTACTCTCAGGTAATAATTGAACACTTGATTTCAATTCTTTTGAGTCTGTTCCTAGGAGTGGACTTGTTGGAGCGTATGATAGCGACCTCTGTCTTTCATGAGTCATTGTTCTTTTAGGAAGCATAAAACACCTGCTAGGGCAGCCCAGCAGATTTACCACTGGAAACTTAGAAGTCTAGCTGCTTGGAAGCGACCTCCATGGCTGCCATGTCACTAATCAGCTTCTAGAGGCACAAATCTGACTCAAAGTCACAGTGAGCTGAGGAGAAACTAAGCCACTTCAAACTAGTGAGGACCAGCTGAACCTGGTTCCCTGGCTCAAGCTCCAGGAGTTTGGAGTTTTTGGGTTTCTTTGGAGTAAACTGGCGACTATTGGGAAGTTATAATGTTTTTGCTGAATGTTAAAAACCATAGAGACCTCCAAAGAAGGAACATTTACCCATAGGAAAAAAATACAACTACATGGAAAATTAGGACTTAGGGGCATCAAAATCGCAGCTAACCCTAAGCTAACATCTTGTCACATTCAGGACATTCTCACCAACCCGCAGGGCTTGCTCAGTGTCAATGAGTAACAGGTCCCAGCAGAAATATCAGGGTTCCTCAAGAGTGTCTGCTCATTAAGTGTTTTCTGTCCTCCTTAAAGAGCAGCTAACTATTATAAAAACTGTTTTGACAGTGGCCAGGGAATTGCACTGTGAAAACTTACCCAGAATAAAAGTTTCTGAGAAACTAAAAATTAAACCAGGTAAATAATTGACTTCTTTCATCCTCTGAGAACCATGTGACAAAGGTTTTTCTCCTGGAAACTCATGTCTTAGCAAAGTCATGGTGGAAAATAAATCCAGCCCATGTTACTGGGCTGCTTCAGCCTTGGTAAAAACTACCCTCCTCCGCCCTCCCCCACTCCCCCTCACCCCTGCCCTCCTCCCCCACACACAGAGCACCTCCTGTCCTGGAATCTCCTCAAGACTGCTCTAAGAAAATGGGCCACTTAAGCCACCTCTTTTCAATTTGCAGAAGGTTTCCTGGATTTGCAGTAGGCTTTCTGGATTAATAAAGCCACAACCAAATAAATGTCTAGGTAACTGCATCAGCCTCTGTGAATTTCGGCATGTGTTAGATGCAAAAAAGAAATAATCACAGTGTCAGGTTAAACAGGCTAGTGCATCCATTGTCCTGCGGTGGGTGTGGGTGTGGGGGCATGCCTTCCAAGGGCTGAAACTAACGGGAAATAGCTTACAAAATCCGAGGTTGAGGGAGACCTAAAACAAACCCCTAAGGCACTGTTTCTTCAACGTGTTGATTGGCTTTAGGTTGATGGTCTAAATAGGATCGTTCAGTGCAATCCTTAAACATTATAATAAAGTTGTTTTTCATTTTGAAATACATATTTTGTCATAATTCCCCAACCATGGGGATAAGAAAAAAAATCACTGGACATTCATAGGTTCTACTTTTTAAAGGATGTTTTTCCCCAAGAATGAAATAATTTGTCATTTCTAGTAGCAGATTACTATTGTTGGGAAGCCTATGGGCAGAAGACTCTCAGACCTTATGGGGAAGTTGATAACACAGAGTTATTTTGCTGTGGTTTTATGTCCCAAGAAAGGTAAGGACAAATGGGTTCACCTACCATTGTCTAAAAGAAATAAAAGGCAGTCACTCGCATGGGGAAAGGAGGCAGAGCCATTACTGTGGAGACACTCTTTAACACCTAAGTCACTCATCTGACTAACATCTACAGTGGGCACAGGTCGCTGCTGTGGATTAGAACACAGCTGGTCCTTGCTTGACAGCCAGGGAGCCAGCCACTCTCAGCTTGGGGTCTCACATGCCCCTTAGGTGGCCACTGAGGCTTAATCCTAAGGGTCCTCTGTACAATCATCACGGGTTCCATAACAGATAATGTTATTGAGCTCGAAGCCATCTGGGAGGAAAGAGGAAGGAATGGGAGTGCGTGGGAGCAAGAGAGCAGGGAGGGGAAAGGCCATCTCAAGACTTAGTAAGGACAGAGGTGAGCAGCTACAGGATGTGTGGGGGTGAGGGGTACAGTGGGTAGCATTCGTATTTCATTTCCAAGGCCTTACACATGGTAGCCAAGCTACTATATCCTCTACCACTGAGTTATTACCGGCCCAGCTCTTTTTTTGAACAGGGCCGCCCTATGTAACCCTGGCTGGCTTCACACTTGCCACCCTCCTGCCTTCTCATGTCTGAGGCTATAGGCATAGGCCACCATGACACTTAGACTCAGGGAGAGGTTTTTAGGTAGTAGGATTTAAAGATTGGGGATTAACACACAAAACATTTGAGTCTTTCTGCTTCTGGGTTAACTCACTCATTGTGATCATTTCTAGCTCAATCCATGTATCCACAAATTTCGGGAATTCCTTGTTTTTAATAGCTGAATAATATTCCATAGTGTATATGTACCACAGTTTCTTTATCCATTCTTCTACTGATGGACACTTAGGCTGTACTTACCAGGAAACTGAGACAGAGGGGAGGACATTCAATTGGGACTCTAGATGAGAGAAGCATGGGAGAATAGCAAAGTAGAAGGATCCAGAGGGTCCTAGAAACCTATAAGTAGAACATTATGATAGGCAGATTTGGGCCCAGGGGTCCCGCTCAAACTAAGGCACCAGCCACGGACAATACAGGCCATAAAACTTTAAACCCCTACCCAGATCTACCCAATGGTCAGAACATTCTCTACAGTAGAGTGGAGAGTGGGATATGACTTTCTCACGTACTCTGGTGCCTCACCTTTGACCATGTCCCCTGGAGGGGGAGACCTGGTGTCACTCAGAGGAAGGACAGCAGGTTACCAAGAAGAGACTTGATATCCTATGAGCAGATACAGGGGGAGGTAATCCCCCTCAGGAACAGTCATAGGGGAGGGGAATAAAGGGAAAATGGGAGGGAGGGAAGAATGGGAGGATACAAGGGATGGGATAACCATTGAGATGTAACAAGAATAAATTAATAAAAAAAGGAAAAAAAAACCACACACACACAAAACAAAGCAAACCAGTCCTAATGTCCAGTGCCTGGTACTTTGCAGGTGATTGACACATACTGTTGAATAAGTGAACGAGGCAGTGGGTAATACAGGGTTAATCTCTCTCTCTGACCACACCAAGCCCTCCCTCTACCCACCCACCCTGCCCCACCCCCTGCTGTAAACACCATGAAAATCTTATCATTCAACTGACCAAGGAAATGCTGCTCCGTCCAACTGTTCTATTCTAAGGAGATGAACTTGAAACTCACTCTTAGACGAGTACAACAAATGCTCTTAAACTTGAAATATGCCCTAAAGAGGCCCCAATTCCTGTCCAGGGCCAAACAGCAACAAGCTGAGCAGTTCTACAAAGTCACAGCATGTTCATGGCCTTGTGACAAGAAAGCACAGCAGCTGCTCTTCCAGAAAGAACATTTGCTTAACTGTTCCAGAAGTTGCTGGAATGCCTTTATTCTTCAGTCGAAGAAGCAGCCAGCGCCCGTTCCTTAACCCCTGCACTCCACCATCTTTTGCCCCTCCATTCATAAATTCATCCATTCAAAGTTATCTTATGTGCTGTTGGTACTATGCTAAATGCTGGGCAGAGTGGCACTAACTTCTGAACTTTCCTACCATTCTTAAGTCACAGACTCACAGAATACAGAGAATCTTGGTTTTAGACACAGGAGGAAGTGGCAACCCCCAGAGAGTAAGCAATACCTTGACACCAACTCTCCAGGAGGAGGCTTGTGGCACCACTAAGAAGGAAATGAACCAAGTATATAAACTCTCAGTTTGTGATCTAGAGGCTCGGCTCCTGGGCCTCAAATTCTCACCTTCTACTCAAGAACTCTGATGGATTAGCTCATCTTAGCCTCCTGTTTCTTCACAATAAATGGGATAAAACATGACTGCATGAAAGAGTTAAGGAAGTAGTTCAATAGTAGGCCACGTCATATAAAACTGATCACTAAGTACCTCGTTCACTGCTTGGTAAATGCTCCATTCTCGTGTGCTTGCTATCACTAGTGAGGGGCCCCTGACCTAGACAGTTCCAAGCGAGGCTACCTCTTCACATTGTACCCCATAGGAAAAGCACTGTCTGGAATTGTGCAGTTCACGATCCTTGCAGCTGAATAAAATATCCCTGATAACCACTGCGGGGTGAGCATGCAAAAGTTGTGCTTCTCAGCTAGGCGGTGGTGGCACATGTCTTTAATCCCAGCACTCCTCAGGAGGCAGAGGCAGGCGGATTACTGTGAGTTTGAGACCAGCCTGGTCTACAAAGTGAGTCCAGGACAGCCAAGGCTACACGGAGAAACCCTGTCTCAAAAAAAAAAAAAAAAGTTGTGCTTCTCAATGCAGATTCTCTGGCTATTTCTTAATAGGAAAAGGGTGTCATTTGCTTGTGGGCCATGTAAGAAATGCATCTCGATAACAAACCAGTGAGTTTTAACACTACACAAAGGATGAACAAAAGGCACAAGACATACACAAAAGGCAAACAGGAAAAGAAGTGTTTGCCAAAGCATGCTAAGAAAGAAAGGGGTTTCCCAGTAGATGAAGCTCCAGTGTGTCCCATTTGGTTGCCTGGGAGGTTGTGGTGTGGTGTGTCACCAACCTCAGGTCACGTGTCACTGTAACATAAGCCAACACAGGGATGCTGAGATCAGGCCAAATGGCAGCCGAGCGAGAGGTTGTGAAGAGAGACCAGGGGTAGACAGGAGGAGAGACCTCTACTCAGCAGGCTGGAAGGGGCTGCACTGTGCAGCGGGCATGACCTGACCCTTTCAGGAGAGCATCTTTGGTTCTGAAAGTTGTCCTGCACAGGCAAAGTGAGACTGACACTGCAAGCATTGGTCCTGCTGTGGTCACTTATGATGGCTGCCTAGTGGTTTTCCACCTCCCTGCTAAGCCCTGACGCTGTGAGGACAGCTGGAGCAGGCTCCCACTGTGCCTCCTGTGTAGGAAACACAAAGGGGTTTGATAGGACCTGTCTCTCCTTTGCTGCCACCTTGACCTTTAGTCTCCCACTCAGTGCCCCTCATGGCTTCCAGCCATCTTCCTCAATCTGGCACCCTCTTCAAACTCCTCCTTGGGAGTAGAAGAGAGCACATTAGCAGAAGGATAAATACTAGAAACTGGTTTCTTTTTTCTTCCTTTTTTTTTTTTTTTTAATTCTTATCATTTATAGAGCCCAATCTCTCCATGGTTAATCTCTGATAAATTCACTACATACAAACCCTATCAAATCATTGTCTTTCCCCCACCCCTCCTTCCCTTCCTCCTCCTCCCCTTCCTCCTCCTCCTTTTCCTCCTGTGAGGCAGGGTCTCATTATGTATTTTGACTGGTCTGGAACTTACAGAGATCCACCTGCCTCTGCCTCCTGAGTGCTGGGATTAAAGGTGTGCTCCATCGTGCTTAAGTCTTTCTATATGGAGCCTGATAGCAATATTTGAGGAAGGATTTTAAAAGGCCCACCTGCATAATACGTGCAAGGACAGAAGCTTCTGGGCATGTTTCTGGTGTGGTTTTTTATGCTATGGGATTCAGAACGTATAATCATGGTTGGCTCGGGAACTCTCAAACGCTGGCCACGGTATACGCAGTTAGCTTCTGAGTCGTCTGTGAATGCTTCCTCACTTTCTGAGCTTTGGAACCAGAGACACAGAGCTGAGTTTGGCAGGAAGAGTCGGGTAGAGAAAAGGGAGGAGGGAGAGGTCCGAAGTAGGAATTCCAAAGACAGCGCAAGTCCCAGTGCGTCAGGGAGATGAGGTAACTTCTTTATCTGAGACCGCCAGCCTGGAGAATGCAACTGATGGCAGATAAGTGTCCTTTCCAACTTCCTCAAAACAGCTCCCCGAGGTTACTACCATTCCCATCCTACAGATGGCAAGCCAAGGCTCAGAGATAGAAGAACTCTTGGTTTGAGTCAGCTGACTATGGACGGCACAGCTGAGATAAGGAGCCCACCGGTGATGGTGATGTTATTCTAAGCTCCTGATAATGTATCTGGCTCAAGTTCAAATCATCTGAACTTTAACTGTTTACGGTGTTCTCCCCGATACTACTCAACAGGAGCAAAGACAAGTCTAGGAGGAAAATGAGTGACAGACTAAGCAGGTGCAGGAGGGGGAATTCCTAAAAAGAAGAACCACTGAAGGGAGGAATGGACTCATCGCTAGGAAGGGGTGGGGGAGGGCAGGGCTGGAAAGCCAATCCCAAAGGGTGCAGAAAACAGAAAAACTCTAAGACTTAAGAGAACAAACAGCATCATGTGTGGCTTCCTCTAGCTGCTAGATGTGAGACACCTGGACACTGGCGAAGTCTGCCCACCTGAAAAGGGGCTGATAATAATTCTCACCTCATCTAGTTGTTCAAAAGACAAAGGGAGACGATGGACAGAAAGCTCCCAGAACAGCACACACCGCAAAACAGTCACCTTCAAACCACACTGCCTCGGGTTGAGAGCCACTCCCAGTGCCAGGGAGGCCTCCATCTTCCTCTTCAGCAGTGTGTGTAATTTATTTCATTCCAAAGTCAGCAGATCTGACTTTGCTTTCTAATTCTGTCCCCCTCCTCCTATCATGCAGCATTCTGTTCTGGAAACTGGGGTTATGCTCCGCCAGTGTCTTACACTGCCTCCAGCCCTCTCTCTCCAGCAGCTAGACTTTCCAGCATGGACACTCAACTCTCTGCTCTAGTCAAACATTAACTGGTGGAGTAGAGGGAAAATCAGTCTGGCCTGTTTCCGCATTAACTCAACAGTTCTTGCGGATTCCATCAGCTGTTGAAACCAGTGGAAATTCTACACTAATTAGAGTGTTTCACACGGGTGTTCCTCTTCTCTGCCTGACAGTTAATGCCACAGAAAGAGGAAAAACACAAAGTACGTTTTACCTCAAGCTCAACTTGCAGCTTATGGCTATTCACATTGACACAGAATAACCAAATCCAAACAGACAGATTCAAATATTCCTCCTATCTCCCCTCCTGTGAAAGTTGTCTCTAGGCTTATATTCTTGGCCAAAGGCATGTTAAAGCTTTCCCCACCCCCCCTTTCCTTTTCTTTTTTTTCCATTTCAGTGAACCCAGCTCTGGAATATTCAAGGACACAGGAAGACACAAACAGAAGTTGCCTAGAGCCTGACTGCAGACGCTTTGGGAAGGAGCCAGCAATGCCACTGTGTTCAATGGCTTTGCTGGCTCCATAGGGTGCGGCTATGATGCTGACAAGGGGGTGGAGCGACACGCAGGCAGGTGTGCACTTACTTCATGGCTCTACTTACTTCTTGCCACTGCTCTGCCCTCCAAGTGTAGAGAGGACATGGCGAGGCTTGGCAGACACGCTCCGACTCGGGTCTGGTGTATGGGCTGCACTCGCTCTCTCTGGCTGTTTTGTGTGTCCCGATCAGACAGCCCACATGCCTCTGCTGCACGCCTTGGCCACAGGACACAGAGCACTGTGGAGACACAGGATGTAAGTAGGCACTTGGGCTCTTTCTGGAGGGCGGGAAGGGGTGGGTCACAGAGGAGGGCAATGCTTTCTTAATCCAATGATTTTCACAGCAGTCAAAATGCTTTCTCATTTCCAAGGAGGGGGACACCAAGGCAATGTCTAAAAGCTGGAAGCTCACTGCCAGTGCTGGACAGGGAGCAGGAGCCGCACAAGCGGGGGAGGAACCAAAGCTCTCAGTGGATGACAGGGTGGAGAGACTGTGGGGAAATGGCACAATCCAGACGGAATGCTGCCACATTGAAACAAAAAACCAAAAAGCCATGCAGGACTTCCATCCTGGAAGATGTATGGAGTTTGAAAATTGGGAGATACAGTTCTATAGTCTAACCCACAGAGAGCCAACCATTGACAATTAAAGCCGTATAAGCAGAATGACCTTCTCCTTGCCCCCTTATTTTCTAGTCTCTATTCCTGGAGACAGAACACTGCTTCGCTTGTTTTTTGTTTGCTTGTTTTTTGTTTGTTTGTTTGTTTAAATCATGGAATTCACTTAAGTATTTATGCCTACTCATATCTCAAATGAATAGATGAAGAATAAAAGCTAATAAGGAAAAATAATTTCCCCAGGCTTAATGTTTTCAGTCCTTGAAAATCCCATTAATTACAATGAAGCATTTTGTTGACCAAGTTGCAAAACACCAATTAACTTTCTCTTAAATTAATTTTTTAATGGTTTCCTCATTGCTGGTTGCATAATCTCACTTATGGGCGAGCCAAGAATTATTGTCTTTATTAAGGTTTTGGCAGTCAGAAACCAAAGGCAACTTTTGGTTAGAGAGAACTGCATAATGCTGCACTTAGTTATTAAAGGTTATTAGCAATTTTGAGGAGCATAAATCAGCCTCTATTGATTTTCCTGGTGTTGAGTAACAAAGTTTTCAGACACTCATGCCATGTAGTCAAGAGGAAGTCTCTTCTTAAAACAGAAACAGGCTCTTTATGCTAGGATTGCACGCTTGTCCAATTTACTTGTAGGAAAACTCAAGGTGCTCTGTGAATGCTGGAAATTCTGTCAAGACACACAGGCAAGTGGATGCTTCTGCAGCTTAGGCTCCTTTTGAGAAGGCAGCTTGGGAAATCCTATTGTTTCAGAAAAGTCTATGCTGGGGAACAGGCTCATGGCGCACATCAAAGGGGGCGGAAGACAATGCTTGGTCCCAACATCGCTGCTATTGTTTGGGTTTAATTGGATTAATTGAATTGAATGAGTTTGTGACCCACAAGAAACCAGACTTTAAAGTCATTATGTTCTGGGAAGGAGAAGGCAAGGACCCTTAAATGCCACAGATGGCTTTGTTCCAGACAACAGCCACTTAGCTCATTGGGACTACGTGAGTAATGTTTTACACTGGCCATACTGGGAAAGAAAGGGAGTAAAAGTTACCCAGCAAATGATAGAAATATTCAAGTGTCATCGACAACAACCAAAGAGTTCTGCATATTTGAACTTGGACTCTTAAATCCAAGAATATACCTCTAGAACAACGAGCAACAGAAATACAAAGAAAATAATAATGCAAACACATTGGAATTTGATACAAAGCTGATATAAGTCTAAAAAAAAAATCATGTGTTTTCCCACCAAAGAAAAATGGGGAAGGCCTCTAGAGTGTCTCGTACTAATTAGGCTGTGAAGTGAATGGCACCTCTTTGTGTAAGTGTGTGTGGGGAAGGGCGAATACACGTCTGCAGGCATGCAAATGGTGGCCTGTGGTCAGTATTGGGCATCTTCCTCAATTACACTCCATGCTATTTTTTTTTGAGAAAGGGTGTCTCACAGAACACAGAGCTCACCCATGCAGCTACATTGGCTGGCCAACAATCACCAGAGTGGGCCTACGGAGGCCAGATTTTGACCTGGGTGCTAGAGATCTAAACTCCATCCTCACACAGGCAGAGCATGCACCTTCCTGGCGAGCTGTTTCCCTAGACTCCCAAACCTCCTTTTTGATGCTATCGTTACAAGTGCCTGAAGTGCAGGTACTAAGAGTTGTAAGTACCTACAACTTCAACAATCGCTTCTTACAGTGTCTCATCCTTCTGCACAAGGCAAACGAAGACACAGGCAACTTTCATCATATGATTTGTTGTTCCCGCGTCTGACGATCATCATGTCGAAGGCAACTTTGAACTAATACTTTTATTGATTCAAAACTATTACCGTGACTTAAATGGAGAGTGAAGTGCAAACCCTGCCTTTCTGGCTAATGCATTTGTGGTAATCTCTGCTCCGAGCGAGGTACGCTGCAACTGAATTTCTCTCTGGTGCCCTGGTCCACGGAAGACAACAATGTATGTACAGAGGCAGCTAGCCTTGCTTGATGAATTCTGAGAGATTATGCAGAATCCCTTAGGGGGCAGGAAAAAAAAAACCAGCATCAGAAAGTCCCCAGCACGATCCTGCATCTGGTTATGCTCAGTGAACTTTTTAGTTCCATGGCACAGGACATCTGCGCCGCCTTTATTAACGTGCCCCTCCCATCATCTTGGCAGGGCTGGTCTGTTTGAAAGGGTGTGAAAGGAGATGCTTTCCATGGTGAACTGCTGAGCTGGGAGGCAGGCATCTTCTCTTTCCGTTCCCTGCTGTGCAAATGCTAGAAGGCAGAACTCACTGGCTTAAGCGGAACTTGACACTTACTTAGACTGTTTATATATATATATCTGTGAAATTTCTCATGTTCGGAAAAAATCAATAAAATACTTGAAAAATTAGAAAGGATTTTCTCACACAGTTTCTCCTGGTATAATGCTGAGCTTACGGTGGCGCCGCTATTTTAAAGTGGGGACTAACTTCAAAATGGGTGTTGAGGTCTTGTATACATAGTAACATCAATAAAGCTTTTTATAAATAATAGCATCACCCACTAAGCTCTCACGAAGTGCGGTCCTGTGTGCTGGGCTCTATATTAGGGTCTCAGCCAAGTGCTTCTCGGTGGTAGGGGCTTCTGTGCACTGTAGAAGTTTGGAGGTGTTCTTTCTGTCTCCGCTAAACTCAGTTACAACTCCCTCACTGCAGGCTGTGGTAACACGGCTACTTGCCTCATGGGATACAGAATTACCTTCAGTTGAGTGAATAGCAGTGTGCTAAGAATCTTCTACAAAATATTATTATTATTTTATTTCTTAACAAACCTTCCCAATGGATATTCCATAAATAAACAAATCGAAGAACAGAGATAATGGCCTCATCTCAAGGACAAACAAACAAACCGAAAATTGAATCAAAATCAAATTTGCCGAGGCAATGTGGAAAAGTCATTGTGGATTAGAATTTGACTCTCAGTTTTAAGACACGGTGCTACCACGAGGCAATGCTTTATACTATCCCAGCAAAAGTTGGGGTGAGAAGTTTATATTCAAACAATGCACCACCACCAGCGTTCACGGCTCAAATAAAGCCCAAATAACTGAGACCAGAAAGTCCTTAAGGAACTCTGTTTCTCATCGCCACTCAGAGGATCACTCCCTTAAACGTGTAGCTTAACACTGTCTCCAGAAAACGCTTGAACAACCTCCCACAGCAAACAGCACCCATCACTTTGCTTTTCTTCTCACTACGGGAAGAGTCAACACCAAGAACGGCGGGTGAGTCAGAGGGCAATCTATACATTTGCTACAGAGATCACTTAAAAAAATGCTTTCTTGTGACTCCGAGATACCATGGCTTGTATGGCGTCCCGTTACATGCTATGGCGCTAAGGAGGTAAAGTAGACGGAGATAATTCTGCAGTGTGTAAGGGCCCATCCTGACCCCAAAACTGAGAAAAAGGCCAGTGACTCAAGAACGATGACTGAAGTGATGGCTGGAACTCAGGACTGCTGGAAAAAAAAAGCAGGATTACTTTCAACCCAATATGTTTTTCTGATCACGTTATGGGTGGGGAGGGAAGGGGGTCCTAGAGGACCAGCGTAATCCTAGCAAACGGTACCCAGAAGGCTTTGGCCCCAGGAGAACGTTGAGCCTTCATGGCATTAGGCTGAATCAAGAACCCAACAGTGATTTTTGTCTTAAAATTTCATCAGCATCTCCGAGCTCTTGATCAAAATCACCCAAGCAAATCGAACATGAGCGTTTAAGGGGAAAAAGAAATCCTTTAAGACTTCAGTGAGGATTTTTCTTTTATGTGATTTCCTTTACAGCTTCAAGATTTCAACGGACCCAGAAATGAAACACCCACTTTACATCACCAAACTCCATTTGGGGAAGGGACTATGAGGTATGAGGCAAAGTCCTATGCCAACATCCAACGTGTCCGATGATCATCAGACACGTTGATAAGATGAAAAATTGTACTAATTATTCTTTATACTTTGAAGACAAGATGACTGCAATATTGCTCCTAGCAGAAAACAGAAGGGCCAGATATAGCATTTAAATATTGTCGCAACTGAGCACTCATTACTTTTGCTTAATCTCATGGCCTAATGTTCTTGTTACTACCAGCTAAGCAGTGAGCTGGTGATCCTTAATCATGCAGACAGTCTTCCCACGTCAACCGCTGGCCCGAGGGATTTTCAGGTCCTGCCTCCTTTTATGACTTATCCCTACAAACCAACTCGGAGTGATTGTTTTGAACAGGTATGTTTTTTTCCCCCTAAGGAGGCATTTTGTTAATAATTTATGTTTGAAAAACAATTAAACAAACAAAACAGGCTTTAGCTCTAACCATCCTAGCTTCGTAAGCAATTTCAGGCTTCTCCTGGATGTTGCAGTAAAACTCAGTTTGTGTTTACCAATAAAGAGCGAAAGATTCTTTTATGCATCTATTTAGTGAATACATTGGCCATTTAAGGCGTATGATGTTCGCGTGCTCTGAGCTTGGTACTCTGCGGGGAAAATGCATTAGATAAATAGATAAGAGAAGGCTAAAGCACATAACGAAGAGTAACAGAGCGTGAGAGCCTACAAGGGGACAACCTAATTAGTGTGGCGTCTTAAATAATGTTAGCTGCAGGCTTTGCATGAACTGAATAGCTCCAAAAACAAAAGGGCTGGAAGTTAAAAGATGATAATGGTCACTTAGAAACCATTAGGGGGGATGACAAGTGTGACACACCGCCTTGAACACGATCCCCCCTATGGAAGCCGGAGGAAGGCAGAGCGCGGGTTCTTTGATTGCCAAATTAAAGGCAACAAGCAAACCCCAGATGTTTCTTTATGACGCAGCCTCGAGAGGGACAAGGCTGCTGTGCTGGGGAATGCTACACTATTGCTGTACTCTCCTGTACAGGGGAGCATGGGTAGCGAGAACAGTGATGTCAGCAAAGGACATGTAAGCAGTGTTCAGGTTTCTAGAGGAATTTTCCACTACAGTGTTAAAGTGGAAAAGCCTCAGCTCTTCCAGGGCATCCAAAGCTGGAACAACTCCAGAGGCCACACAGCCTGAGCCTAGTTTTCACTGATTCTAGGGAGTCCTTGGCACACAGCATGGGGGAATAAGAAAACTGGAGACCTCCTGCTGAATCCGATCGGCAGAGAGAAGGCTCTGCGTTACGAATATAACGTTTTAAAAGAAATCGAACCTCACTACTGCTGCTTCCAAGCAAGCTCCTTAACCCTCAGAGAGGACAAGACAGGCAATGGGGTTGTGAGAACTCCTGTAAGGATTAGTAAGTTTAGTTTGTTAAGCTTTTAAAGTTGCTTTTACAGGTTCAACAAGAGACTGTAACTGGTGTCCTGGGTCCCTCTTGTCTTCCACATCTAAAGCATACATCACTCTGATCCCAACAAAATATTAGAGAGTCTACTGGATTCAAGCCCAGCCCCACTCCCTGCCCCAGCAAAGCACTTGGCATTCATTGCTGCATTAAATCTAGCTAAGAACCACAAGAAATAGGCCCAGGACGGTCAAACAAACCACCCAATTGTTACACGGCTACAACATGACAGAGAGCATCCCTTCATGTTCCCCCATCTCAGTTGTCACAAGCAAACAGGCAGAGAGATAGTGGCTAGTGTTTCATGTTGGTGATTGCGATGGTCTGAAGATGCACTGTCCCACAGGTCCATTTTAGTTCACTGTGGGGTGGCAGGTGCAACTCGCGGAGATGGGTCATTGGGAGTTGCCTTTGAGGGTTACAGACAGGTTCCACTGTTAGCTCTATCTCTGTCTTTCCTGGCCTGTCAAGATGTGAGCAGCTGCTCCCCCAAACTGCAGGCGCACAGACCATGCCGCACCAGCTGCCATGATGGACCAATATCCCCTGAAACAGTAATTCAGACGACACCCATTTCCCGCCCCCCTCAAGTTGTTTCTGTTAGGTATTCCATTCGATCGGAAAGAATCTCCAGGTAAACCGAGCCCCAGTTTACCTGAGCCAACAGCTCACCTCAGTGCAATCTAAACTAGGCTGTTCTACGTGGTGAATGGTGTTGCCAGGCCACCAGCCAGATACCAAAGGGCCACTCCGCCTTAAAAGGCTGCCGCCTATCACCGTATGAGATTCAGCCTCAGGACCTCACCACTGCAGGAGCTGCCAATGCTCTGTTGACCGAGGTCACTCGTACAAGGCCACCTAGTCAGCCAGGTGAAGATACCTCCCGGTTTGCAAAACGAAAACAATGCAGAGAGATCCAAGCGAACGCATTTGGTGTCAGGCATGGGACGGGACGGAAGGAAGCAGTTGGGTAGAAGCGTTGCTCACCTGACTCCACGTGCCAGCCTTCCATCTGGGACACCGTCCTCCTCGGCACCTTCTGTGCCCATGTGGCTTAGTAAGGTGCTTACAGTACGCACTCTCTAAATGGCTTCCATCTTTTGCCAAGCAGTAAACATTTCGTTGTTTATGCCCTCGACCACAAGAGACAGAACACTGCAATATAAAGCAACGGCAAGGTTGTTGTTGTTGTTTTTTTTAACACAGTGACTTTGATTTAAAAAAAAAAAGGAAGAAAGAAAATGTGTAATGTGACCATAAGATCATGTCTAATGAGAGTTATCATTACTTGCTCCCCCCCCACCCCCCACTTTTCAGCATGATTCTGGAGAATAACTCCAAGTCTTATTGGGAAGAAAGGTGGCAATAGGAAAAAAAACAAAACAAAAAACCATTCATGCATTATAGCGGCAGACCTGTGCGGCGTGTTGGTGTATATGGCAACATGGGAAGATCCTGACAATTTAACCTGAAAACTACCTCTTGATTCTGAAATTACTATGGCTTTTTCATGGAGGGAAGTCCCACTACAGAACAGTAAAGCACATCATCAGTGAAATATCTCCTGATTCATGGAATGGCATAAAGTGCATTTCCAATATGACCGCGTTCAATTTTCTCAAAGATCGTATTTAAGGAAACTCTCCAGCTATTTTGTTAAGGGGAAAATCTCTCATTTACACCAGCCCATTGGAAAGATGTGAAAAAGGCAAGAAAAAAAAAACTCTGAAAGGTTAGCTGGTGGGTAAGTCTGTGCCAACTGCAGGAGGGGGGCATTACCTTTCAACTTTGATCTGTGGGCTCACTGGACTGTTTTAAATGTGACCTTGTCTGACCACATCTAAGAAACTTGACTTTGATTTCAGATTAGGTTTCTCAGAAAGGTTTAGGAATCAAAGTGCCCATGGAGTCTGGACAAGAATGTGATGTGACAGCTTCTTGTAGACCAGGCAAGAGGCTGGCCCCAGTGGGCGCACTGAGACATTTAACATCCAAGGCCTCATTAGTAATTACAGAGTCTTTACTACAGCCATCATAAACTGATGGCTCAGATCTTTAAAGACGTTTTATTCCCCAATATAATGGCCCTGCTTCTACAGGGGAGTAAATTTAAGAATGGAGAATAAAAGGCAAAGTCTCAATGAAAACAGATTTCACATTACGTTTCTCTTGACTTCACGTTTCTTATTCCCCCAGAGTAACTTTATTTTATTTTATTTTTTGGCTTAAATTACCCAAGTGCCCTTTTTTGCTTAATAGACAAACAGCCCCATGTAAAACAAGGGGCCTAATGCTAATTTTATCATTACTACCAGACCTCCTCAAAGTTACACCATTCATAAATATGCCAAAAATGCTTTTCTTTTTAAAAGACAAACCATTATAAAAATTTTAACTGTAGCTGGTAGGGAACTTAATATTTGTTTGTTAACATGTTTGCCTTTAACTTTCTACTTTGAGATGTGAAATATTCATGAATATATGATTTTGAAGTATCTATTTATGGAAATCTTAATATTTTATCATTTGGAATGAGCAAGCCTAATTGGAAGGTTTGTATCCAAACCAAAACCTGTAACAGCTCATCTCAGTGTTTGGGTACATGTAGAGTGCTGAATATCCTTTTCAAAGGCTTCTTAGGATGAAGTTCTTAGTCTCTGAGAATGACTAATGGCTTGCACAAAGATAATCCCTATTGCAAATTACCAATTCATATTTTTTAAAAGATTAGTTTACTTATTAAGTATACAGTGTTGTGACTGTGCGCTAGAAGAGGGCACCAGATCCCAGTATAGATGGTTGTGAGCCACCATGTGGTTGCTGGGAATTGAACTCAGGACCTCTGGAAGAACAGGCAATGTTCTTAACCTCTGAGCCATCTCCTAGCCCCTGCCCCAATTCAAACTTCTTCTTTTTTTTTTTTTTCTGAGACAGGGTTTCTCTGTGTAGCCTTAGCTGTCCTGGACTCACTTTGTAGACCAGGCTGGCCTCGAACTCATAGCAATCTGCCTGCCTCTGCCTCCCAAGTGCTGGAATTAAAGGGCATGTACCACCATGCCTAGACCTCATAATTTTAAAAATGTTACTTCGGTAAGAAAATATGAAGTCATAGTTACAATTTGGGATAAATTCATTTGCTTAATGAACAAAAGGTTTATTTTGTACACACTGTGTATGTGGTAGAAATTATATAACATACTGGAAATATTGATAGAGTCCTTGACCTCAGGGGGCTTATTGACCAGTAATGGGAATTAATATTGCTCAAGTAATGACAAAAATAAGTATTGTATATGTGTTGTCACCGAGTTGACATCTAAAAAACAAATAAGTGAGTGATTGAAGGAGGGCTCCCTGAAGTCTTCTATGGGGCTACACCGGGCAAGCTTGAAGGCCATAAAAGTGAGATTGAATTATAGTGAGCACATATTTGAGAAGAATTAATTCAGGATAAGGAGTAATCTAATTTTTGTTTTGAAAATTCCACTTTGACTACCAAGTCAAGTACTAGATATGAACACAGGGTAAGTGGAAGCCATCAGATTTGTGTCAGCAAGAGATGGTAGCAGTCTGGATGACCATATAGAGGTTCTCAACCTGTGGGTTGTGACCCCTTTGGGGGTCCACTGATCCTTTCACAGGGGGTCATATATCCTGCATATCAGATATTTACATTATGATCATGGTAGTAACAAAATTACAGTTATGAAGTAGCATCAAAAATAATTTTATGGTTGGGCGTCACCACAACATAAAGAACTGTATGAAAGGGTTGCAGCATTAGGAAGATTGAGAATCACTGGTATAGAAAGTCTGGGTGGGGAAAGTTGGTAGGTCAATGTTTTTTTTGTTTTTTGTTTTTTTTTAAAGTAGGAATGATAGTACCTTATGGGCCAGCTATGGGATGAAGAAAAGAAGGCAAAAGATGACATTCAGATATCTGGTTTGGGCAACTGAATAGATAGTGATAATATTTGCTACCATTTAGAAAGATGGTTCACACCGGGAGAAAAAGCACTGAGAGTCAAGGGTGTGTTTATTTGTAGGAAAAGGGTCTGACAGAAAGCATATGGAATAGCAGGTGGTAAGATTTACTTGATTAGAGTGAAAAAAAAAACTACTTCTTTTTGGCTCATCAAATAGACATGAGCAAGCTTAGAGCAAATATACCTTTAGGAACAGTCATTTGTGTGTGAGCTGTCCAAACAAGCTAGCCCTCAAAACGAAGTGGAAAAAGAGAGTTCATGAAAGAGTTAATAATCTGCCAGAGTCGTTAGAAGATGCCGCCTACCTTCTCTAATCTAGCCAATGGACAGGACAGTCTCCACAGTTATGTGGAGAGCATGGACTGACTTAGACATGAACTCTGGTGCCCCATATTTAACCACTTCCCCTTGGTGGGGAGGCCTGGTGGCACTCAAAGAAAGAACAAGCAGGCTACCAAGATGAGACTTGATAACCTATGACCATATAGTGGGGAAGGAGGTCCACCTCGGTCATAGACCTAGGGGAGGGGAATAGGGTGAAAGCAGGAGGGAGGGAGGAATGGGAGGATATAAGTGATGGGATAACAATTGAGTTGTAATCTGAATAAATTAATAATTAAAAAAAGAAGACACGGTCTAAAAGAAAGTAATGCTCTATAGAGTCAGAACTAGAAAAGAAAGTCTCAACATCCTCACATTCACTGTGTGCCAGACATTGCCCCAAGATGTTATTATCCCTAAGGCTTGTATACTTTAGCCATCCCAACCTCCCAACACAATTCAGTAATACAGATAGGTACTGTTACTAGGGATGGGTCAAGTGGCATTTGCAAAACAGTACAACCACAATGCCTGAAATTCTGTTTCACACACACACTGCTCTAGTCCGAGTAGATATATTTCTATTGGGAATAATAACAGTGCAATGGGGGAAGAAAGCCATCAAGAATCTTGTCAGTGACTCTTGCGAGGTATACTACGAATCCACTAACATCTGTTGCCAACGAGCCAGTGATGAGCAAACTAAGTTCTAAATATGATGCCTTCAATATATAGATTCGCTGTCCTCTATCTATTTCTATGTGCATTTCCTTTGGAGGAGACTTTGAATGGAAGTGGAGACAGAAAAAAAGGAATGTGTCACTTTAGCGTGATTCAGTACACGTATTATTTGCCTGGGATTATTAAGATGTCAAAGTGATTAGGAAGTCCTCACGGTATCTCGTCAGACAGCAAACACTCTCCATTCGAGGTTTTCTTAATTACCATTGAAGAAAAGCAGTTGTTCGTAGAAATGCTCAAGTCTAACAGGCTCCTGAATAGGAGGACTATTATGGCTTCATAAAGGAGCTGTCACTCTGATACTCAAATAAACACAGGTTCCAGCTCTTACATTCCGAGGGAAAATTCTACCTGCTCATTCCCGTTTTTTTCCCAGGCAAAAGATGACATTTACATCAACCTGCGTCACCGAGACACAGTAGTTATACTAAGTACGTCATCTAGTACTCTTTATTTACTGGCCACACATCTCAAAGCTCTTGCTCCAGGGAACATTTCATTCCTTACATTTCGCAGCCGAAATAGCCTCCTAGTTTGCCAGGATTCTGACTTTTTCCTCTTGGGAAATGACTCAACATATTTAAGGGACCAATTCGTCCTCGCCCTCCCACCCCTAGCCCAGATTCGAGCAAGACTCTGAACAGCACTATCACATGCTTGGTACTTAGAAACACCAAGGTCAGCCAGACCAGATGCCTGGGATTTCAAACTGTTGTTTCTGCGGGGCCATTCAAAGGCATGCTGGAAGCTGGACTGTGCTCAGAAGCGCTGCCTCTGTCCATTCAGTAAGGTCTAAAAAACGTGAAATCCTTTGCATTTCAACTCAGCTGGTGGCCGTGAAACTCAAGATGAAGGCAGTGAGCTCTCATAGCGTCTCCCCAGAGGCTTAAACTCTCTAGAGAAGTAGCTCTAGACACGAGGTAGGTGTGCATCTGGTGCAATGGCTGTGATCTCAGAGGATCCTTGCAACTCATCTTTTCACTCAGGTCACTAAGGGTCATGGTTCCTTAATCGTCAAGAAGTCTACGAACAACCCCAGTGTACATCCCTGACCGAGAAGGGCTGAATACCGGAAGAGAATGAGTTCTCTGGGCTGTGGCATTGCTGAGGATGTGGACATACCTGGGATGATGGAGTTCTGTGTGGACTTGGCAAGTCCCTCATAAAGAACTTGGAAGGAAGAAGAGGGGAGCGTGGAGGTAAGAAGAGGAGGGTGGGGGGTCAGGTGTGTTCGTGGAGTATGGCTATCTGGGTGGAGCTTGAAGGCTCCAGGTCTGGGAGGCGGTGGGCCAGGACTGCCTGAACTGTGCCAGGTGTCTGAAAGACGTGGGTGAGTGGGTGGTGCAGGACGACAGCCCTTGTTCAGCTTCTGCAGAGATGATTTGTAATCTTGATAGATGAGGCTGTGTCTATGTAGAATGTGTAGCGAGGGATCCTGATCAACTAGTATCTATTTCTAAGCCCAGGATTGGCTATTTGCAGATAGAAAATAACAAGGATTAAAAGACCAAGAGAATGTTGGGTATTGGAGCCGATTAGCAAAAACGTGAGACTCTTCTGACTAAGTGAATTTTGGCAGTCAGATGGCTAACATCGTGCTGAGGGTGGTGGGTAGAGTGCTGTTTAGACTCTGTGCTTATTGCTTCTCAAGAGATTTCTCTTCTGGTGCTAGAGAATTGGAAAAATAATACCTAAATCATCACATTAAAAATTATTGGTCGCAACAACAAAAAGCTTTTCTTGATTCTACTATATTTTGCCTTTAACAGAACAAAGTTACATGTCGCCCAGGAAGTATGCCATCAGAGACGATGCCATGCCATTTGCAAGGCTCAGGCGTGTCCTTACCAAATACAGGGACACATGAAGTGAGCAGTGCACAAGTGTCGCAACACTGGGGAGGGTAAAAGGACAACTTTATACTCTAGAGCTTTTGTTCTACCATGAAAACAATGTAAATACAAGGCTACAGACTTCGGGGGTCACAGTTTCAAACATGCTGATGAATGGCAGGCCTAGAGAACCACGCGGAAACTGGAAAAAGACAGTATATGTAACTACAGTCAACACATGTTTATCTACTTGTATACTATAGCTGGTCAGAACATATTTATGAAATTAACACACAAAAACTAGAGCCTCACAGACTAGCACCACGAGCTACACATTATATTAATAAAGAACCTCTTAGAATCTCTCAGTTCTAATGATGAACTAATTTGATATAAGTGAAGATTTAAAAAAGGCCAGCCCCCAAAATAAACTTTGATCATAATTACTAACCGCTAGATTAGGCATCTCGTACTTAATTGTTAATGTGAACATGACACTGGGCTAAAGTACATTAGCGTCCCTCCTTTAATCCCAAAGAAATGTGGCTCAGGTATTATTGGGGGTTTTATATAGTGTGTATAAATAATAGTAAATAATATTATATAGACAAATATTAGGTACTATATAGACAAAGATGCTGAGGGCCTAAGAGAGACTTCACTTACCTAGAGTCACAAAACTGGGAAGCTGCAGAGTTGAGGTTTAAACACATCTCCATGTTCACCGTGCTAATCTAGACAAGGTGCTGGGTAAGCCAGGTAACTGCTCACTTCTACCTCCCTGTGAGAATGTCTGGAAGCAAGGACCTCAGAGAAATGCCTTGTAAGACTCCTTCAGAGTCCTCTGATCACTCAGCCTCCTACAGCGAGAGTGGCCAAGCAGTGCTAATAGCTCTGATTTCAGCACGTTTTACATTCTCTTCAACACATAGGAAAGGGAAGGCATGATAAAGAACAGATACAGAACATAAATACAAGCCCACATTGCCCCTTAGCTGAAATTGCACTCTACTTCTCTCTTTGCCATTTTGAGGTATACTAACCCTTTGGGGGTGCCTACCTAATGTCCTGTGGTGAATTATCATTTCTGTTGACTGGTGAATGGATCTAGGCCACGGTTATGGATGGAAGGCTGCAGGCTACAAGTTATGGGCTATCAATTCATGGAGGGGGATCAGTTTCTCAAATATTTGTATTATGAACCATCACAATGATTATTAAGTCCATTAATTTCATACTCAAGGCTTGAGAAGACATGAGATGACATGCTTAAGGTCATGCAGAAAGAAAGGCACACAGATAGAAAGAAGAAATCATTTGGTGCCAGTCACTCTGGAGGTTCTAAGGGTTTTTCATGCTACCAGGCTAACTAGGCACCCAATCTTTGCTTTACCAGTTGGGCACGCCATCTACAGCTAGCACAAAGGACAGAAAGAGTGAAACCAAGAAGATAGTACGCTATTGTGACTTTGAGGGACTTCCAGTGCCAACATGAACAAAAGTAAGGGTGGGTCCACGAAGCCAATAAAGAAGAGAATCTAAGAGGTGGCTGTTCATGGGAGCTAAAAAAAGAAAATGGCAGCTGGTTGCAAGGGGTTCACCTTGCTCCAAAATGCAAAAGAAGGTTAGAAGCCAGACAGACGTGAGATGGAATCATAACCACTATTTTAACATCGTGCCACTGGGGGCATGTGACTTAACTTCTCTTGGCTTAGATTTAGTCTCCGTTAAGGTGAGATAGTTGTGGTACCTGTGAACAATGCAGTTATGTGATATCTTAAGGAGATAATGCTTCCCATCTTGGGCAAACAACATAAAAATAAGACAGATTTGCTATAACCACCGTTATTTTCTATCCAATGGAGTCTTCTAGCATGTTTCCAGATATGCCATCATCAAAGTAGCATCTTTAAGGAAAATATTTGTCAGCTTATGTACCCTAAGGTTAACATTCCCTTGTAAAGAGCACAGAGACATCTAGAGATCAGACATGCATGCTGAAGATGCCTTTGCTAGCACCCTTTCCTCTTCTTTAGACTATCCCCTACTTAGTTCAGTCTCTTCACCAAAGTGAGAGAAGATGGGCATCTGAATGCCATGCATCTTTTCTGCTCATCCCTCTTGCTCATCCTTTTCATCTCCACCCACACTTCTGTTCTTCTCTGGACTCTGAGATGTAACTACCTCAAGTATCCTAGGTACAGAATTAGCATCAGAAACAACTACCACTAAATATACATTTACACCATACCCCCTGTCAAGAACCAAACTATTGAACAGGAAAAGAGAGAGTTTCAGCAGGAAATAAGGGCTGTGCTTTCAGGGTGTATAGCCAGTGTCAACTGGCTTGCTTGATGGCTATTTATGCTAGGACTACCCTGGCACTTATTAGCATAAAAAGGACCCCCAGAAAGCATGAGTTCACCAGGGAAGAGCACAGAAGAAAAATGATATGGTGGTCGCAATCATCCTTGCTTGATAGAAACACTAGGCCACCTTCCCACACTGGCCTCACCCCACCTCGTTGCTCTGGAAAAGCTGACTGCTAAAAGATCCAAGGAAAGGAACTATGATACATATGTCATCTGTTGGGTCATACTTCAAAACATCTGTCAGGATTGAGGCCAAGTAGGTGATCTCTCCTAACAGGAGAGATGGCAGAGGCCAGGCGTTTAAAGGGAGACAAACAGAAAGAAGTGCTCATGCTCTCAACCCAACAACCCCCCACCCCAAGAATTAGGAGGTGCAGTGCCCTCCAGCTTCCCCTCTCTCACCTTCATTCTCACAAGGGAAGTGGTTCACACTAGAGGGAGAGATGAATTTTAACACTAAATACAGCAGTACATGAAATCAGACAGTCTGTGGAAATCCAAACTGCTACAGACTTGTTCTGCAAGAATGTGATTATTACAGTTTTTCTCCTCATCAAGAGAGAAACAAACCCCATAAAAAGCTGCAAATTTAGTATCTGGTAAATTCTATCCTAGCTAAATGATGCTCAGGAGGTATGAGGCACATTGCATCGCCAGGCTCGATTCTTCTTAATGTACCTTGTGGCTGCCCAAGGCCACTGCACAGTTTTGTAGCTCTTCTATCCTTTTCATGGTTACCCATTATGGCCAGTTGTAAGCTGGCTTGAAGACAATAAGGGTGTTGGTGTGTTTTTCAGGAAAGGAGTGAGGATGGCATAAGGACCCACACTGCCTGCACTGCCTGCAATAAAGGCATTTATGAAAGCAGCCGAAAGCAAAACAAGGGCACTGGGTGAGACACAGGCTCCAAAATCCTTAATCTTGGATGCTCTAAAGGTGAGTGAAAAGGTGTCTGAGCTATAGACTAGGGAAATGTCTCAGTGGTTGAAACACTTGTGCCTCAAACATGATAACTGATATTTGAGTCCCCAGCCATGTAAATGTTAGTTGGGCATCATGGCCCACCTGTAATTCTAGAGGTCAGAAAGAGGAGACAGAGGATCTTTAGGGCAAGCTGGCTAGCCAAGATGAGCTGTATTGGGGAGTTCTGGGTTCAAATAAAAGACCTCGACTAAACAAATAAGGTGGAGAGCAACAGAAGAATTGGGGCTCTGCACATGTGCATGTTTGTGCATGGAGCATGTGCAGGTACACGTACCCACACGTTTGAATATACACACCCATGCTCCTGATGCATCACACACACACATACCTGAAAAGAAGAAAAATAAGAGGCATCTAAGTTAGTAACTGATGGACAAGCTATGGTTGGTGGGACCAGTAACTGAAATGTCTTGAAACGTGGAGGTGGACTGTGATTGAAGGTCTGGGGGTGGGGGTGGGGGAATCAAAGCAATCTAGAGATGCTTGTCAGCAGCTGTCAAGCCTTGGAAGTCCCACTTGATGTGACCTATGTTAGTATCCAAGGTCTGGGAAGCTTCAGTCACCACTAGGAATGCTTCTGTAGGAAAGCAATTCATCAATTTGTCTCTAGACTCTAGTGTATGCCTGCTGTACTGCATCCCTTTCAGGCCATGTCCCCATCAGTCATCTAAAAGACACAGAAGCAGTGTGCCTTTCCTTGTCTCCTCCAATCTGCATCACTTTCTTAGTCGGCCTGGCCCTTTCTCCATAACCTTAGTGTAACAGGAGCATCTTTATTTATATGAAAAAGTTGTAAAGTAGACCACACAGGTAGCCCCTTATGGTCATTGACTCTGATTCCAGATTCAAGCAACCTTGAGTTAAAAATATCTAGGGAAAATTTACACCTAACATATAGAGACTTTTTTTTTTGTTATTGTACCCTAAACATCACAGAAATATTTGTAGGGCATTTCCATTGACTTATAGTAAAAAGGAAGACATAGATAGCTTGTATAGAATACTACACTATTTCTTACAAAGGAACTGAGCTTCTCCATCTACAGAAGCCTGGGGGTTCCAGTGAGGGGTGCTGAAACCCCCACACCTGCAAGATAACAAAGGAGAACTGAAAAATTTTTAGGAAGCAGTATAGGTAACTAAGTGGTGTTTGGGAGGGTACTAATCCCACCGTAGAAATGAGGTGTGCCTAAGTATTTGAGCCCGTTGTATGCAGAGATCTGTGTCTGAACAGATGGGCAAAAGGTCATTTTAAGCATGAACCAAATCCGAGTTCATCCAACTTCACATTACTCTCCTGAGAGATCAAACTGAGTCTCCTCTCTCTCAACGTGCTTTATTCAAGTCCTTCATCTCTTTTCTCATCTCTTCCTCCTGCCTACATTTTGGTTAAAAAACAAACAAACAAACAAACAAACAAAAACGCTCAAAAATGCCACTGAGAAGAGATGAGAGGGGAAGAAGTAAAAACTGCCATGTAAACAAAATAAATGCTTTGACCTTAGGAAGGACTAGAATTATGTTTAATATTTTGCTGTTTTACAAATTTAAATTATTTCTGCACTATTCTAAGATTTACTGAAGAGGGACCCAAAGGCCGAGGAAGAAGAATTTGGCTTGGTAAGTACCATGGTTCTCTCTACTATCTAACTAAAGACATGTAACATGGCCAATACCGACTTGCATTGGTGTTCATCAGACATGAAATTAGAGCAGACATGCATCTCAGATGAATACGTTCCCAGCAGAAGTTCTCTTTTTCTCTCTACACATCTGTCCCTTTCATAGACCTTTCCATTTTTAAACAACAGGAATACCATCCTTCTGTCTTCCTAGTCCTTAAAACTTGGAGTCATGTGACTCCAGTGTTTATATTGTCACCTACAGTCAAACTCTCAGCTAATCCTTTAGCTCCACCTCAAAATATCTCAGGAACCTCCCGCACCTCATCGTCTTTCCCGTGGCCACAGTTACGTGAACCACCGATGTCCTCATTTGAGTTATCACAATGGCTTCCTAGAGAGGAGTGCCCGTTTCCGTCCCTGAATACAAAGCCAGCATCACCCTTTAAAGATAAAGCCATGTTCCTGTTCTTCCTACCCGACTCCACCCTGGGGGCTTCTTATCTCTCCCTTGGTGGCCTCCTCTGCTCACACCACGCTTTATCTCCATGTCTCTCGTTCCCTCTGTGGTCCTTGTATCCTGACCCCGCCTCCTCTGCTTCACTTCTGTTTGCCTTTCAGGATCACTAAATGCATTTTGTTTCTGGATGCCACTTGGTTTTCTTGTGTATTTGCCCTTATCTTCGTTTAAATGGAGATTGCTGGAGATGTCTGCAAACCTTCTCAAAACACGAGTTCCCGTCCCCTCTTCCACTGCAAGCCCTACTCTTCCCCCTGAGTCTAGTTTTACCTATGCATCTTTATCACCTTCTTTCAAAATCTCTATTCCATTCTTTATTTTGTTGTTACTTATAGGCTTCCCTTACTCCCTAGAATATCTACTTAGTAATTTGCTGTGCGGAAAACACCCAAGTAATTATACACATGCTCATGCACATGCTCAAATAGTACTGCTGTAGCCATTTATTCACAAGAACACCAAAGTAATAAGTCCACGTTTTCCACAATGCTCAATTTATTTTAAGGAAAAATAAATGGTAATCATTTTCTCCAATCTCTTGTGTCCATTCACTCCCAAATTGACTAATTATCCATGTAGTTTAATGTTTAATTTGCAACTACATAGCTGAATACTGTATCAGGGATAACTAATAGGAAGCTTATCTGAGATTGTAATAGCAAATAGCAAAAGGCAGATACTAGAAACACAGAATATGCTACTTCCAAATGTTAGACAAACACTGGGAGCTCAGATCTAGCTGGAAGTGGTGGCACATTCCTGTGATCCCAATATTCAGGAAGCCCAGATAAGAGGGTCATCGTAAGTTCAAGGCCAGCTTGAGCTAAGTAATGAGACCCTGTCAAAAACAGTAGCAATGAGAAGAAGAAGGGATAGGAAGGAAGGATGAAAGGAAGGAAGGAAGAAAAGAAAGAAAGGAGGGAGGGAGGGAGGAAGGGAGGGAGAGAGGGAAGGAAGCAGCAGCAATCTCTAACTGCTGATCCTCAGTGTTACATAATATCACGGCTACCCAGAAATCCTATTTTAGATTGATTTTTGTTTTCCAGGTATAAATATATATAATATAAAGATACGCAATAAACAAGATGCAATGGATGCAGTTTCATTGGCAGAGAGCTCTCCTAATATGTATGAAATCCAATGCTTGATTCACATCATCACATAAAAGCATTGTGGTGATGAAACTTTTGCTTGATTCACATCATCACATAAAAGCATTGTGGTGATGAAACTTTTAGTACTTAGGTGCTCAAGGCCTGCCTGGGATATGTGAGCCTGTCTCCATGAAGAAGAGGAGGAGAAGGAGGAAGAGGAAGAGGATGAGGAGGAGAAGGAGGAAGAGGAGGAAGAAGGAAGGAAGCCAAGTAAGGCAAGGCAGTCTATCAGGGACAGATAATTCCTATTTTCATTCTGATTGAAAGTCTATGTGCAAAAATCTGGAAGGTCCCACACTGATCCCAAGGCAGTATGTCTCTGGTTAGTACTGACTTTTTAACAAGTACCTTTTCATCTAGAGCAGCTATAGGTTTATGCAGGACTAGGAAGCCAACATTTTGTGCCTCTGAATTGTGTGGCCTGAGTCCAAGGGCTTGTGTCTACTGGCTCTTGACAAGCAGCCCCAGTACAGGGTCCTAACTCTCCAGCTGTTAGGATTAGGCATGTCCAGAAAAAGCAGGCTTCTTAGTTCACAGGACCTTTCCTGAAAGGACTGGAACCCTCACCCACCCAGTTGCTATTATCAGCCAGGGGAAACCAAGGCGTTTCAAAGTTACACCAAATCCAGTTTCCAAGGAGTCTAGATAGTTTTATTAAACCAAGTGAAGTGTAAAAAAGATCCTGCTCAAACAATGCAAATGTTCAACTCCTCCAACTAGTGACAAATAAAATGAAGCGGAGTAGGCCCTGCCTAAAACACTCTCGAGGAACATTCAGAGCTCAAAGACTCAGCTTCAAGATAATTTCAAAAGCTAAAGTGTTTCATCTGAGCCAGGGCTGGTGGTCTTTTTAATGAAACTTTCAGCAGATTTGACTCAGCTCAAAACTTGGAGTTTTGGACTCTATCAGGTGTGCATGCAAAGCTCACTGACACATGACACTGACAAATGTACCTAACTTTCTGATGTCCCAGGTTCCCTACCTGCCTAATGGATGTAACAAAGCGCATTCTGCAGGACCACATGGGGATTATCAAGGCTATGTGTAACACATGACCTGGGCCATGGCTTGGACCACAGCTCCAGACATTGCATGTCTTTGTTATTATTTCTCCATCCCAATCAAAACCACCTGGTCAATTGTAGATGAGTACCTAGCATGTCAAGTCAAGAAGTGTAAGACAGCCAATGAGACACCAACTGGACACTGTTCAGGATGGCACTAAGTAAAGTAAGTGTGATTTTCAGTAGTGGGATCACTGCTCACTGTTTTTAGAGAAAATCTGCACAGGTAAGATCCCTAACCTAGAGTACAGTTGTACTCAAAGACCAAAAATCTGATGTTTAAAATGAATTTATTATTTATTATTTATTGAGACATGGTCACATGCATCCCAAGATAACCTTGAATTTCCCATGTGCCAAGGATAATGTTAAGCTATGGATCCCCTTGTGTCTGTCTACTTCCTAAGTGTTGAGATTATAGGGAGGTGCCACTGAGGCCAGTCCATGCCAGTCCATGCAGTATGAAGATTGGAGCCCCGGGCCTTTGTACATACTAGGCAAATATTTTATCCACCGAGCTACTCCCCTGACCCCCTAGCTTTAATTGCAAGAGGTTTTGACATAGTTATCCCATGAATAACCTACAGTTCAATTTAATTTTAGAAAATGGCACCCATTTATCTCATGGAGAACCAAGTGTGAATGTCTCGTTTTCAGTAAGTGTTTCTGTAGTCTTCCATCACAGAGTTTAAACCTTGGGAGTGGGGGTGGGGAATGCATTGCCTCACAACATGTTAAGTCCCACTATGCTATTCTCAGGGTAACGGAAGTATCTTAGGTTAATTTTATATGCTTTTCCCTACCAACAGACTACTAGAGTGTCACAGCCCTGGTACCATTTTGGCAGAGTTGTCATACAGGGACCTTGGGCCCTACGTGGCTGAGAACAGTAGTGAATGTAGCCCAACACAAAACCACAAATTTACTTAAAACATAAAGGAGTGTGTGTGTGTGTGTGTGTGTGTGTGTGTGTTTATTTTCATGAAGATTTATTTTTAGATTTTTGCCTGTGTGTATATATGTATGTTTAAGTGAATGTGTACCACCTGTTTGCAGGTGATCATGGAGACTACAAGAGGATGTTGGGTTCCCCCAGAGATGGAGTTATAGGAAGTTGTGATCTTGACTTGGGTGCTGGGAACCAAACTCAGCAAGTGCTCTTAACCACGGAGCCATCTCTCCACCCCTCTGACATTTTTGTAATGCATTTGTACAATCATTAAGTATGAACTGTGTAGTTAACAATCTTAAGAAGATACATTGAACTTAAGAGTCTAGGGTTTTGGTCATATTTGTGACTTTATTAAAAGATAAGAAATAAGATTGATTTTTTTTTTCTGTTTGGACCCAAGAAATAAATCATCTACAATGTTCTCTGCTTAGATGACCTCAGAATTACACCTTCCATTTCGAGTGTATTTATCAGTACTTGTGGCATGAGGGTTGGGGTTGGTGGATATATAGGATTTGCCGTATGCTAAAGCAGCAATGGTTTACAAAGAGGAAATAGATGCTGGTCTGGAGGAGTGGAACCCAGAAATTTTCTTTCCTAGAAACTCATGTACAAAGCCAACTCAAAAAGATCTGACTCTATGAATAGCTCCTTTCAATGGGTTAAAAATCAGCAAAGAAATAACCAATGTCCCAAGGTCACAAAACAGTGAAAACATAGTCATCTCTGCAAATAGCCCTTCTCTTCCTAGAGTAGAGAAAGAGAATAATTGTATAACCTCAAAGACTTTATTGACTTAAAAGTAGGAATCTGGTATCAAATATATTCTGGAAATGTTGAGGGTCAATGACCCAATACTCATAAAAATATAAAAAACAAATTCTGAAGTGAGAAATCAGTAAACGTATAGGCCAGGCTACTTTGTCATCCTCACTAAGCCAGCCCATTGTTTCATGATGTCTGAAGACATTTTTGGGTATCACGGTGTATGACACTGGGGTAGGTAGAGATCAAGGAAGCTGATGAGCATCCTACAATGCCCAGAAGGGTGCCACCCAAAAAACAGGTTATCTGGTCCCAAGTGTCACGTTGGAGAAAGTCTGATTCGTACTTTCTTAAGATATAGATTGCTCTGCTCACTACCATTTTAGTTTCTAATCGGAATTGTGCTTCCCCATGTCCCAGGCAAAATGCTCATTAGAATTCATCTTGCATTTGAAAAAATTTCCTATATAGCAACCTATGTATTCAAACATGACACTGAGACCTCACCAGACGCTAGATACTGTTGGACTCTTAAACAGGCACGGAGTTCAATCATTGATGAAACATCTAATTAAAAAGAATCAACATAAGAACTATATCAAATGTCCTGAAATGTTGAGGAAATAGTCCCACCTACACCATCACTATTTTGTTTATAAAGGTGATCACTCAAGCCAGGATTTCCATGTGAACTTCATCTCACCACGCTGGGCCACATCAGTACACACTACACACCACCCCTCACCCCTGTGCCACCCCACGTCTGGTATGAGTGACATTTCCTTGTTGGTTTGCAAATTCAGTCTGGCTAGACGATCTATTTTCAGCTTATCCTTGCAGACCCTGTTGGCAGTTGACAGATACAGCCGGCTTCCCGGTATCCCAGAATGCTGTTTGTTTAACAGCAATGCCACCTCTCTGGAGAAGACTCTCCAAAAGCCCTTCCATCTCAGACTTTCAACAGAAATGACTTCTTTTTACCCAACTTTTCAACTTTAGTGATCTTTTTGAGATACAGGATGAGATAAAAATTTGTTGGGCTACCCTAGCTTTGCTGGGTGACTAATGCCATCCACCTTTCAACTGCTTGATGCCAGGAGAGCTTCCATTCCCAGAAGTAACTACCAAAAGTCTCTCCAGACTTTACTTAACAGTTCATTGAGAGATAAAAACTACCCACACGTGACAGCCACTGATTTATCCCAAGGCTCCAGGAAAGGCCTTCATGGTCCCTGAACTGGCTTGATTTGAATGGATGTTGGTGGAGAGCCAGGGCACACAGCCTTCCTGCCATGCAAAGTTAGGGACTTGGGTTACTAAATTGGGGAGCCTTGCTTAATAAAGAATATGCCTGGTAGGGCATGGACTCTCTTGCAACATATTCCAATGACAGTAAGGAGCTCTAGGGGACAGCACGCCCCCCTGACTTCAGCTGGTGTCACTGGTCACCCTAGAGGGTTTTAGATAGGTCACAGCTGATTCAGACACAGCCACGAAGAAAGGCACATGGCTTCCTTCATCAGGGTCCTGCATACAGAACTGCAGAACTAGGTAAGTTGGCTGGGTGAGGGTTTTGACTAAGTTCAAAGAAAACAAACAGCACACAGTTTTGGAAAAAGTCTTGTTTTTCGAGGAATTTAGACTTTGGGTAGGGGTGTGTTTTATTTATTAGAATTTGAGAGCAGGGACTGTATTGAAAGAAAGCTGGGATTTTTTCTGGGGGAAGGGAGGCATAAAAGGCACAATTTTCAATTGCCCAAGGGCCTTTTATTTCATTTGCACAGGGCAAAGGGAACAAACAGTTCAGGGAGGCAGAGAAAGGGCAGGAAAGAGAAAATTAAGTACGTTGGCAGATTCTATTCTGGGTGGGAGGGGGCAACACCCCCTATTCCTGTCATTATAGGGCCAAAGAGGAATTACAAATAGCTCCATAAAACGTATCTAAAAATTCAGTGCCTTGAAATAAAGCCAGATCTGCTCTTTTCTCCCTTGTGAAGGAAAACACAATCTGAACAATTTATTTAAGTAAGTGTTTAAGAATAATATATTTTGTAAACTTTCACAAATATACAGATAAATTATATAACCCCTCCCCTTACCTCCTCATCCAGAGTGCCCCGACCACTGATATTAACACCTCCCTGGTCACTTGGTTTAGAGCCCTCCAGCTACCAGTGCCAGCCTTCGCAGTGACCACTTTGTCTCTTGCTGATCAATCAAGATTTGAGGCCATTTCTGAATGATTGACGGTTTTGATTCTTTGTAAGTTTACTTATTTGGGTCTGAGATGCTTTGAAGAGTGGCTTAGGGGGAAATTGAATCTTGCTGTAATGCTTAGATGATCTGAGAATGAGTACGGGACTGATAAGGACTTCCTGATCATTGCCATCCTCTGGACGGCATCTTAATTGTGTGTGTGTGTGTGTGTCTAGGATTTTGTGTCTGGCCACTGAGAAAGAGAATTACTTGATGGCCTCATGAGTTCATTCTCAGGGAATGAGAATTCATTCTCAGTTTCTTTCAACTCAAGTGTGGGGAGGTGGGGGGACGGGGGGGGGGCGGGGGGGCTTCAATTTGCTGCGTGATTGAATGATCCCATCCAGGTTTTCTTAACTCTGCAGAGGATGGGCCTTGCAAAGGCAACTGACAACAATGAAGGTGCAGAAGAAGAGGGCAACACAGCTTTGGATTCTTCCAAAGTGTCTTTGAAATGGAGGCCCGCTAAGCTAATCTGCTCAGTGTCACCTACTGGGTTGAATGAATAAGAAAAGCTGTCCTCCTAGAGCTTTCTCTTCAAAGAGACAAGGATCTCCTAGAATCCAGCCTCTAAAGGTGCTCACCACTTCCTCCTTCTCCCTAAGGCCCTCAGCCTGGGCTTGCCTTTCCAACCCACTGCACACAGAACCAGCTTTCTCCTTAAGTGAACTTACTGCCTCTATGAACTTGAACTCGGAGAGGAGGAGAGGAGGGCTTGTTTTAACAGCTGCTTTTAACAACAAAAAGCTGGAGTTAACCCTCCCAAGACAGCTGCTTCGGATGGGATGGTCTGTCTTTACACTGCCTTGCTTTTCTCTGATGCCCAGCTGTGGCCCACAGACATTTTGTAAAACAAAAGCACAAACCAGAAGAAGGGCAAGAGAATGCTAATTGCCGGGGGTGGGGGGGGGGTGGGGAGGTGGGGGAGGGGAGGGTGGGTGCATCCTACCCAGGGACTTCTAAGTGCAGACACAGGACTTTCCTCCAAGTTTACTTTTTATAAATTTGATCTTTGGCTAGTTTATAACTAATTGTTAAATAGATACTGTTGACTGGTTGCCCATCTGGTAGTCACCAGCTACAAAAGCTTGTTTAAAATTTAGGGTGACTGTGATTAATAGATTTATAAGTTAATGTCTTTAAACATGTAGCTTCCTGTCCCTTATTTATATTACAGGTGTTTAGGGTAGTATAGGGTTAGAGTCTCAGGCCTGGTCCCTCAGGCCTTACCATTGGGGTGTACAGATCCCCAATTCCTTTTTAGCCCTTAGGGCAGGGGGGTGGGGGGGGCACGACACTTTTGAGACATGGTGTGGCTAATCTGTTTGGGCAGCTCAGGACAAGGTTTGGGATTCTGCTGCCTCAAACAACCTAGGTGCTGGGATTATAGTCCTGCGCCACCAGGTCCAGTTGATGTGTCTAGTGTTGGTCACATGTCACTAGTGAGTTCCACACTGGAAACCACCGGAAGCATAGAGTCTTTCCCTCACCGGAGGAGGATGTGGTCAGGCATAAGTTCTTCCACAGGGAGCCAAGGGAATCAGATCTGGACAGCAATGATGGGCTGGGCTCTGGGCTAAGTTTGTGTGTGTTATCTTCCCTCATGCCAACTGTACACATTTATTTTTGTTGCCAATTTATTATTTCATACGGGTCGGGAAGTTTTGGTTTTAAGGATCTTCAGAACAATCACCCCACTGCGAGGGAACTGCAGAGAAGACAGTGCTCAGCCCACACGCTGCAGATCTTTTATTGGCCTCTATTAAGAAGTAACAAAGGGCAGATGTGACCTTGGAGCACAGCTTCCCCATGGGGTGGGGGTGGGGGGTGCTCTGGGTTCCAGAGAGGAGGAGGCAGCCAGCCAGGTCTCCCCTGATTGTGGGTCTCAAAGCAATCAACCACACTGGGATGTAAAGGGAGTAGATTCTAGGACAGGCCTTTAAAAACAAATGAACCAACCAAAATGTTTAAGTTTCTGTTCCCACAGTGTTGGGCATCTATTTAAAAATGACTGGACAACTTCATATCTAAGAGGCTTGCTAATTTTTCTTTATTGAGTGAACATCATCAGCAACTGTGATGCTGTAGGGTCTAATAGCAATTTGCCCTTTTTTTTTGGTTTTTCGGGACAGGGTCTTTCTGTGTAGCCTTGGCTGTCCTGGACTCACTTTGTAGATCAGGCTGGCCTCGAACTCCCAGCGATCCGCCTGCCTCTGCCTCCCGAGTGCTTGGATTAAAGGCGTGCACCACCACGCCCGGCTCTTGCCCTTTTATATTTAGCTGCTGCAGGAGCTGCCAGCAAAAGGTGTGTGTGGGTCTTTGATAACATGAGTTTGGCTTTCTCCATTTCGAGTTAAAATTTCCCTTTGTCCTTTGTAAAGCACGGCTCTGATTTGCCCCTTGCTGTATCTGTAGTGCCTAATAATGTAGACTCAACCCACGGTAGGCACCTTACAAGCATTTGCTGGGAAATGGATGGCTTTTCTTTGGAAGGGAACAAGGTTAAGTCTTTACATTCTTCTCCAAGCAAACCTTCTGGAAAAGCCTTTGCTAATGTCCAGGATCCCCTCCCAGCCAATTACTCTTGGATGCAACCTCTATTCCCCTTTCCACATTCCAGTTGCCTCAATAGAGAGACAACTCCTGAGCCAGGCAGAGGACATGGTGTCCCCAGAGAGCAGGGCACCCCTTCTACTCCTGTACTCCCTCCCAGATTCACACTTTTTAAACACATAAGAATAGAAATCTGCTAAGCCACCCTGAACTAGCAGTCAAAAGAGGTGATGAAACAGCTGTCCAGACATGGGATGAAATTGCTGCCCAAAGATGTGACGTAGACATACAGTCACCATAAAATATGTACTGTCAGCTGCGTTTTCTTTTTAATAAGTAGCTGCAGACATACGTTCTGATGGCTCTAAACACCCCAGACATGGGTGCTTTATAGAAAGTCTTAATCTATACTGAACTTAGTGAAAATATGATTTCATCTGTCATGGTCTTTTGATTAAGGAAAAAAAAAATGTATCCAGCTCAGGTTGAGGAAGAAGACCAGAAGTTTAAGGCCAACGTAGGCTATAGCAAGATGTTGCCTCAAAACAAACCAATATGAGAATCTTTCCTTTTTAAAAGTGATAGCAATATGTTTAAGATATATGTTCATTTTAGTAAAAATATCATTTAAAAATTCATATTTAATTGCAGTTTTTCGAAGTTGGAGTCTTATATGATCATAGCACTCTGGCCAAAACTGTATCTTTAACATGAAAGAGAGGGTTGTTTGTCAGTGCCTACCTTAAGACAGTTACATGACATTTCTGCAACTGCCAGGTATGAGAATTTGCCAATTGCACCAATAATTTAGGATTTTCTGTTGTTGGACTCATTGCACAATGTCAGGGTCAGCTCAGTGTTGTTCAGGATGATATCTGAATTTTAGGAACCTCCTAACAAAAGTTGCATAATTCATTGACCATAACCTGTTTATGTCACCCAAAATAAGATTAGCAGAGTGGGCACGTATCATGAGAGGTCTTGCCACTGAAGCAGATCACAGCAACATGCAATGGGGTGTCACAGTGGTCCCCTCACGGAACAGCAAGAGGGTTGGCACCAACACAGACATACTCAGTAAGCTTAGCTGTGGTTACCATTAGCCACTGTACAAGGCTGTTTCTGTTACGTTTTCATAAACTTCTAACTCATACAAGGATCTCCACCCCCTAATTTTGGATCTGTTCTGTGTAAGTACCACTATAAACAACAGGGTGAAGTGGAGGATGGAATGAGGCATTATCACCTGCATATATTTTTTTTTTTCGAAAAGGAAGGCTGTCTTGGAACTGCCATAATATTTATTTTTCTTTAATAATAAATCCTTCCTGATGCATATTAAGGTGAACAAATAAAAGAAGTCACAAATGGAAGCCTTCTGCAGTTGTCTGAACTCAGAGACCCTGGTGCAGTCCTGTGTGCACACATTAGTGGTCTGTCTCAGAATCATCTCTCTTTTTTCTATGTTATACCATTGTCTTCAAATTAAGTAAACAGAGCATTTTTATTTTAGAGTTGAAACTCAACAGACCAAGACAACATTGTTAGAAAAGAAAAAGCTACCCAACACAACATGAAGCCTCACAAATGTTTGTTTATAGAACTTGTCATCATTTCTGATTCAGAATTCTTTTAAAGTAACCTTTCAAAGTGCACACTTCAGCCTAGCAGGTGATATGAAGTTTAATATGTGGCTACTCAGAGTTTGGGGGAGGGAGACAGGATAGAGAGAGTTTACAAAATTAAAATATATATGTATATTTTTAATCAAAAGAAACATACATTCATTTCTAATGCATATAGCCTATTTGCCTTCATAGTCGGCTCACACACATTTTTTTAAACATTGCTTATGAAATTAAATAACATGGAAAAATAAATATGCTTTATTATATTAACACATAGAAATCTGTACCACTCAAAATATTCAGAAATACGGAGACGTGGCTGCTTAAAACTAGTTTTAGAAATGTGGTTGTGATATTTATAATCTTTTTTTTTTCTAGTGATGTAAGGAGGTTGTAAAACACTGGTGTCAAACATTTTCTCTTTCTACCTATAGAAACTGCGCACTGTGATATGAAAATGAGGTAGACAGAAATACTTCAGTTTGTCAGGCTGAAACAAAAGCACAGCTCCCTTGCAAGCTCATAAACCCTCATCGTTCGGGTCCACAAGCACGGGTCTCAGAGGCCCAGAGAACACAGCGTTGTCATGGAAATGCCCAAATAAGCAATTTTCTGCAGAGAAGAACCATCTCTAAAAGGATCAGTGAACAGACATTCAGGGCATCGCAGAAAGAAATGTCACCAAACTCTCCTGCGTGTGTGGCATTGACAGTGACATGGCTTTCTTTCTCTAGATGGATTTGCTCAGTCTAGAATGCTCCTGACTTTGAACACATTTCTTGCTTTACCTTGACAGTATAGAGCTCTCTTTTCAATTTGTTCCCTTGGTCACGGGGTAAGTGTATTTACTATCCAATGTGTTTCTAGGGCTGGCTCAATAGTTCAACAGAGCTGAAGAACACTGTTTCACAAACAAAACAATACTAAGAATTTAGGGATATTATTTTTAAAAGACTAGAAAAAATTTTTTTGTAGGATGTTTTTCTCAATCGTGATTTTTTCTTTTTCTTTTTTTTTCTGAGTCAAGAGACTCTATAGCTCTGGCTAGCCTGGAACTTACTATGGCCTCAAGTTAAGAGGTGACACTCCTGACTCTTGGCTCCAGAGTGCTGGATTGCAGGTGTGAGATGCTGCAACCAGTGTTATAACCATGATTCATAGATCGGCAGTGACCTGAGCCAGGGTCATTTGAATCTTAAGTTCAAAGAAGCTTCATTGCAGAGACCCTGAAACTTGTAGCAACAACGATCTGGGGTTTCTTTTTCAAATACTGCTCCCTTCATAGGCAGCGTTGACGTAAGCTGTCTCCACTTGACCTTGGCCTTGTCACACAGCAGTAGTTGCTTTGTGATATGACAGTGTCTATGTGTGGGAGGCCCTGGGAGCAAAAGAAGCCGGCTGGAAGAGTCATTGCCAGCCTGGCCTCTAGTCAGCCTAGGTTGCTTTCTGTTGGAAGTAAGATGTTAGCACCTCAAAAGCACTTCTTTTTCTTTTGTACTCTTGTTAACTTCACCGTAGTTAGAATGGTAAAGCACCATAATTAAGACGTTATGGCTAGAAATAGGAGTCACTGAGGTATGCCAAAATGTAGAATTCCAAAGACATTATACCAAAGCGTCTGTGTAATAAACATAAAATCAAAACCATCAAAGTCCTACATACAGTAAGAGTCTGAATGACAGCTCTCTTGCATGTACATAACATTAACATATTTAAATTGTTATCTACCTAAACAAAATGCTTTTTGATTTAGTCCTTTAAAAAAAAAAATCACAGTTTAAAAGTGGTCTTTTCTGTAAGACAGTAGAATTAAAATCTGTCAAACTAATAATAACTTTATGAGATTACATAGGCAGTAAAGCTAGCTTTAAAATCCATAGTCTGCATGGGCTACAGCACAGAAAATTTACTCTCCTTTCATTCTCTCTTACAGTTTAGAAGACTGTATGCAGCCCCAAGAAAAACATCAATATTAAATATGCTCTTCAGCTCAAGCAATCAGCAACTTACCTTAAAATTTTAAGCTATTAAATTATCAATAAGGGATATACTGAGAGAATGTTCCAGGAAGAAAAGCCAGCATATATATGTATGTACATACATGTACATACACACATACATGTGTTTGTATACATATGTATGCAAACAGACATAGCCTCAGCCCTGTGTTTTATAACTCATCATGAAAATATTTTTTCCATTTTCCTAAACAATTTATTTTAGAAAAATATGGCATGAGCTAAGGGTTAAAATCTGCAAAAGGAAAACATAGATTTCTTTCTTTCTTTTTTTTTTTTTTTTTAATCAAACCACAAGATTGTGTAGTGAGGAGGCTTGTGAGGTTCTCACAGAGGCCTGACCGCTGGCTTGAGACTAGTGACATACTACCTTTGAGAGAAGGGGGCTTGGTGTTGCCTGTACACAGAGTGTGAACATGCCTCAGGCTTGAGAAGAGACCGTTCATAAACAGTAGTGTGTAGCAGTGACAGAGGGAAGCTGGGGCTTTCAAAAGACATCCTGTGTGTCCTAACATTACCTCAAGCCTTCTTCAGAGCATTCATCTGGAAAGGATGCCAGCTTTGTGGACAAGACATCCTTTAAGAGCCATAGATGTGACATGTGATGCTGTAACTTTTCTTAAGCTTCTGGATTAAAATCCCACAGCCAAGCTAAAGAGCACAGTCTGGGCCTCTGCTGCTTCTTCTAGTTCCCTGCTGCACAGTAGGCCTTGTAACTAGGTTACAGAACCAATCCCTGTGGATGCAGCCTCAGATGCTGAGACCCTTGCCTTGAAGGAGCATCAGTGGGTGCCAATCATGCTACTTCAGTTAATCTGCTCTTCACCTGGCACTGGGAATGACTCAGACCTTCCTAGGACCAGACTGAATTTAAAAAAGGGCTTCTGGGAATGACTTCATATAGTGACTGATTTCAGCTTCACTGCAATTAGTGTGCTTATAGGACTATTTACTGTACTCAGAGACATCAGACCTACTGGCTCCATAGTTTTTGTCACAGCTTAGCCAAGGTATTGTGTTGACACAGTAAATCCCTCTGTTTGCTAAGAACTGCTCCAGAAGTCTGTAGAGTATTTGTAAACCTGCCTCACCATGTCAGCCGCTGGCTAAGGAAAACTAGGAGCAAAGTGAAAACTGGTCTCAGTTGGACTTCCTGTCTGGAAGCAGGGAAGAGAGTCCAGAAGGAAGGTATTGGGCCACTGATTACACAGCTGGTCACCTGTACTTCCCAAATGACTAGTCTATTGGTGGGTATAGACTTTATGTTGATTGTGCTAAGGTATATCCAAGTCTCATCGAAGCAAATGATAGCTATTGAAAAACAAAAAACAAAAAAAAAAAAAACCAAACCATTGCATTGGCTTCAATTAGCAGGGACCTTGCTCCAACAGTCAGAGACACAACAGCTTAGAAAGCACAGATCAGCTACTACGGAGCTGTCTCTCTAAATCATTATCGATGTACATGCAATACACACAATTGTTCTAGGCAAAGGGATCTACTTCTTGGCACCATTCCTGCATGAGGTATATGTTTTCTATGAAGTCACTTTGGCAGTATTATACAGTGTTAGTTCTACTGTGCTATAATAGGGAGGAAGTAGTAGGGTGCTCATAGCACAGTATCTATGGTGCTCTCATGGGCGTGACAGTTCTTGGCTATGACAGCATGCCCCAGAGTACTCCTAACAATTGTCTCAGAGTTTGGGAGCAAACATGAAGCATTAGTGTCGTACCGAGCTCCAAGGGCCAGTACTCCATGCAGCATCTTGTGGGCAAGCTTGTGTGTTGCACTGCTCACGGTCTGGAGGTTTGTCGAGAACTTCACAGCTCAAGTCTGGGAACCGGTCACCGTTAGCCCGCTGACAGACCACCAGTCTTGTCCGCATGCCTCCACCACACGGCTTGGTACACTGGAAGAGGGGCAGGAGCAAAGAACACTACAGTCATTTTTGTGTGAACAGCACCTGACAGATTCAATTTCGCCACAGGAGGCTTTTTCTTGGCTACGCTTTACTGTAATGTTGGAGCAGCTCAAGGCTGACAGACAGAGCCAAGGCAAATTGCCAACAATGATACAGCCAACTGACCATGGCTCCTCCTTTGAGCACTAGCTACTCCTCAGTGAGGGTTTCTTTCCCTCTGGGTAAGAACTTATATATAGCTCACCCCATCAGGTTGAGAGCACAACTACTTGCTTCATATATAAAATGAAGGTTGAGATGTTAATTTAATCCATCTCAATCCATTAACCAGTAGCTAAAATTCTTTGAGGTATATAAAACTCAGTAAATAAATAACCAGGAACTATTCAATATGAAATAAAAGAGACTCAGCCAGTCTTATTTTATTTGAAGGTCATTGATCTTCTTCTTCTTCTTCTTCTTCTTCTTCTTCTTCTTCTTCTTCTTCTTCTTCTTCTTCTTCTTCTTCTTCTTCCTCCTCCTCCTCCTCCTCCTCCTCCTCCTCCTCCTCCTCCTCTTCCTCCTCCTCCTCCTCCTTCTCCTCTTCCTCCTCCTCCTCTTCTTCTCCTTCTTCCTCTTCTTCTTCTCCTCCTCCTTCTCCTTTTTGTTTGTTTGCTTGCTTTTGTTTTGAGACAAAGTTTCACTGTGCAGTCTAGGCTGGTCTGGCACTCACTGTAATCCTAACTGGCCTCATGCCTCAGCCTTCTGGGTGTTGAGATTATAGACATGAGCTACCAGGCTGAACTTCACATTTTATTTTTAAATGTTGCTAGGGATTTAATCCAAGAACTGAGTCTTGCACAAACCCATAGGTTCCAACTTCTATGAAGCTGTCATGGATGGACCTTTGGTGATCCTCTTTTTTCCAGTTATGATGTTCCACTGTTTAAGTCTATCGTCAAACCTTTGGACAAGTATAATATCTCCCTGGGAAGAATAAACAGCATGGCGGGAATGAATGCTAGCTAAAGTTCTCAGTCCTGGCAGGATTCACTTTTGGGAGACAGGAACAAGTTGTATTTCTTGGACAGCACAGCTGTACTCACATCCAGGAACACAGACATTCAGTTTCCCCCGCTGTGTCAAGGCCAGCTCTCCCACAACATTTGGAAGGGCCGGTCCATGATAACCAAAGCATCCCAGCAAAGGCGTGCACTCCCCTGGCTTGGATCCAACTACAGAAGCTTAATTATGGATCCCACAGGACAGAACTGCACAGTGCTGGGAAGACTCACATCGCAGGAGTCTCAAAGCCTCTCCTCCCCTCCCTCCCTCTCTTAGCAGCACTGCCCAGAATGACGTCAGTGAAAGTCAACAGAACTCCCTGGCACAAGTGCCTGTGACTTCTAGGTTATGTGTACGAAACAATGGGACATAAGATTTTGGGCTAATGGGCCCATCGTCTCTTATGTCTTTTTTCTTCCTCTTAGTGCTGGGGTGCTCCCAGGTGCTAATTTTTAGGCTTTATTTGGTAAAAAAAAAAAAAAAAAAAAAAAAAAAAAGTAAAGAAAGGACAACTCAGTGCGCTTTAAGTATGTGCTTTTCTTAAAGATTCAGCTATAGAGAGATATTTTCATTAACATAAATATGCACGAAAAGTCATGCTATAATGGGTAACAGGAGTGCAAAACTCCCAACACTACTACCACTAATGCATATCATTCTTACTACTAATAAAGTAAGTTTGTTTCATTATTACAGTCTCACTTGATTCATTGAAGGCTACATGTTAGGCATGTAATAGTTGCACTCTCATATAACAGTCATAAATGCTATTCAGGTGGTACTATTACTAATCCAGTTTATGGATAATGATATGAAAACGGGTGTAAGTTATGTTACTTATTAAGATCATAAAACTGACAAGCGTTATACCCAGGGCCAGGTCAGATCTTGCACATCCTGAACCAAGGTCCAGTGGGGTGAGACTGTCTGATCCTTCCCTCCGTGAGCTCCCCTCAACTTCCCAGATATAGCCGAAGTTCCACATCCAGTCCAGTCTGGCACTCCAGCTTGCATGGGCTTTAAACTCCCATACAGAGAAGAAGATCATGGGCACACTGCCAGTCACAGTAGCCTCAAAGAAAATAAGATTTCTAGGAATAGACTTAATCAAAGACGTAAAGGACCTCTACAATGACAACTTTAAATTGCTGAAGGAAAAGATAGACACTAGACCATCACTGCGTTCATGGATTGATAGAATTAGTACTGTAAAAATGACCATTCTGTCAAAAGTTATTTACAGACTCAGTGCAATCCCAATCAAATCAAATCACCATCTCATTCTTCACAGAAATTAAAAAAAAAATCATGCATTACCCAAAAAGGCTCTGGATATTAAAAACAGTCCTGAGCAAAAGAGCAGTGCTGGGGACACTGTCATTTAAGCCTCAAGATATATTACAGAGCTTTGGAAACCAAAGCAATATGATATTGCCTTAGGTAGGTTTTTCTATTGCTGTGATACACACCGTGACTGAAAGCAACAAGGCCTATGTTCGTCTTATACTTCCAGGTAACAGCTCATCACTAAGGAATGCCAGGATGGGAAAATCAAGGAGGGCAGGAACCTAGAGGCAGGAACTGAGGAGAAGCCATGGCTTGCTCTCAATGGCTTACTCAAGTTGCTTTCTTATAGCCCAGGACCACCTGCCCAGGAATGACAACACTTATAGTGTGGTCTGGGCCCTCTGACATCAATTACCAATTAAGAAAATGCACCACACACTTTCTTAGAGGCCAGTCTTTTTAAGGCACATTTTCAGTTATGGCTTTCTTTTCTCAGATAACTCTAGCTTGGGTCAAGTGGCAAGACAAGTCAGCGAAGACAGAGTGCTGATTCAAAACAGACATATAGACTAATGGAACAAAACTGAACCTCCAAATATGAGTACACTATATTACAGTAATCTAATACTTGACCGAATATATATATATATAAGAAAAGGAAACATCTTAAACAAATGGTGCTGGGGAAACTAAAGTGTCCCTATAAAGAGAAATGACACTAGACCCATATCTATCATCTTGCACAAAAACTAACTCCAAATGGATCAAAGAACAAAATGTGAAACCTAAAACATGGAAATGACTAGAAGGAACATAGGCAATAGGTATAGGATATAGGCAAAGAGAAAGACTTTCTGAATAGGACCCAATTTGCCCAGGAATGAGGACAACCCCTGGCAAGTGAAACCTCACAAAACTAAAGAGCTTCTGCACAGCCAAGGTAACAACCAGTGAAGTGAAGAGGAATCCCACAAAGCGGGGAAGCATCTTTGCCAGCTGGACACTGGCAAAGAATTAATATCCATAGTCCATAAAGAACTCAGAGTACAAAGAAGACTTAAAGTTAAAAGGCCCATTTAAAAAACTAGGTTTGGGATCTCAATGGAGAGTTCGTTAGGTTTTTGCTTTGTTTAGAAAAAAAAAAAAAGATATGGCTAAGAAATATCTCAAAAAGTGTTCATCATCCATAGCAATTAGATGAATAAAAGTCAAAATAATGTTGAGATTTTATTTTACCCCAATCAGAATGGCAAAGACCAATAAAACAACTGACAACAAATGCTGGAGGGTATTTGAGGGGGTGAGAACCCTCACTCTCTGTTGGGGGGACTGCAAACTGGTCCAGCTGCTACAGGATCAGCATGGGAAGTCCTCACCGAGCTAAGAGTGAGTCTGTCACATGACCCAGCTACACCACCCCTTGGCATATGCCTGGACATCCTACTCCACAGATACCTGTTCAGCCATGATCACTGTAGCTTTATTCACAATAGCTAGGAAGTGGAAACAACCTAAGTGTCCTTCAACTGACGATAGATAATGGAAAGGTGGTCCATACACACTATGGGACATCACTCAGCTGTAAAGGGAAATGAAACCCTGAAATTCTCAGATCAATAATATGGATTACATTGAATATGTTAACCCAGACCTAGAGAGATAAATGTCACTTGCTCTCTCTCTCTGTCTCTCTGTCTCTGTCTCTGTCTGTCTGTCTGTCTGTCTGTCTGTCTCTCATTTGAATTTCCTAAAAGGGACCATGGAGTACATGGAACAATAGAGGGGGGGGCTCTTTAATTAGGAAGAGGAGAGGAAGATAAAGTAGTAGTGGAGAGGAGGGTAAGATAGTAGGAAAGATGTCCAGAAAAGTCATAAGTTACCATAGTACTATCTATCTACCTAATATTACATATAATATGGACAAGTCTGCACGCACGCACACACACACACACACACACACACACACACACACACACACACACACACACTTACATGTATTGCCTAGGCTGAGGATGCTAACAGAACCTTAACACCAGACTGAGAACTCTTCTTTTGAGTTGTTGGTCAGTGTTGTTTAAAAGATTCCCCAAGCACAGGCTACTGCTGTTGCCCTTGATTGCCTCCCAGAGATGGAAGGTAAGTTTCTGTGGCTGAAAACATCATGTATTTCAGGCACAGGATGCAGAGTATCCAAGTAGGTTCTGACGTCAAAGCCTCTTCTCTGAGAACTACTGGTGCCACCAAAGCTTCCAAGTAACCAATAGTCCTACTCAGCTACGACATTCAGCATGGCAATATTGCTGGGGATGCAATAGTGACATGCATCCCTTGGTGGCAACCAATAGCTCTCTAATTGGACTTAAGGTCTGTTCAACAAGAAGAAAATCATGCATGGTACTGGAAATAGCCAACCTCCTGACACTAATGAATTTGTGATCTTGGAGGGGAACCTACAACCATCACTTTACTAAAACTGCACAATTCCTAACGTCATTCTAAATACTTGTCCTTATACCCAGCATCAAAGAAACATCTCTTTGTAACCACTACAGAAAACCACAACCAATCAAAATGCAGAGAACAAGTGGCCATGTGGTGTCCAGCCTCAACTGACTCAGCTATAATCCAACTCATGCCCCTAAGGCTCAGGGGTCAGAGTAGAGGATTGTGACCGTAGCGGCTAGAAGAACTGGCTGTTTGCTGTGAGATTTCATCTCTTAGAAATGTCAGGGAAGCTACACTTATGAAGTCTCATTAACATGGCTGCATAAACAAGACCCAAACAAGGATGACACCAGTAGACATTCTAACATGGAAGGGGAAATGTCATTGGACCCCCAAACCTGGACAGAGAATTATAGACAACTAGTGGATGTTGAGAGTGAGAGAAACAGTCTCTCAACAGTGAAGAGCACCCAACTGGTTATCCAATAGCGATTGGCCATCCCTGAAATCATATACACACATTATATGTATTGATAATATATATATATATATACATACATACATATTATATATATGTGTATACACACACACACATACACACACACACACACACACACACACACACACACACACACAAAGAAACAGAGACCATGAACTTGAGAGAGAACAAGGTGTGTGCATGGGAAGGGCAGGAGTGAAAAGGAAAGGAAAGTGAAAAAATACTTTATATCTTAATTTAAAAAAAAAATCAAGCTGGGCGTAGTGGCGCATGCCTTTAATCCCAGCACTCGGGAGGCAGAGGCAGGTGGATCACTGTGAGTTTGAGGCCAGCCTGGTCTAAAAAGTGACTCCAGGACAGCCAAGACCACACAGAGAAACCCTGTCTTGAAAAACAAAACAAAACAATAATAAAAAAAAGTAAATCATAGACAAGAAATGGATCTGTTTTTTTTAATGCACTCCAAACACCATGTTATCCTTTATCAGGCGTAGTGGGCAATTCCACAAAGATAACACTCAAAGAGATCATTATTGGAGAATGAATATTCAGATCATCATTCACTTAGTGTCACCTGTGAGAGGAGTAACACCCTTTTGGGTTTTGTAAAGAATTTGAAATATTGGATGGTGCTCTGCCATGGGAGGGAGTGCACCCCAAACTATAGCAGAAATGGAAAGACTCCCACGGGCACTTCTACATATATGCACTCATTTCTTAATCATCAGGTTAACTAATAACTTAGACTCAGGTTTATGTGTCATCTTTCCTCATTCCCACCCTTATATATTCAAGCTTTCTCTTGTAATAATAAGTGCATTTAAAAAGCATGATAGGGGGCTGGAAATACGGCTCAAGGGTTAAGAGTGGCTAACTGGCTGTTCTTCCAGAGGACCCGGGTTCAATTCCCAGCACCCACATGGCAGCTCACAACTATCTGTAATTCCTCTTCCGGGGAGCCTGACGTCCACACACACACACACACACACACACATACATGCAGTCACAACACCAATGTACATAAAATAAAATAAAATAAGATAAAATAAAATAAAGCATGACAGAACCAACGGAAATCTCCTAGGGAATCCCAGATCTAGAAGCTTCTCCTACATCTAATTCTGAAAAATGAAATATTAAATAAACAATAGTATCCAGTTACCAAAGTACAGACAGACAAATGGTTTGCTCTTACCTCTCCCCAGCTCCCGTAAGCCCATTGGGGACAGGGGCCGGATTCACAGGCTCTTTGCTCATCAGGTTTGATTCTCTCTACACAGTCGTTGGCAGTGTATCCGTTTTCATCCTGACACACCACAACTCGCCTCTGGGACCCTCCAGCGCAGGTACTAGAACACTAAGCACACACAGCAACACATTTATCCTCGGCACCACCTGCCTTCTACCCACACACAAACCAGCTGGACAGAGACCACTTTCAAGTCTCATACAGAGTGGAGAATGGTAGTAGAACTGGGTTCTTCCCCGAGGTGGCGCTGTTCGCTTTGTTCACATGAGCAAATGCCTGGGCAGTAGAAAGGGACCTCTCTTCACGTTCTCCAGGCCATTGGTGCTTGTTGAGCACCTGCCCCGCCCCCTCCCTCCCCTCCCCCCAGCCCTCGGCCCGTGAGTCATAAAGTTTAGAGTTCTCTATGCAGCCCTGTTCATTGTCTACCTGTGTCCTGTCCTCATTTCTGAGAGGGACAGACATGTCAAGGGATGCCACAGTTTGTGGACATTTTTTTTTCAAAATGTCAATGCTCCTTTAGAACCAATGTCTGAGTCTCTTACAACACAGAGGTTCACTCATACTTAATAAATTACCAGTTGTGGAGACTGAACTTCCATGTGAACTCATTCAGTGACGCCATACTGTACCCCAGAATGTCATTTAGACATTACTTCCAATATTAGGTGAGTATCGCCTCCCCCATAAGAACCTATACTTCTGTGGCTGATGATAGTAAAGCGTGTTTCTTTGCTTTTCACTTCCTCAATGAACGCAATTGAATTCCATCTCGACAAATCTCCCTTCGGTCCGTTTCAGTGGAATGTTCTTGAATGGTTGTTGTTTGCACTTCGGTTGGTTTCCCACACACACTTCTCATAGCTCTCCTGTGAATCTACAGTTGGAGTGTTTCTCTTTCCAGAAATTCCTTACCTTTTTAACCTAGTGCATTTCCTAGCACCCTTCACTATGAGCCTTGTCGTAAAACTGGCATGCTTATTAGACTCATTGAGGCTTCGAAGCAATGCAGTCTTCTTTCACTAACAAGCTGAGTGGCTTAGTTTTAGTTCCAATTTTCTGAGAAAGTTTTTCACTATGTAGCATAGGCTAGCCTCAGAACCATGTGGGATTCTCCTGTCTTAGTTTCCAGAGTGCTGAGATTGCAGGCGCGAGACCACCAAATCCATCCCACTTACTGGGTCTCAAAGCCAGGGTCATTTAAAAATACCGTGCTTTAGCCAGCCTTCACCAACCATATCAAGATGTGAAGGGAAAAAATGTTGCTGAGTACATTTGACTAGAGTTTAGTTTTTGTGATAGGAAATAACAGCTTCTCACCTATCTTGGTCAAGTTATAAGTGATTTTAAAAATGTATAAGATGGCTATATGGCTCAGTAGGAAAAGACTCCTGCCTCTAAAGCTGATGCCCTTAGTTTGATTTCTAGCACTCATATGGCGGAAAGATAAAACTGTGAGTTGTTCTTTGATCTCCTCTCATGTGTGCAAAAAAATAAATAAGCATTTAAGAAAAAGGGTAAAAAAAAAAAAATTACACCCTATGCAGAACTTCCACTTTTCAATCACAGAGTGGGGCAATAGGTCTATTGGTAGCATTTGAGAATTATTTAAGTGTGTTTTGTCTTACAAAATTTTACTTTCTTTCCTCTGAAGTTTCTGCTACACTTACTCTAAGCCTGAAATACTGGTTTTTCATTGGTCTGTTTGTTTAGTTTCGCACTAATGTATAAAGACACAGAGAACAGTTATCTTAGTTAGCTTTGAGGAGCAGAATTTAAAACACTAGGAAAGATCATTCCTTTTTCGTGTCACCTATGAGCTTTGTTACCCTAATGTAAGGAGCACTCAGTGTTACAAGCTGTGCTCACACAGTTGTCCTATTAAATGCTTGTAACACTGAACTGAGTGCACTCCCCACGGAGAGTAGACATGACAACATGAGGCCAAAAAAAAAAAAAAGTAAAAAAAGTAAAAATGAAATGCACTGTCTAGCTGAAGTCTCACTTAGGAAAAGAGAGAAATAAAAACAGACACAAAAGAAAACAAAGGCATCATAAGGACAATACTATTCTTTCCTTATCTAATCTTCCTAGACTCCTAGACTTGGGGACTCTATCTCCTCGGGGCAGAATCATTTAACCTGAGACAGATACATCTTTCCTAAAAGTGGATTCAAATGAAAATAGTAGTAAGCCACAAAACATAACAAAACCCCCACTCCAACCAAACATCATCAACAATAAAAAACATGTCATGGTATCATCAAAATATACATGGTGACTTTTTTTTTTTTTCCAAGCAGGAAAACCCAGGTCATACTCAGTGATTACTTTCCCTGATCACTCTTCAGTTTTTCCAGAATTGAAACCTTTCCAAAGTAGGGGAGGGAGACTTGCAGAAAACAGGAGAGGAGGAGAGCGCCAGGTGAAGGTGCTAGATCAGGAAGCCAGCAGCCACGCTGAGGGGTCTAAGCACACAACCCAATCAGCACTCCCAGGCCAATATTGCCACTGCATTTACACTCACTGTGGGAGAGCGGCAGACTTCTAATTCCTTTCAGCCCAGAAATAGTTGAACACAATCAGCAGTACTAGAAGGAAGCTAAAAGTAAGGAACTAACAAACTCCAGCATACACACTCTGATTACTTGGCCACCGGAGTTCCTTGTCACCCTTTCCCTTCGGAATGCCATTAGATGTTTCCGTATTCTACAACATTATTTTTGTTTAAAATCAGCCAGCATAACAGTTTAAAATGTGCAAATGCGCTTTCTTTTCTTCTGACATTAAGTATTTTCCAAGGCCTTAGAGGCTGGAGGGACAGTAGTAGGGGCCATGATAACCATGATAACATAGCTCAGTAGTTGCAGGGTGGAGGGGGTGGGGGTGGGGCTTCATCGGGAAGCAAGAGGGGGCGGGACAAGGCACTTTACATAATCATCTCATTTAACTACAGAAAGGACTTAACATTGTCATCCTTTTACAGATGGGGAAATTGAGGTTTACCAAGGAAAGGACACCTGCCTCCACTAAGAACTCCCTTCCGGGTCTGAGAGATAGCTCGTCCAGGTCTACATGCTTTCTGCCAAGTCTGATAACCTGACTTCAGCCCTTGGGCCCACACAGTGGGAGGAGCGAGTCAACTCCAGCCATCCAGTGTCTGATTTTTCACAACCAAGCAATGGTAAGCATACACATGCACAAATGAAGAAGCAGTAAAACAGAAAAAGAACTTCTCTTCAGGAATGTCTCTCTGCCTTCTCTCTTCCAGGTATACTCTGCCTGCCCCCCCCTCCCGACCTCAGGGTTCAACCATGAAGTCTAGTCACCCAGGAGTGACACCCCCCCCCTCCAACTACTCAGGTACAAAGGGGCAGTTCACCCAACTTGAATGCGAATGTGTGTCAATAATCTTTCAAAGGAAGAATGCCTCAGAAACAATTCTAGTCTGCGTTCCTCCAGACACCACTTAAGCAAGAGAGAAGCAATGTGGGTACTCACGGCTCCCCAGGGGCCAGTCCTCCACTGGTTTCCTCCAAGCACATGAGTGCGGCTAGGGCTGTCACTCCTGGGACGGAGGGCCTCGGTTTGAAATGGGTGAACAAAGCCAGTGTTTGGGGTCCACTGAGGGCATGGTGACATGGAACAGTCCTGGTCAGTTTCCGGGATATAATCTGGGTCACACTCACTCCCATCAATCACTTGGTCGCTGTAGTTGACACACACCACTTGCCGGGTTGCCTTACCTTGCCCACAGGTCACGGAGCACTATGTTGAGTAACCAGAAAGAAAGATCTTTGTCACTTGTGAGTCAGAGTTACGTTCCTGAATCTGTGCTTCTTCAAGTGGCTGGTGCCCAGCTAAAGTCTTAGAGCCAGCCTTGGCAGCTTCGTTTCCCATCCAATAGACCTTTCATCAAGAAATGCTGTCAACTTAGTATTCAAACACCACAACCAGATCCAGACACTTCTGTTCCAACCCTCACCTCTTTTGTCCAAGAAAAGCATGGCTTTCCCTTGCCAGGATTAATGTAATAGCTATCAGTTGGAGTCTTCTGCTTAGGAACGTAGGTGTTGTTTATCACTGACAAAAGGTCACCTATTATGACTGAACTCATGCACCCATCTGGTGACTTCCCAGTTCACTTAAAACATCCAAACACCTTGCTGCTTTGCTAGGCCTCTGATTCTTCATGTACTGCACTTGAAGCTTCTTGAGCAAGCCAAGAACCTCTCATGTCAGGGGCATCCTGGGTTTGGTTGTACCTGTGGCACCTCACAGACAGCTTTGTGCTTTTCTGCCTTACTGCATGCATAATAGTGAGATTATTTGTCGTTTGTTGGGTACCGATTTTCTGCTAAGCATTCAGTGTATATGATCTCCATCGTACCAACAATGTCGTAAAATAGGTACTCATTCTGGTTGTATTTTTAAAATTAATTTTATTTTCTTATTCAAGTGTGTGTGTGTGTGTGTGTGTGTGTGTGTGTGCGTGCATGTGGGGTGTGTTGTTCCTCTAAAGTTCCTTGTCTCACGCCATTGGGACAGCATCTCACTGAACCAGAAGCTCTCAATTTTCAGCTAGCCTGGCCAGTCATCAAGCTCTGGGGATCCAGTGAAATCTGTTTATCTCAGGTCCCTAGCGCTGAGTTACCAGCAGGCCCACCATGCCCAGGAATTTAAAGTCAGGTCCTCATGCTGGCACGGAGAGTGTTGTTACCCACTGAACCATATCCTTGGCCCCTTCTTCTTTTAAGAGCAGAGGGAAAGATGTGGCTCAAACACTTTAAATTGCTCAAAATCAGGCAGCCAGCAAATGGTTAGGCCTGAATCTCTTCGTAGCCCTGTGACTCCAAGTCTCATACACTTATTTTGAAATTTCCTGCAATGCTAATCTTACTTTTCCACAGCCTCCCTGATCACCTAACCTAAGCTACTTCATGGATCCTGGGAGTGTTGAAGGGCTGATAACCAAGGTTGTCTGAAGAAAAGGTTCATCTGCTTTTATGAAAGCGCACACAGTTGGTGCTTGAGTTTCTAGAAGACCGGGCTCACGGCATTGTGAGAAGGTCCCCGTGGCACTCCTGGAAGGGAACCGCGGGACACACCTGCCTTTGAGGGATCACAAGATACATGAACAATCAGACTCAAAGTTAGGGAACCCCCTGCCCTCTTCCTCTCCTTGCCACTATTTGGGCTCTGTAAATCTCTTATATACTGCTGGGCCTCTGCAGACTGAGATTTGCAATCAGCCCAGCAGGACAGGTAGTTGAGTAGACTGTTGACTATAACTCACATATTATTTTTAAATGTGCATTTCTCGGACATTTGACTCAGATTTCTTTCACACTTAGCTTATATGGAACTGGATAATTTAAATCTAAAGTTCAACTCTGAAATATTACCCATTCATAATATGTACCTTCCACTGGCACATGACTATAATCCCAGCACTTGGGGAGGCAGAGGCAGGCAGATCTCTGTGAACTCGAGGCCAGCCTGGTCTATGAAGCAAGTCCAGGACAGCCAAGGCTACACAGAGAAACCCTGTCTCAAAAAACAAAACAAAACAACCAACTAAACAAGCAAACACAAAAACAATAAAAAACCCCCAAACCCTCAAATATATATGGGCGCCCTCCGACTCTTTCTCTCCCCATCTTTCAATCCTACCCAACCTCACAAAATCCACACTTACAGAGCTCCAGTCTAGAGCCTTCCACTGCCCGCAGGGTGTCACAGAACACTCTTCCTTGGCTACTGGCTTAGGCAAGGTAGCACAGGCACTCTCATCTGCCACAGAGCCATCCTCATCCCGACAACTGACATATCTCATCCGGGTACCTTTTCCACAAGTGGCTGAGCACTGAGTGTTGGAGTGAAAGGACACAGACATGTCACTGAAATGGCTTCTTAGTGTTTTACACTTATCCCAGTTTCTTATCCGTTCTTAACCCCCTTGCCTATAGTCACGTCAGAGAGTATCTGTCTCCTCTGCACACCTCCCCGGTTTTCTCCCAGTCTGTTTCTTACTGGAGTCCAAGATCCAAATCGCCACTGGGTTCTGGGCACACTGTGTGCATTTCTCCTTGGTTCCAGGCCCAGTTGGGGAGGGTGACAAGATGATAATTCACAGTCCTAGACATGAAAGGAGAAAACATTTACCCTCAGGGCAGCACATGTTTATAGAGACATAGTCATGGTAACAGAGCACACTGCATCAAGAAGTGTAAATACTCTGATTTCTGCCTTTTTTCTACAAGCCCTGTGGCCTCTCTTAGGCCCTGGCCTCTCTTAGTCCCAGTCTCTTCAGTAGCAAAGAGGGCTGTGATCTGAATCATTTTCTGGATGCCTTAACACAGGGCAGGGATTCCTTAATGATCGCTAAAGCCCTGTTTATTCACCTGTTCAGAGGAAAAGGGAGGAAGCATTGTGAAGGAGGGCAAAAGCAGGATAACATTTAAAAATTATTAACTGTTAATGTTTAAAAATTCTCAAGGCTAAATTGTGTTCTCACATTTCAGGTAGCTTCCTAATCAAAAGTTGCTAATCATGAACTTGTTTTCCCAGGGAACCTAAAGATAACATGTACATCCCCCACCCTGGGGCCCTGAAGGTCAACCTTAGATATAAAAGGAATTTTCTGGAGGCCAATGGTAGGACGCCACATAGTGCTCCTCAATCAGGCAGGGAAAGTTGCTGTAGTGAACTCAGACATCTGTGGGTGGGTGCTAGTGTCTTATTTACAGAGTGGAAAACAAAAGCACACACCTGTTTACGGTCACTCCCAGCCTCAGGAGCTGCCCAGGACTCCTTGGTTTGATAGGTAGTTATCAAGATCCAAGAGTCAGCTGACCTGGAGCCAAAGTGCTGGGACCTGAGCTTGAAGGTCACAGACGCTTGGTTGCTTTCAAACTTTATGTGTGGCATGAAAATTCGACTACCTTGCTCCACGTCTGGTCTTTTTCCGTTGCCTGTGCTCCAAAGAGAGTCCCAGGGGACTTTTGCAAAATGTAACCAACTTATCTATAGGCTTCAGCTGGGGGAGTCTACGGACAAATAACACTATAGAACAAGAGGGAGACATCCCATTTGCTATCTCTAAGGGAATTGTTGAGTTTTCACCTGACGTAAGGACTGACATGCTCTTGGGACTAACTACTGTGTGTGTGTTTACGAACATGTGCATGTGTTTGTCCTTACAAACATTACATACAGATATTTGCATTTGTGTGCATACTTAGAAAGTTTACAGAGTTAGATGATGCTTAGCAAAAATTTACAAATGACATTTAAACCTACAATTACCTCATATTTCAGATAGCCAGTTGATTCTAATAATATAACTCCATGTTTTATTGTTGTTCAGCTTTTGAACCTATTGCCAAATGATGTCTATAATTGCCAGAAAAATCTAGCTAAAGTGTGTTACTGAATGGTTGGATGTTTAGCACAAAGGGAAACGTGAAATGAGGAGCTGCATTAGAACCTGCCTCACCAACTCCTACCTTGGAAATCTCTTTGAGATGAGGGCAAGAAGGCAGCTAAGTGGGGAGAGTCCTCACTAGCATGCATGAAACCCTAGGTTCAATACTCAGGACTGCTTAAAGCAGGGCAGCACTTGTCTGTCATCTCAGGACTCAAGAAGTAGAAGGCAAGGGGATCAGAAATTCAAAATTGTTCTTGGCTACAGAGAGTGAAGCCAGCCTGAGACCTTATGCTACTGACGAAAATGTCTTTGCAGACTCAGATAATAATTTTCAAATATTCACCCTTGGGTGCTATTCATGATAAAAACAACTACAAATTGTTAAAGTCTCCCTTTAACTTTCTTAAATTGGAAACAACTGACACATCAAAAATGAAGCTGTAAGTTACAGTACCTGCTGATATCTGTGCTGTATGCTACCTCACCATGCCAGTTTCCCAGCTATGAACCTGACCTTGATAACATAGAGATGACATACACACACACACACACACACACACACACACACACACACACATACACACACACACACACACAGGCATCAATGACCTTGTGAGCACAGGTGTCTGTGCTACCTAGTAACCTTCTAAGGGGTGAGTTTTGAGGATGTCTCAGCTCTCCTCCTCCCCAGAACTTTCCAGCATTAGGAGCAGCCCATGCAGCCTGCAGCCCACAAGGCCCGTGAAGCTTGCTGTTGAGTCTTGAGAGCTGCTGCAAACTGGCTTGAGCAGCACACACTTCTTGCACTTATGCCTGAACCGACTGGAGGAATCTTCAAATAAATTATGTAAGATATCCAAGTTCAAGACAAAACCAACTAATATTTGTTATCTGACAAGAACGAAGCACCAATCTACAGATAGTTAAAACAGCAACAAAGACAAAACCAGAAAAAAAAAAGTTAGATTTTCAATGTAGAAAATAAGTAATCTCCGGATACTTTAATACTCCAGCTGTACTAACTATGGGGACTCTCTATGAAAATGATTCGGTGAGACATCTGGCCTTTTACTGCGCAAAGCCAATCCCTGGGCTGAAGCGAAAGGCTCACCTGGGTATCGGTTGGCCTGGTTGCTGCATTACAGTCATTGTCATCTACCACCGACATGTAAGTCCCAATGATGCACTTCACTGCCCTTAGCTGGTATCCCTGTCCACAAGTGACACTGCACTGGGGGAATAAAATAAAACAAAAACATCACCAAATCTTTTCATTCACATACTCACCCTATAGTATTCTGCAAGAGAAAAGTCCATCTATTACAGAGGACTTGAAGGCTGGCACCCAGGGATTAGGTAAAACTATGTAATCCTGCTTCATACAATTTACACTGGTCAATGATTATAATGACATTTAGAATAATTTCTGTCTCCTACTGGAATTACATTCATAAGGGTGCAAGGCCTTGACTGTGAACTCCGGGATGGAGAGGAACATATCTCCCTAATTTCATACCTTTCACGCTCTTCCTACTAGAGTATCCAAGTGAACACAGGTATTTAGACTTCTGTTATCTTTGACCTCTGGAAAAATAATTCTCAGGAAATAATTGAAAGCTGCATCAGTATTTCTGCATAGGACACTCTTTGCAGTGTTATTAATAGGAAAGAGACAAGATCTTGGAAAGCACCTACATATACAACAGCCAAGAGTTAGTTAACTCTGTCACAGCCTACAAGTAAAACAGATGGCTGCTATGGCTGTAAGGGCCTCTGCCAGAGAGGTACAGGCCAAGGGAAGGGATGGAATTGGGGGCGCCAGCCACAACTGATAAAAGCGAATTGTTTCCGGAGCTGGAGATTTAATGTTAGGAACTTTAAAAACCTGCAGTAAGTAGAGGAGTACCTACTGAAGAAAGAAGCTGCCAAATTGGGTGACAAAATATCATGACATTTTTTTTTCTCTTCCAACCAAGTTGTACATTCATCTCAAAGCACATGAAACACCATTTCAAGGGCACAAGTGAGACCACACAACACGCATCAGTACATCTCCAAAGATAACATCCAAATGTGTCTTCTCTGACAACAACGGAATGGGGCAATAACAGAAGCAAACCTGGAAAGTTGACAAGTATGTAGGAACTGATACATCTCTTTTTTTTTTTTTTTTGAGACAGGGTGGAACTGATACATTCTTAAACAAGCAATATATAGAGAACAAATCACAAAGGTATTAGAAAACACTCTGGGGAGAAAGATGAAAGAAACAGAAGAGAATTGGAGAGACATGGTGAAGGCGTCGCTCATATAGATGGATCACTGCAAATGGCTACATAAATAAGGAGAAAGACTTCAAAACAATAGCTTAACTAGCAATAGGAGCTTGCCTTCAAGTTGTGGAGGGTAACATATAACATTGGCAATAGCCTGTAGTATGGGGAGAGGGGTGTCTATGGGACTCCTTTGGCCAATGGCTCAAAAAGATAAGCCACTCCTGGTATCAGATTTTTAAATATTGGTGTCTTGTTGGGGTATTGCCCCCTAATATGTGGTGACTTTGTTTAAGTTCAGTTTTCTTCAATGAAGTGACACTGTGTCAATCACACTCCAAGGCGGGCTCATACTCAGGACCAACACAAATCAGACTCCATGGGTTTTAGTGCTCTCTCTCTCTCTCTCTCTCTCTCTCTCTCTCTCTCTCTCTCTCTCTCTCTGTGTGTGTGTGTGTGAGTGAGCAGAGAGAGAGAGAGAGAAGAGAGAGAGAGAGAAGGAACATGAGGTTGGGTAGGTAGAGAGATGGGGAAGATTTGTGAAGAGTTGAGGGACAGGAAAGAATATGAGAAAAATATACTGTATAAAAATCCTCAAAGAATAAATTCAAAGAAATAAAAAAATAACTTAAGTTTCTATCTTAAGTAACAAAAGAAAAAAGTAAGTTAAGCCCCAAAGAAGAAAAAAAGTAACTAACAAATACCAGAGAAGATTTGAACTCACATAACATCATCAACAAACTTACAACCTTTAAACAATTGGATGAGACTAGGAAAAGGACTGATACTGGGTGGATCATGTGGAAAATGGGAAAAGGTACATTTTAAAGTGGTTTATGGGTTTATTTGATTTTTTTTTTTGACAGAGTTCCATGTAGCTCAGGCTGGCCTTACATTGTCTGTGTCATCGCGGTTGACTCTGACCTTCTGATCCTCTGCCTCCGTCTTCTGATTACTGAAATAATAGCAGTGCACCACCATGCCCAGTGTATGTGCTATGAGGGATGGAACCCAGGATTTGGTTTGTACTAGAAAAGCATTTTGCATAACAGAGCTATAGCCCCAGATCAGACAGGGTGAATTATAATCCTTTTAAATGGGCAAGAAGTTTAAATAGACATTGCTCCAATGGTGACAAACACATGGCCAATTGCTCAGCCTCTTTTTCTATTAGGGAAATATAAGTAGAAACCATAGAGAGACAGTACTTTACTCTCAGTAGGAAGGCTACAATTTCAAAAAGGGAAAATAGTAACTGTTGACAATGATATGAAGAGATTATATGGTGCCTACGTATTGTTGGGAGGGGTAGAAAATGGTACAGCCTCTGTGGAAAGCCACATGGAAGTTAAAAACCTAACCACAGAATTACTACAGGAGCCAGCAATTATATCTCTGGGTAATAGATTCCAAAAGTAAGTGGCATTGGGCACTAAAATAAATACGTGTTCATTTATGCCAGCACAATTCATAGCAGCCAAAATGTGGAAATAACCCAAATATCCATCTTAGATGCTCATCCACACAATGAGATAGGATTCAGAAAGTAAAAGGAGGCAGTGTCGGGCTGTGCGGCTCTGCAGATGCGTGAGGAAAGCTTCATGCAGTGTGAGTGATGCCAGCCACGGAGGCCACGAGTTACACACAGCTGCGCATGCTTATGAAAAGTCCAGCACATGCAAATCCACAGATACAGAATGCAAACTGGTGGTTGCCGGAGGCTGGGGAAGGGGTGGTGGTGGGAATAACTGCTGGATGTATATAGGGGTTCTTTTGGGGTGCTGGAACTAGTTTGAAAGTGACTGAAACCACAAAACAGGAATACACTGATTACCACCGATTTGTTTGTTTTAAAATAGTCAGTAGTTAAAAAAGTATGTCCTGTGTGTTTCTATTCAACCAAAACTACAGGCAAAGTACAATTCTAATGCAAGATTTTAAAAAAAAATTTTTTTTTTTAAAAATACTGTGGACAGTAAGCAGTGTGTTTGATTTTTCTCTTTGGTAACACATATTTTGGAAATTTTTTTCTTAGGAACATTTATGGCTCTTTAATAACATCTTAAAAACAAGTGTTTGCTTAAGTTGCTTGATCAGTTAGAGAAAGGCCAGATCCCTTGTAAGACAGATGGGTGAAGGGTGGATGAGGAACTGGTCTGGCAGTTGTGGTAGAAACGACAGTCATATCTTGACAGTGATCCCAAGGTGTGTTAACACTCTCATTAGTCATGGAATTCTATAGATTTGGACAAATAAGGAGCACTGTGTGAGAGGATAAAGGGGCCCTTCTTCTTTGTTCAAACATGATTTGCCAGTGAACTAGGGGTCCTCTGGAGCAGAAGATTCTGGCAGACAAGTGTCAGTATGGTGGTCTGAAAATGGCTCAGTGGGTAAGGGTGCTTGCCTTCAAGGTGAAGACCTGAGGGGTGGGGTCTTTAGGACCCAAAAGGTGGACGGAGGAAGCAGCCCTGTTAGATGGCCTCTAACCTCCACGTCTATCCTGCGGCACACACTCTCACACATACTCCCTCTCTCTAACACCTACACGTACACTCAGTGTTAAGAATGTAACAAGACAGAGTTTAAAACCACCATCAGTCAGGATGAGGGAGCCCAAGACACGGCTGTAAAGCTGCCTGTGTGTAGCAGGCACGCTTGGAAAGGGAGACCGAGGCTGAAGAACAGGAGTGACCACAGCTGGTCAGGGTGGAGGGAGTCATTTTTCAACAGATTGCGTAAGTGACAGCAGACAGCTGTTCCACTTCTACTGGGAACTCGGAGTGCTGCTTAAATAGTACATGGCACTCTCTTGCTTCTATATTAGGAAAGACTGGATTCCAAGAGCAAACTGGGCCCAGGGGACACGCACTCGCTCTTTTTGAAATGGTAGAAGTCTAAGGCAGTGGAACCTATTTCACACAAGAAGACTGGGAAAAGAATCTCAACCTGATGATTATGATTCTGGACCCCTTTGATCTAAACCAACTACACTTGAAGAATCTCACTTATTTATGGGAGGTGAGCTTTGGATTCCTCTCGTTGGCAGCCAAAAATATCCCTTCCAAAGCACAGCCCCCAGCCCCAGACTCTCTGGTCCAAATCAGCTGGCAGGCAGGATCACATACCCACACAGAGGCTCACTCTAGGGAGGATTACGTCTGCCAGATGCCACGTCTGTTGTGAATTTGTTTAAATACTTGTGCGCAGTTTAGGACAGGGTGAAAACCTGCACGTGGGGTTGTAAGTGGAGTAATCAGCTCCAGCAGGACAAGGTAACCAGCGCTGCAGGGCAGCAAGCCGCCGAGCCCCACGTGCTGGCCCGGGAGCCACTGAGGTACAGCGCAAGCCAAGTCACACAGCGCGGTGACCCTCCCCATCCTCCCCCCCCCACCTCCCCACTGGAATGGCCCTCTCCAGATAAGCAGGAAAGAATGCAGTTAAGAATCTTATCATTCAAAAATACCTGTCCCCAGGGACCCGCCTGCCAGGCTGCACACTCTGGCTGCTGACATGTCTGCATGGACTCCGGTTTGACCTCAGGGTCACACATTCTATCGCTTAATCGATCTTCGCCAAACTGACACCAGACCTGGCGGTGCTTATGTCCTTTTCCACAGGTGACCAAGCACTGGAATGAAAAGCAGAGACAGTCAGGGTTGTTTCTGATCAATGTGCTGGGGCCCGTGGGGGCTGTTCCCTAATGAGAACAGGTGGCTTCGTCCTCCACCCAGCCTCCCTCTTCTGCTGGGGCAGCACTGAGCAAACACACCCAGCTTTCATCGCTTGCTTTCATCACTTTCTCTTTCTCCTTTCCCCTTGCCCTCCCTCTCTCTCTCTCTCTCTCTCTCTCTCTCTCTCTCTTTTATCCTGGCAGGGCCTCCTGAAGCCCAGGCTGGCCTCTAATTCACTATGTAGCTAGCAGGGGCGGGGGGGGGGGGTTGGGGTGGGGTCACTGAACATTCTGATCTTCTCACTTCTGCTGCCCAGCTCCTGTCACTGTAAGTGTGCCCACTAACTTTGGTTTATGCGATTGATGCTGGGGATCCAACCTAGGGCTCTGGGCATGTGAGGCAAGAGCTCTTCCAACTGAGCTCCATCCTCAACTCCTTCTTTTCTGGGCTCCCATTCAATTGCATCATGCCATGTTCATGCACACCTACCACAATGCCTCACCCATACTTGCTCCTACTAGCTGCCCCCATTCCTCCTACTCCTTTTCTGATCTCCCCCTCCCCCTTTGCATCATATTCTCTTATTCCCTTTGGATTGAAAGTCTTATGGCTAGATTCGAACACAGAAACTCAACAAAGTGCCATGCTCTGAGAAACCAACAATACTGAGGATTTTCCAGCACAGAGGTTCAGTGAGAAGAATTAAAAGCCCAATCAACCTGTATACCTCTATAACCACGACCCAGTGTCTCTGTGCCTCAACATTTACATCTGTAAAATGGGCATAACAATAATTCTGGCTTAGGGGAACTAAAGTGTCTAGCGTATATAGTATTTATGTATGACATTCTCAAAAAAGAAAAATGGTTAAATACAATCATCATTATTATTTGTGTTTGTTTTTGGACAAATTAAAAGATGCATAAATAGCATAAAAGACAAAGCTTAAATAATTGAAAGTATTTTCAACTCTTTACTCTTTCCAGTTTTTTTTTTTTAATCCAAAGGTTAAAATGTAGAGTTTGTTAACTGGGTGTTGGGACATCGAGCTGCTTGTTCAGTGTTATTCATACACCTGTTTAGCCAGGGCTTGCTACAAAAGTTTCCCCTCTTTTGTTTTTATTTTGTTTTAGACAAGTATCCCATGTGTCTCAGGCCAAGCCTTAAATTTAGTACACTACACATAGCCAAGGGTGGTCTTAAATTCCAGATCTCCCAAGGGGAGGATTACAGGCATGTACCACCACCCGTGGCTATTTCTTCATTTATAATTACATGCTATCTAGTATTAGCTAGTGTGTAATGTGAAGCCATTATCTTCTGTCATGTCTTTGAAAATCAAGGATTTAGTGCTTAACCTACTGGGAAAGCACTAGGTTTCTTGATCACTTGTCCACAAAGGTAAAGATGCACATTGCGACTTCACCATTCCAGCAGCATTAGGGGGATTCTGTTCAGATTTGACACCCCAAGTCAACAGTTAATGTTGCATGCCCATGGAGAGATAAGTATGACACGCATGTAGCAGCTGTGGGGGGGTGCAACTTTGCTTCTTCACAATCCTGACTTGGCCAGTTAATAATGGACGTCTACTCCTCAACTACTCGCACCCCAAAAGGAGGTGGAGTGAGAGTCCCTCTTGCTGAGAATCTCACTGGGCTGTGACAGTGCTGGGCTACATTAACAGTGACGATGGATACTGTATCCAAAGACCAAAGACCAAGAGACAGAGGCACAAGTGTGATTGCCTCCGGCTTCACAAAGCACAGGATGAAAAAGGCATCAGTCTGGAACACTCAGCCTGGCCCCTTTTCTCTTTCCTGCAAATGCTCCCACATGCCCGGATGTGTAAATCAGGTGGGTCCTTCACTGCTGTCTAATTCTCTTATTTCAAAGACAAGGAAGATGGAAACCCTCAATGTTGAACTCGTGTCTAAACTATTTTAACCTCACACTTAATTAAGTTTCAATTTCCAGCCAACAACTTATGGCTCAAGGGGGGAGGGGAGGAAGGAGGGGAGCAACCATTACTTCAAAGTCAGCCGCAGAAGCTACTGGGCTGTGAGATTCAGGCTTTGAGGTCCCTGGTGGATTGAAGGATTTCAATCATAATGTAAGTGGAGATTCACAGTCATTGCTTCCTCAGGGGAAGTCTACACCCTCACTGGATCCGGGAAGCCCCAGAATTGTCTGAGGTGTGATAGGGACCAGCACTAGCCCTCTTACCTCTGACCACTCTCCTGATTCCCAATGAGGACAGGGGAACTCATTGCATCTGTGTACAGTGACTTTCTCCTGATGTGTGCATTTGCTGTCATCCAGGACGTCATTGCGGGTGTTGACACAAATAGCTCTTCTTCTCTGCGTACCACCATCGCAGCTTTTAGAACACTATGAGCATAAATTAAATTAAATTAAATTAAATTAAATTAAATAGGATATTTGAAAGTTTCTTATAAAATGTGCTTAAAATCATGCCTATACATTACTATACTATACTAAAAATTGTCCCTTAAGAAACAAATACCCTACCATAGCCAATTTTAGTTATTTAAGTGATTTTTTTCTTTTCTTTTTTTTTTTTTTTAAGATTTATTTATTTATTATGTGTGCAGCATTCTGCCTGCAGGCTAGAAGAGCGTACCAGATTTCATTATAGATGGTTGAGAGCCACCATGTGTTTGCTGGGAATTGAACTCATGACCTTTGGAAGAGCAGTCAGTGCTCTTAACCTCTGAGCCATCTCTCTAGCCCTTTAAGGGATTTTTTTTTCAATGCTAATTATTATGCTTATACTGAAGTCAGTATCATATCACTGGCAAGTTGAGACTAAAATTGGGATATAAAAAATGGTCGGTGGATTAGTTTTACCATTAACAATTTTCTGCATGTTATACCCAATTCAGACATTACAAATTAACCTTGGGGTTCTTCCTTGTAGAGGTTGACTTGGCCAGGCATTGTAAATCAATCACAAATCTCTTCCCATGCAAGCTTAAATGGATTTCCTAACACAATCCAGAAGAAGCTACCATCAACTCATCAGACTTGGTATCCAAGACTCTCAGAGGGAGAACCAACTTACCTCCGTCCAAGCCGAATAGCGCCATCCACCTGTGTTGCATTCTCCGGAACATTTTTCCTGGTTGCTCGGTCTGGGCTGATTGCTACAAAAACTGTCATCAACCTTCTCTGTCTTCCTGTCCAGCCTGCTGTATTTGGCACAGTAGATATCCAAAGTGCGGTAACCCAAACCACACTGGGCACTGCATTCACTCTTGCTGGCAACGTGCCACCTAAACAGGAATAATGTCGGGAAACCAACGTTTGTGTTAGAGAGGCGTGTCACATCCAACTAGTGGGAAAGCTGAGCTTTTTCTTTCTTAATTTAAGTACGAGGAAAGCTCAAAGCCACAGCCAGTTTAAGTCCAATTTCAAGCCAATGTATCTATGTATTTTTTCATGGTTGCCAATGTGTGTGGGAAGTCACAGATCCATAACCAGAAATGCTACCTCTGAGAAGAACCTCCGTGGTGCAGTCAGTCTGATATTCATGCAGCAGAAAGAAAAAAAAATGGGACTCACCAAAGAAAGAAAAGCAATTTTCATATGAACTGAAAGGCAAGTGTTTGCACTTGGCTCTTTCGGCCTATTCATGGAAAACTCACCTGCGGGTGCTGCTTTGAGTGTGCTGTGCTTGCAATTGCTCAACAGCTATTCTGACAATAATGTGGGAATGAGAAATATGGGCTATAATGGAAAGTTTCAAGTGTACTATACATTGTGTACATCATTACTATTATGGAGTAAAGACTAAACTTCTTGGGGATGACCACCAACCCAGTTTCAGGATCATGACTCAAAGGAAAGAAGCAGAGAGTGACAGAACAGGATACCTGACCTCCTCTTCTGGCGTCTCTGAAGCAGGTGCACACCCTTGCACTTGTACACACACACACACACACACACACACACACACACACACACACACAGCTGGAAATTTCTTGATGATAGCAGGCATTGTCATTGTGTGTATGTGTGTGAGTGTATATGTAAGTAAGTATGTGAATGTGTTTGTGTGTGTGACTATGTGTGTCAATGCGTACATGAGTAGGTATACATGTGTATGGGTACATGTGTGTAGGTGTATATGTGCAGGCCACATTAGGTGTTGTTTCTCAGGTGCCCTCTACTGTGTTGCTGTTTAGTCACATGCATGTGTGTGTGTGTGTGTGTGTGTGTGTGTGTGTGTGTGTGTGTGTACCAGGTGGTCAGAATACAGCTTGTGAGAGTCAGTTCTTACCTTCCACTATGTGGATTCCGAGGATCAAACTTAGGTTGTGAAGTTTGGGAAAACAGCCTTTACCCCCTGGTCTATCTTACTGAAGTCTTACTTTATTTTCTGAGACAGGTTCTGTCTTGGAGACCTGGGAGTCTCAGACTTTGTTAGGCTGCTTGGCCAAGAACCCCCAGGGCTCCATTGTCTCTGCAGCTCTGAGGTTACAAGGCTACACCATTGTACCCAATATTTTAAATGTGGGCTTTAGAGTCTGAATTCAGGTCCCTGTGCTTACAGAAACACTTTACAACTGGGCTGTCTCCCAAACCCTCATTATATACTTTTTAAATTAGATTTGAATCCCTAAGGCTTTGCCACTTTTGTATCCCTGATATTCATAACGAAGTCTTCTGACAACACAACAGGTACACAACATATACTTATGACAACTCTTTTTTTTTAAATAATACAACAGGAACAGAGTCCATAGTGCTTGAAATTAAAACATAAATTAAAAAATATTTAATATGGATTTTTTAAAAGTTAGTGATCTTGACATGTATTTGGAAATCTAGAAAAAGATCATTTCTTTTCATCCGAGGGAGATTTTACTCTCTGTTGTTAATCCTCTGCATCTCATCTATTGGGTGGTGTGGCCCTTTTTAAGTTCTAACAGTTTGCACATATACACCTGTCTGGGGGGCGGGGGAGTTGGGAAAAAAGAGGAACACAAGCCAAACGCTTATCAAGGAATTTCTAAGTAATGTCCAAAAGTAGGTCAGAGTTGACCACTGGTAAATAAAGTGGGCTGTGATTTTCCATTACAGTGAAATAGCGTCAGGGAGATTTTGTTCTAACACGGTAAACGAGGGCTTATAAACTCACCCTTTATCTCATCCTGTCACAGGCTAGTTGGGGCAAACTGTCACTTCCTACAGGAAGTGAGGCAGAAAAGGTAAACTCATTCAAGGGAGGCATCTGGAACTTTCATCTACACTTTGATTTTTGGCTACCTTCTCATGGCCTCCACCACCACTTCCCTATGGGAAGGGTATTTACCATCTGGGAAAAGGAGAAAGATGTCCTGACAAGAAAACACTCCTGCAGTTCAGGCTGCTGAAGACCCTTCCCTGATATCCCATAATTCCCAGTGGCCAAGCAGAGATCCCGAAGAGGAATCTGTGGAAAGCTCACGATGCTACCTAAAAACAAAACAAAACAAAACAAAAAACCAAAAAACAAACCAAAACAAACACTCCCTCCCCCCAAGCCTCTAAATGATATCTAGTTGGCTTTATATTCTTTCTGGGCAGTGATCTGTTCTTCAGCACGGTGTGCTCATAGTTTATTTTATGGGAAATAAAAATACTACTATTATATTTAATTATTAAATTTCAGGAAAGTATTTCTAGTCAGGCACGATGGTGCATACATGTATCTCAGAACTCAGGAGATGGGAGCTGGAGAACTGGGCCTTAAAGCCAGCTTGAGCTATAGAGAGAGACCTCCTTCCTCAGAAATCCAGAAACCGGGGATAGTCTTCAAAGGAAGTGCCATTGCCTAGTAGGCAGAAAGTGCTGTGTTCAGGCACCAACACTGAAAAAGTTAAAACAACAACAACAACGACAACGACAACAAAAACCATGTTCCAGTGTTAATCAATGAGAATCCAGAAAAACGTGTTACATCTGTGTAGGGGTAGCTAGGGAGCTATGGAGGCTGGAGGTGCAGCGATGCTGAGAACTACCAGATGCGATGGATTTCTATACTGTAGATACCTGGAGCTTCGTGGTGTTGATCCGCGTCATGAGCCTCCACACGAGGAAGACGGTGTTTCGGAGGCTGACTGAGAGTTGCTTCACCAGACTAGCGATTCCATAAGGACACAGCTTTGGGAGAAACTGCTCTGGAGTCTGACCGACCAGTAACTATTCCCTGTCTATTCTGTCAGCTGTGCACAGAGCTGCTTGGCCACATTGGAGCCCGAGTCTTGATGACACTGACTGGAGGATGGGCAAAAGGACAGTGCACCTTCCTTAGGCTTGGGTGGTGGTAGCTCCGCAGATTTTAGCAGGCACCTTGAAATTTTCCAACAGTCAGTAAAAGCCAGCAAGAGAGCCTGAGCACCGACTGAACGCAACAGTCTTTTAGGCACAAGCGTATGCTTGCCAGGTTGGGTGGCGCTAAAGCTAATCCTGAATTCTCTTCCTGCCCTTCACTTCTGACTTCCTCCCTACTCTGATCTGCTACCCCCTGTGAGAAGACAGGGATAAAATCCCCTGGCTTTCTTATCTGCAATCAGAACTGCTTTTGTCATCCAACCCTGTGCTTCCGCCTCCTGTCCTCACTTGGCCTCCGTAGCGTTAAAAAAAAAAGTTTTTAAAAGTTCACTCTAAATGGGGAGTTTGGAGAATAACACATTGACCTAACTTTTGATTTTTTTTTTTTTTAAAATCAGGCCAAAGCTTTATTTGGTATTATGAAAAGAATATAAATGAAATGCAGAGTATGTCAGCAGACATTTGGGTATGAATGGAAGCTCTGAGACTTATTAGCAGAGAGAGCCTGCATCAGTCACTTCATCTCATGGAGTGTCCTATTAGGTGGGGGGGGGGGAGGGGGAAAACAGGATCTGCTCCACAGAGGGGTTAAGTGGGGCCAGGTGGGTTTAGGAGCATCTCATACCCGTGGAAGACACTCAATAAATTAGCCGTTATTACTCAGACTATCTTTGGCATTTTATTCTCCAAGCAAATTCTATTTCTGCCCCCTTCCCTTAGTTTTCTACAGTGCTGAAGAGCACGCTCAGGGGTTATTGTGAGACAGGGTCTCACTGTGTATCTTAGGCCGGCTTCGAACTCTCAATCTTCCTGCCCCTGTTTCCCTACTTCCCTCACAGATGTAAGGCACAGTGCGGAGCCTCAGCTAACTTTTAGACACCAGCCACTGAGAAGGCAGGCCCCTTGCGATATTCTGTGTAACCTGACGTGACACTCTTCTGAGTTGAGTCTACCTTGTCCTGCATCAGCTTTTAAGATCTGTGTGAATATTACTCTCACTCAACAGCTTCCAGTGCAGGAGAAACTAGTGTCATCACACCCTGAATTGTGGCTCATATTGAGACTGCTCACAGAGAACAGAATGTGGCTCTCGAAGTAACCGTGCAAACATTAATCTACTTTGAAAACCGTACTTGCTGGGTAAGCTTGGGATAGGATTATCAAATATCATTTGTTGGTTTTTATGGTCGTATTCTATTTCTTGGAATGCCTTAGTTCAGACCTGATTTCTCTGCCACTGTAAGAATAGGATGCTTTATGTTGGAGGCCTACGGTGACTGCATGTATCATTTGGGATGTGACTAGCCCCAGGGAGTCAGTGGAGAAATAACACGTAAGGAGTCCTAGTGTGGAAGAACGGATGGGACGGGACAGATGCAGGTAGAGACTAATTCTTCGTATGTGGGATTCACAGCACAAGACGCAGCATGAGCGTCATTTCACAGCACTAACAAAGTAAGAATGCAAACAGCTTTCTTCTAGAGTTGAAGCACAAAGGCTCGCCTATGGGATCGGCCATCGATAAGCCTCCGCTGCTGTGTTAGCCGGTGTGATCTGGAGCAATCTGCACAGCAGCACTCAGTCTTAATATCTTTACATGTAAAATAATGATAAGATCTGTGCTACAGCTGTGGTGGTTTAAGTAAGAATGGCCCCTATAGATAGGCTCATATATTTCACTGTTATCAGGGAGCGGGACTGTTTGAGAAGAATTAGGAGGTGTGGCCTTCTTGGAAGAAGTGTGTCACTGCTGGTTCAAAAGCCTATACCTTGTGCCCCCCCCCCTCACCCTACACACACCTAAGGATCAAGATGTAGCTCTTAGTTACTTCCTCAGCATCATGTCTGCCTGCTCCTTGCCTTGGTAATAATGGACTAAGGCCCTGAAACTATAATCAAACCCCCAAGTAAATGCTTTCTTTTCTAAGAGTTGCCTTTGGTCATGCTGTCTCTTCATAGCCACGCCACAATGACTAAGACAGTGGTAGTATCTGTAAATTTTATAGACTATTGATTGTATTAACGGGATAATAAAAACCAGCCTATTAATGTGGGGATATTACATACAGCTGTTAAAAATAGTTCTTAGCTTAGTGAGACCCTGTCTTGAAATGCTAAGAGAAGGCTGGGGTTAACTCAGTGGCAGAACACTTGCCTAGCATATTCCATTCTCTAAGTTCAGTGTCCAGTACTGTAAAAGCAACAACAACAACAACAGACACAACAACCAAACAAAAACCCAGATCTTGGAAATGGCTTACTCTGCCCTAGTCACTTGCAGGATGATGTACTATAGACGGATTTGGAGCAGTCTGATAATGCAGTCTTCCTCAGCTTGTTAATCTTGCATCTCAAGGAAGTTGTGCAAGAATTCAGTGGCTCTTCAGCTTCACCGTTACTTGAACCCCACCACACCCTCGCAATCATAGGATGCCTTAATTCTGACTTAACTAATTTAACTCAATTGAAGCAAATAGGTTTATATGGGCATTATCTAAAAAAAAATACTGCCTAATGTTTACTCCCCCCCCCCCTTTTTAACGTCTTGCTTTTACAATGACGTTTGTCCATACTTTTGACAAGCCAGTGAGCAACCTCACCAGTGACAACATCTTTATAAAAAAGTGTGATAGGGTAGGAAGAACGACACTGATTTTGAAGTCAGAGCCTCTGACAGGACTGGAAGATCTATGGCACATGTGTCACCACTGCCCCTCTGACTCCTAGGATAGAACACTATTAATTGACCATAGCACGTTTTTCTCTCAGACACACAAGAGGACATTATCATCTGTACTCTTGCGCCTGGTAGCGAACACTGTGAAGAGCTGGCATGCTGATGTGGAGCTTCAAAATGCTCATGTCTTTACTCTGCTACTTGTGAATGGAGAGGCCTATTGCATCCTATACTATTCTATGCTAATGAGTGGAGTGGAGAGGCCTTATTCATTCTTGTACTATTCTATGCCAGTGAGTGGGGAGGCCTTATTCATCCCTGTACTATTCCATGCTATTAAGCTCTCTTCTATAAAAGGGCAGAGCAGTCACAGACTTGGCTTGTAGATTATACAATACAGCCTTCCAACTGTTGGATACGTACATATGGCACAGTCAACCTCCCAGGCAATAGAAACACTTTAGAAGTTTCCACCCCTCAATATTTCTCTCCATCGGATGCAATATCTTTCTTAAATACAGAATTGTAGGAACACCTAGCTAGTCATATTTGGATTTTCTTCTCCTTGCTTCCATGCCTCTAGCTTAATGCATAACATTTTCCCTCTATCTCTTTCTATCTCTGTTTCTCTGTCACTGACTCCCTCTCTCTCTCTCTCTCTCTCTCTCTCTCTCTCTCTCTCTCTCTCTTTCTCTGTAGTGTGGACTGAAACTGATGTGCACATGAATTCTGTGTGGCGCCCACTCCATGAGGGCTCTTACATGAGCTGTGACTCAGTGGCAAGGCCACACCCAGTCCATGAGCTTTGAAGATCAAGTGAGAATGCTTTCTCACAAGTGCTATGCTCTGTTAACTAGTTCTTATTCTTAGGAGAATGAGAAATCCAGAGGTATAGATCTTGGCTAGACGGTTTCAGAACTGGCTGGAGCCTGTGTGAGGAAAACTCCGGAAGGCTGGGAAAAGACTGGCAACTCTTAACCCACCACAGAAACTCCCCTCAAGCCCAAGAGTGTCTCCAGAAGAAAGATGCAGGGAAAGCAGAGGCCGCACCTCAGGTCACAGTCCGTGCCGCACGCTTCAGTGACAGGTCCTGGCTGGGGCAACAGGTCACATCTTTGATCAGAAACGGTAAGCTGATCAGACTCCCTGGTGCAAACAAGTTTTCGTCTCCGCTCCCCTAAGCAAAGAGTAGGATGACCATTATGCTGAGTAAATCACCTATTCTAAATTACTGAGATCAAGGACACACCTATGGTTTGTTTTTTTACTATAAAAAGCTAGATAGTAAGTATATTCAATTGTGTTGGACATAGGGCCTCTGTCACACTTCTCAGCTCTACCAGGGACAGGACAAAACCAGCTGCTCATAGACAGCATGTTAACAAATTGGTGTATCCGTGCTCTAGTAAAACTTTACCAATAAAAAGAAGGACAGTGGCTGGATTTGATCCTGCTGCTATAGTTTGCTGACCCTAATTTAACAAAAGGAAACAAAACTAACATAAATTATGGCCAGTAAAACCACATGGTGTTAAAATTAAAGTGGCAGTATTGATTCTGCAGGGTTTCACACATATGTTCAAACTTCCTAGGAGGAAGATGTAGCTGACCTGACATGACCTGCGTCTTAGAAAGTTCAGCTGACTACCAAAATAACCAGAAAGGTCCAAGTAAACAAGATGAAAAGGCGCATGCGCGTAGAAAGGCTTGCAGACGGCGTGTAAGTAGTTGTTCTTTAAAACAACAAAAGCCCCTGACCCTCAAAACAGTCAATCAGTAAATAAGTAAAACGGATACCCCCCATTCCCCGCCCGCGTCCCCCCACCCCCGCAAATTCCTCAGACCCATAAAAGCGGAAGCTCTTGAGCGGATGGATACCTTGGCAGGGCTTGCTGCATGCTTGCCACGGCCCGTGACTGTTCCAGTAAAACTGCTGAGGTTTGTCCTCAATTGGAATATTGAAAGAGTACCGCACATCGGGGTTGTACAACTTTCCCACTGACAACACCTGCAACGTGTGGAGAGATTGGAGGGAAGTCTGCGGGCCTGCAGTGCCGGGAGGAGAGAGCCGCCGCCCACGAAGCCCAGTGTTTTACCTGAAGGAGAAGCTCCTCCTCAATGCGGTCAGTACAGTTGAGTCTTTCCACGACGTTGTCGGATCCGCTGTACTCAATCACGGCGCTCCCCAAGCGGACCTCCCTTTTGGACATTGAGACGACGAAGTCTCCGTTTAGCAGGAATTCACCTTTACTGTTTGATAAAGCTGCAGGGGAGAAAAGAGAATTGGGGGAGGTCTTGCCAGGGACCAGCTGTGTTGAAAAAAAACAAAAACAAAAAAACCACCCTGATTGGCAGGCAGGGGGCCGTCAGAAGACTGGGGGCTTCTCAGCCAGATAGATCATGATTTCACAGCCTTTGGCTCTTGCAGTGTGCTAGCTCTGTGACCTTGGGGAATCAATCCTTCTTGGTCTCAAGTTCTTTATCACCCACCCGTTATGGTGCCTATGTAAATTAAGTGAAATATAATATAAAGATCCTCATCAGCTTGAAGTCAATTATACAATAGCATGGTTGCAGGGTTATAGATGGAGGCGCAAGAGCTAAGATCTGACACACAGGTCGCTACCTGGAGTATGGACAGCAGCCCCAGCAGGAACAAACGCGGCGGGGAGAACCTACTGGGAAAGTTCAAAGTTCCAGAAATTTTTGTTTACAATGAGGTCTCCCCTGGGAACCTTAGTTGGGCCAAATCCACTTGCAGCCTTCCTCCTCCAGCCTCTTCCTCCTGAGTGCTGGGGTTTTCAAAGCAGGAGCCGCTAGGCCTGGTATAACCAAAAATTCTCTCCATTGAGTTGAATCCTAAGAACCCATTACTTTTCTACCGCATGATTTGAAAGGACAATCGATGTGAAAACACCCGTGGGTCACATTTCTTTCCATCGCAACAGCTGCAGCATGGTTGAATCCTTTGGTTGGGTATAAGGTAGGAAACAATACATTTTCATATTTTTAGATTAGTTTTTTTTTTTTAAGATGAAAATCTCAGTGAGGGGTAGCAAGAGGGCTCAGCAGATGAAGACACCTGCTGCCAAGTCTGACAACCCAAGTTCAACCCCAGGACCCTCAAGCTGTCCTCTGACCTTCATGCACACACAGTGGCACATGTATGTCACTTACACTATAGACAGAAAATGTTAAAAGCATATTTTTAAAACCTTGATGACATCGTTTCTCCTTAGCACCTACTGTAAAATTCTGGCCTCATTCGAAGCCTGTCTTCTATACCTGGTCCCATTTCCACACGCCCAGCCATTCCACTACTCAGCAAGCAGCTTGCAATGCACTACTTGTCACATCTCCATGAGGCTGGTCAGTCACACGTTACACATTTGTAGATCTGGATTTTCAAATGAGATAACGTATGCTTTAGAAACCACTACGTTAATTTACCAAGGCCAGACAGCTTCTAATCTTGGGAATCTGTCTCCACAGCTTATGAGACACTAAAATTGTCCCAGAGGAGAGTCAGCAAACATTTGTCAAGTAGGCAAATTCACTCATCCATTCTTTCCCTTGTTTACAAACAGAACCGAGACTTGCGTAGGCCACAGCTCTTTAACAACTTGCCATGTTTTGCTAAACCGCACGAACCTGTCAGTACAGTTAAAACCATTTCACAGCTCCCATCTTTAAACCCCAAGATCTTAACCTTTAGGAGGCCAGTGAAAGATGCTGCTAAAAGAGTGAAGGAGTAACTGAAGCTGACACCTCTGAAAGCAGAACAGAACGCTTCCACCCTAATGATTAGTCCCTAGCTGGTGTGACCCTCAGAAAACCAGGCCTCACTTACCCTTAGCTCCTGAAGTGGGAGACCTGCCCGCCAAGTGAGATGCCAGGTTTTCAGTAGACTTCAAGTCAGAAATGAGGTTGTTTCCTTAGCATCTTAACAGGTTTCCAAATCAGGTCACTTAAACATGCTAGCAGGGTGTGTTGTCAACCCCACTGCCCAGTTCTTTCAAGGTAAGTCACACGCTAGCTACCCCAAAAGGGGGGAATGAAATGCCACATTCCAGAGTTAAAAATTGAACACCAACCTGGCTTTGTCTTCAAAGAATATGGTTTCCTCTATCTTAATCCCCAGTCTCTTACTATGGCTTCAGCTGCTGTTCGTGTTTCTGCAGAACTGGGGTGAGGGTGGGGGTGGGGGGGAAGGACCTCCACTCTTCACTGCATGCTTCTTATCCCAGTTAGTGCTGAGCCCACAATGACATAAGCCCTCAAATGATATAAAAAGCCTTCTCATGATTTGTTCCTACAAACGATTTGCCCACAGGTTTCTGGAAAGGTACCAGTGAAACGAAAACTCTGGCTTTCTCTTGCACTGCACGGATGTGTGATTTCCCACTGCCCAAGTTAATCCTGGGCTAAGGCTCCCAGAGGCAAATAAGTCTTACAAAAATGGTACATTTTCTCCTGAAGAGATAGGAACATGGCAGGGCAGTCCAACATGGTTTTAGCCTAACAAGAGGAAGGTGACCTTTGACTGGCAGGCTTTCTGCTCCAGTACCTCGTGAAACAAATCGTTTTCCCAAAACCAGAGTCTCCTGCTCCACTTCCTGCTAATGAGATTAGGGAAGCTAATTTCCTGGGTTGCTGTCCCTCCTGTCACAGTCATCAGAACCAGGCTGCTACAGAGCTTCCACTAGAAACGTTTTCCTCTTCAAAACACACAGGAAGAGTGTGAGCCTTGACCAGTCTTCACACAGCAGTGAGGGATAAGGATGAAGGTTGCTTAGCAACAGAACAGCAATGACTGGGCTTGGCAAAACAGGATGGTGGGTTGCTAAGTACCTGAAGCGATCTGCTAACAGCACCTTACTTCAAGCAAAGAGTAAATATGCCCATGCCTAAGCCTGGTTGGTACCAGATTCCGTCAAGAACCAGATCTTCCTAAGGAACCATGATGTGGTTACAGCTCCGAGGTCTGTTTTCACACTCAAAGTGTGTTTTCACACTCGATGGGCTGTGCCCTGCAATCAGTACTTGCACACTCATTTGCTTTCAGAGAGGCTTTCATGGGCTAAGCAGTGGCTTCCCCATATTACATGCTCCTGATGCCTACTCTCCTTTAACTGCCTTTTCATTCTTTCACAAGATTAAGAGATGTCCAGGAAAGATGAGAAGACTGTCAGCAGGTGCTGCCTGAGTTTAGACACCTGACATGTGCTGACCAGGATCAACAGAGCAGAGTGGGGGCCACTACTTGGACAGAAGTTATTTTCCCAAGGAAAATAGAAAAGAGACCTTTTCCTTTGGGGAAGAACAGAATATTCAACATGGCTTTTGGCTGCCAGAAAATTAATTTATAAGGGACATTTCATGCCATGCTCCTTAACTTAATTAGGATGAACTCAGAACATAAAAACTATTGCATTCTCAAATTTATAACTAGGTATGCGGAGGGGGGGGGGCAGAATGCCTGACATACTTTGAGCGATTATATAATGAGAAATGTGGATTCCCCAAAAGTAACTTGAAGGTAGTTTCCAGAAGCCTGTTAGTTATCATATTTCAATTCACACATGTGCTAGTGTGTGTATGTACATGTGTGCATGTCTCTGTGGGTAGCCAAACCTAGGGCCCAGTGAGTGCTCAATTGTAAACACATGCCTTATAGTTGAGCTACAACCTAGTCCTGTTCATTCACTTATAACGCTACCAGTTAATTTAATACTTGGTATTCAAAAGTAGATGCAGCTGTTTAGTGATTAATTACAAATAAGGCCTCAGAGCCTTTTGAAGAAGAGGAACCTTTATCTCCAAGAGAATTCCGTTGTCTGTGAAGCGCCAGCAATGACCGTTCAGCAATCCAGCCAATGTTTGCTCAGGGCTTCTCAGGAGCACATTGTATCAAGAAGTAAAGACGCCGGCGACAGCCCTGACCGTAAACTGCTGCAGCTGTGTGGGTTAGTAAGCAACAAGTCTTATTTCTACCGTGGCAAGTGCCTCCTTCCCACTGCTTAGCTCCAAACCTGAGAAGGTTTTGCTTCTGTTGACTCTAACACAGCTTTGACCTCTGTCTTTCTCCCTTTTCTTTCCCTCCTTCCCCTGCTCCTTCCCTCCCTCCCTCCCTCTCCTTCCTTCCTTCTTTTCTTTTGTTCTTTTTCTGAATAGGTCTTATGTAGCCCAGGCTAGCCTTAAACTCACTATGTAGTTGAAGCAACCCTGCAATTCTGATCCTCCTGACGGTATCTCCTGAGTCCCGGGATTATAGGTGCCTGCCATCATGTTCTGTGCATGGGGTGTAAGGGACTAAACCCAGCGCTAATGGGCCCTGGCCCATGTTTTTCCAACTCAACCGACAATTCATCAACAAATCAAGATTGCTCCAAACTGAAAATAGATGTAGACCCTTGCCACTCACCATCACCCCCAGGCTCCTCACTGAGTCCAAGCTACCAGAATTCCTTCTTATACCACCTTTATCTCTATCCTTTATTTTTGCTTTTTAATTTTTGACACAAAAATCTCCCTATGTAGCTCAGAGTGGCCTCAAATTCATCATGACCCTGCCTCAGCCTCTGTGCTAGAGTTAAGGGTCCATAACTACCATGCAAAGCTTCTCTTGGGTTCATTTTTTAAAAAAATTTATTAATTTATTTATATTACACCTCAATGGGTTCTTGCTATAACGTCCTAAGCAGTGTTGCTGTTCCCCCAGTGATGCTTAAGTAACAGCCAAATGTTCCTTTGAAAATGTCCAGCAACAGCAGCTCAGAGCCACTAATACTTCCTGTGCTTCTCAGAGTGTACAACAAAGTCCTTACAATAGTTACATGGTTCAATACGCTCTCTTCCTAAGAGATCATATCAGATCTCTTAAATCATATTAGATACCGTTTAGCCCTAAGATTCTCCATTTGCTTTCAGTGACAGGCACATGGGCCTCTTTCTGCTGTTTACAGGGTCCTACTTCAAAGGGTTTTACAAAGAGGGCCTTGGAAGTGGCTTAATGAGTCAGAACACTGGCTGCACAAGCATTAAGGACCTGAATACAACTCGCCTCCCTTGAATAAGATCTGTGTGGCTATACAGACATTAAAGCCCGGGCGATATGATAGGCAGACATAGAAAGATCATTTGCTGGCCCTCTGCCTAGCCATGGGTTCAGTGGGAGTCCTGATAAGACTAATAAGAGCAATGGAACAGGGAAGATGATAGAATCTTCTGGGTGCGTGCACACACATGTACTCTGCACACCCACACCCCCACACCCACACCCACACCCACACCCACACACACACACACACACACACACAGAGAGAGAGAGAGAGAGAGAGAGAGAGAGAGAGAGAGAGAGAGAGAGAGAGAGAGAGAGAGAGACTTCATAAAGACTCCCTCTGCCTAGAACGTCTTTCTTTAAAGGTCTGTCCCTATACTATAAATGTTTCAATTCCACCTTATCCTTGGATCCACTTTCTGTGTGCTGCTTGGATTTCCAATACCACTTACCATCTTTTGCCAATATGGACCATGCTTATTGTTAGTTTATTGTCTTCATTGACCCTTGAACAGAAGGCTTCAAGAAGGTAGAGCTTTATGATTTCAGCCTGTTTTGTTATGTTGAAAGCAATGCTGGTGCATAATACCCAAGTGAATACAGGGAGGAATGGTGACCCAGCAGAAGATGCTGTAGCGGAGTCACACAAAAGTTAGCATGACCCGCATGCCTGGCTAGAAAGGCACGGGTTCTTGCAGACATCTCAAAATACAGATGTAAGTTCTAATTTGATTCAACAAATATTCATTAACCATCTCAGCATGTCAAAAATGCTTGAATTAGACCTCTATAGACTTCATTCTGATGGGGAAATGGAATTCCTGCCAGCATGCTTTCAGAGAAACACGAAATCAAGTTCTTTTTTTTTTTTTTTTTTTTTTTAAACAATGACTACCCAGCCAGACAGCCTTGATTTCTTCTGGAGCCAAGTAACAGCTGTGGCCAAACTTTGAGGCAGGAGTAACCCAGTTGTACAAGGTGACCTGTCAACCCTCCTTTGGACATCCACACGTCTCCACACCCTTCATTCACAGGGCCCAGTGGGCAAATTTCATAATCACTTGAGGTGATTTGAAAAACAATAAATTGAAGTTGGTCTGGGTTGGAACCCACAGAAGTCTTTGGTGTGCTTTGGTTTAAAAACAAGGAATATATATGAACCACTTATGTGGTTAAGCCACAAGAAAAGATATAAAATAATTGTGTGATTAGATATAAGAAATACACTTAACTTTTAAAGGAAAAAATAAAGAGCCTATAATATAGCAAATTAGGCTGATTTTTCTAAGGATGGCTTAAAAAATGCATGCCATTATAGTCTCTTTTGGAAGAAAGAAATGGAGATTGATACAAGACATAATAAAACATTGAGCAGGCCTATGAAGAGTCTGATCCTGTTAGCGCTGATAACATACAAATTAAGTCAAACGATGCTTCTAGGAAAACGTTTGCAAGGCAGTTATACACGAGGCAGATGTTTTGAAAGAGCTCCACGAGATCCATGCCTCTCCACTAACCTCGGAGAGTGCTTACAAGGTTGGCTCAAATCCCTTACTATGGAGTACCGCAGCAACATAACCCTCGAGCCAATTATTCTGAGAGGGGATTCAGGAGAAGAAGCAAATTGGTGAATTTTAAGGTCATCTTCTTTTATGGAAGGGAGCTTGTCACGTGCAGCAGAGGAGGAAAGGCGGGAGTACCCGCCGCTCCAGAGAGCTGCAGGCTCTGTGTAGATGGCAGGGAGGTTTCTCTTACCCAGGTAGTTGTCATCTTCTGATTTCCCTGAGAAGCTGTGCTGCCGCACGTCAAGGCTGGTAGCACCAGCTGGAATTCGCACAACAGCATTGTAACCTGCAGAGAATTTGGCGGAAAAATCAGTATTCTGCTGGACTTTTCACATTCTCTAAGGACAGAAGAAAGGGAAGGCAATTTCCACCTACTGGAGCAAGGCTGATTTTTGCCCTTCACATTAATACTTTTCTGTATCACATGAAGTTGGCAATTTATGTTTAAACACTTTCTTCCCCCTGGTTCTAAGGAGCAGATTCTTACCGTAATGGACTGTGTTAAATGTTCCTGCCACTGTTTTGCATGAAGAATTGTCGCCACCACAAATCCCGCATTTATCTCTCCGGGCTTTTGAGTTTAAAATATGATCACATCCAGCTTGCTTTTTAAAAGAAAAACAATTGGAATAAGTGGTAAGTATTACAGAGATAATGAAATGGCAAGTTGTGCATTCCTGTCAATGATATGAATCCAAAAATAACAAGGAAGTCATCCCCTTAAAACTTGCAAAGGTTGAGAACTCAAATTGTCCACAGTTTGCCATGTAAGATGTGAACTAGAAGGATCCAGAGGGTCCTAGAAACCTACAAGAAGAAAATTATGATGGGCGGATTTGGGCCCAGGGATTCTGCTCAAACTATGGCACCAGCCAAGGATAATACGTACAGTAAACTTGGAACCCCTACCCAGATCTAGCCAATGGACAGGGCAGTCTCCACAGTTGAGTGGAGAGTGGAGAGTGGGGACTGACTTTCATATGAACTCGGGTACACCATATTTGACCATGTCCCATTGATGGGGAGGCCTAGTGACACTTAGAGGAAGGATAGCAGGCTGCCAAGAAGAGACTTGATACCCTATGAGCATATACAGGGGGAGGAGGTCCCCTCAGTCACAGTCATAAGGGAGGGGAGTAGGGGCTGAGTGGGAGGGAGGGAAGAATGGGAGGATACAAGGGATGGCATAACAATTGAGATGTAATATGAATGAATTAATAATTAAAAAATTAAAAAAAAAAGATGTGGCCATTGGAACAGCAATCACCTTGCAACCTTGATGCTGTTGCTATGTTGAACTTTCCAACAGCAGTTACAATCACTTTGAGGTCAACCAACCCGTTCAGAGCGGTCGCCTAAGACCATCAGGAAACATAGATATTTACATTACGATTCCTAGCAGTAGCAAAAGTACAGTTACGAAGTAGCAACCCAAAATGACTTTATGGTGGGGGTCACCACAACATGAGGGACTGTATTAAAGGGTTGCAGCATTTTGAAGGTTGAGAACCACTGCCCTAGACCCACCCATCTCTAGTGAATCAGAACTGGATTGTAACCAGTTTCCCAGGTTAAAGTTTGAGATGTAATAGTCTATGAATAAGCAGAGTAAATGAGTACATCTGCCCAGCAATGAAAACTAGAGGAGAACAGTGATGCTGGTGTCACACCAGAGAACTCCTGCACCTCTTACGGGACACTGCTGCTCATCATGGCTACTGGTGATGCTTAGAATCAGAATTTTTGTGTTGGAATGTTCCAAATTATCATGAGAAACTGGGAGTTCCGTGTGTCAAAATATTTCCTCAGCTTGCCTCTCAAAGTATGACATGGCAACTCTTTTTATCTAGCAAAGCAATGAAGAGGCATGTGCTAAGCTCCAGGGAGGATCCGGGCAACAGCCAAGCCTGCAGAAGAAGAGTCCTGGTCTCATCTCTGTTCCTCGGAGTGCACTTCTCTTTGACAAGCTCAGTGCCTTGCAATTGAGTGGGCTATCAAGAGAATCCACACTGTTGGTGCAGGCGGAGAGGGAGACAAACCTCTTAGGTACTGCTTCTTTTTAAATATTTATTTAACTTTATGCATGTAAATGTTTTTCTGCATATGAATATGAATCACACGTATGCCTGCAGTCTTCAGAGGTCAGACGAAAGCATCAGATCCTCTTTGAACTGCATGTAGGGATGCCTGTCAAGTGCCTTGCAGGTGCTGGGAAACCCTACCCAAGCCCTCTGCAGCAAGAGTAGCTGGTGTTTTTGGACAATGGAACCATCTCTCCGGCCCGTTAGGTGATCTTTCAACCAAACTGGATCCACTAGTAACTCTAGTTGGCTTGTGGGACACGTAGAGTGAGTGAACGCACTCATCAGCTTAGAGCTTGGCTGAGCTAGCAATGATTTCTGATTAGTTAAAACGCTAAATAGCATCATGGCCCTGAGAAGTCAGTCAGGCTCTTCACACATTGCCAGGGGTTTCTCAGCTCACTTTCCAACAGGAATGGGAGGCATGGTTTGGGTGAGGCGACTGTAGTTAAAAGGGAAAAGGAGACATCCGATGGAGGCTCGCTTTCCCGCCTTTGCTATGGAATACAGGCCATTCAATCTAGAAACGATATTTGTTAGGAAGCTCTCGGGTTTAACCTTAAGCACTCAGTTATAGTAAAGGGTGTGTGTGTGTGTGTGTGTGTGTGTGTGTGTGAGAGAGAGAGAGAGAGAGAGAGAGAGAGAGAGAGAGAGAGAGAGAGAGAGAGAGAGAGAGAGACTGGTATAATAAATATCCCAGGAGAATTTTTAGCCACACTTTGAGAAACACGCCCCGGGAGTTAGTCACAGGTAGAAGCAGTTGTGAGTCTATTAAAGGAGCCACAGATCAATTTGGTATAGGGACAGCTCAGTGAAGAACATGTCACATGGCCTCACCCGGCAAAGGCCTTGGACGCAGATGTCGTTGGTGTCCTGGCCACAGGGGGTCCCATCGATCACTCTGTCTCGGAGTTGGTAGTAGGCCGTGTTTCCCGCCACTCTGCAGAACAGCTTGCATCGGTCCTTCATCAAAACTAGAGAGGAAGAGCGTGATGCACTGTGACTTCCAAGTCTGGGCTGGCTGCCAGCTTGCCAGCCATAGCTCCAGCCCCAGTGCACTTACTTCCACTGTACTTGGGGACCCAGCGCACGCTGGGCAGCAGGCCATTGATGTTAAAGTGCTTGCCGTCGAAGTGAGCGCACTGCTCCTCCCGGAAGTCTCGCTTCTGCTTCAGGCAGGGCTCGGTGTTGCAGGATTTGAACTTCATTCTCCTCCCTACACAGTACTTCCCACCGTTTTTTGGCCTGAGAAAATGGGAAACAACAGACGCGATACATTGGAACTCATTTTTTTTTTCTACTCATCACCTCTTCACGTATGACTTGTGTGGTTTTAAGGAAGCAACTTTGAGTTAACAAGCGACAAAGGGAGAAAGACACGACTCTAGATCCCAGATTTGCACATGACCTCCCTTCAAGTCCTCTTTGCTTTTTACCTTGGACTCCAGTAAGTGTCAAGTTAGGTAAATCAGTCAAACTTTGCCTCAGCATTTACAACTGTGAAATGGGATGTGTCTAGCTTATGTCTGGATTTTGCGGCTGTTTTCTTTGAGACTAGCTCTCATGTAGGCCAGGCTGTCTGAAAACTCCCTATAGAGTTAAGGATGACTTTGAACTCCTAATTCTCCTATCTTTGGCTCCAAGTTGCTGGGATTACAAACGTGCATCACCGTACCTAGTCTTTTTTTTTTTTTGTAAACCTGCCTTGAGGGTAGCACGTCAAGTAAGAAACAGAAAGCCTGATCCTATGAGGGTGGGTTTGTCCTGTTCTCCTAAATGATTGCAGTCCTTCAACTTTAGGAATTTTGTAGGAAAAGGTAGTGCTGCCACTAGACTGTCCCCTGTCTGTCCTCCACGCCTAGACCCCTCACAGCCAGCCACAGGCACACACTTTCCACCATCCTGTCCCTCCCCAGCTTCTTTCCAACAACTCTTCTTTGGGCTTGGTTTATATAACAGCATGGCACACGCGCTGTATATTCATACCCACTTCATAGGAGAAGCAGACAGCGCCCTTGTTTCCTCACCTCTGTGTCGCTCAAGTAGGGCACACTCTGGTGAGACACCGTAGCGCCAATTCATTCTCCGCACACAGCGTTGCACAAGCCTTTTCCAGATGTGACCCAGAGTATAAATTACGCAACACAGCTATCAGCTATCAGCAGCTGGCCAGATTCATCACAGAGGCAGGGAAGGCCTCAGAGCCCAGCCACAAACACTGGAACAGCTCACAATACACAAGTATCTCAAGGACACCATGAGCTCCAAGAGAAGCGTCACAATTTTTCCGTCTCAAAGAATTTTTCAGAGTAATCCTAACGATTAGAAAGGGTTTTGCTTTGTTTTTATAAGCAGACGTTTTTAGGGGCTGGGAGACATCACTCATGACCATAAGAAGGCCAGGGGAGGCTATAGGTGGGTACAGCTGGTTCAGGCTTCTAGTCTTGCCCTCTCCTTGCTTTGCCCTGAGCCTCAGTGTCGCCCTTCTTTAAAATGAGTGCTCATGGCTGGGCACGGTGAGGCGTGTCTTTAATCCCAACACTCCGCGTATCAAACTCAGTCTGTGACTTTGTTTTCTGTGTAAAGGCAGATTATAATTTCCCTCTTCACTCTGCATATGGCTTTAATGAATGTAAGTGTGCCCTTTTGATCTATGTGTCTCCTAGACAATGTGGTTTCTATCTGATTTGTGTGTAGCATATAATATGAAAAGCTATAGCCATAAACCTTTCGGGATGGAAAACGTTAATCCCATAATTGAAAAATTTGTTTGGATGCGACTATTTTTTTTTTCCACGTAGGCAAATAACACTGAAGCTATAGGAAATTCAGCTTTATCTCCCAACTCAAACTATCCTTTACAGATACTTAGTGCCAAATTGGAATGGAAAGGACTTCAGGAAGCTGGGAGATTAATTATCACTCTGCGCAGCCAGCTTAGGTCATCCCTGCAAGCACATGTTACGCAATCCAGCCTGTGAAATTTGGGATCACACATGCTCAAGGTTAGGAAGGGGTTCCTGCAAACACCATCTCAGGTGCATTCTCCTCTTAAAGACGGCTGAGTTTTTGTCTACAAATGAGCTGGAACAGGAATATGCACTTCTTTGTTTATTTATATGAATTAGTGCAATCAGATTTGGGTTAGGAAAAAAAAAAATCTCTCCCGAAATAGTGAGGTAGGCTGATTGCTATGCTTCCAGGCTGTCAGACGAGGCTGCTGGTTAGATGGGGGAGAATCCCTCTGTGAGAGTCAGGTGAGGAGCTGGAGAGGTCGGCCCTAGCTTTACAGACCCTTTCTAATGGGGGTGCTCTAGGGGACTGACGTCTGTACTGCTTCATTAGCAAACAGCTCTTCCATTTGTAACCAGTTCTCAACATTTTGAAAATAGTTCATTTTAATCAGTGCTTAAAAAAAAAAAAACAGGGGTTGTGGCAATTATTTAGCTTGGTGGGTTCTTGCCACCAGGTCTGACGATCTGAATTTGATCCCGATGTGAGAGAAGAGCACATGCCCTCAAGTCATTCCCTGACCTTCCTCGTGTGTGTTGTGGATGCACAAAACAAAGGAATAAATATGTAAAAAAAAAAAAAAAAAACATTTCTGCTGCATCTGTACTGACAAAGATGACATTTAGAATTTATTTTTTAAATGAAACATGTATGTCCTGGTTAAAAAAATTTTTTTTTTAATGTTCTGAATTTTTAAAGTAAGATTTTGTAAGCAATTTGCTATAGTAAGAGCCTGAGTGGGACATAATCTAGTTCACAGCCTTTTTTTTCCCCCCAAATGACAAATTAATTACTATTTTGAAATGTAGCCTATTTTTTTAATTTAAAAGCAAAATTGAAGCACCAAGGAAGGACAGTTTTCTGACATTCTTAGCTAGGCTTTGGTTCTGATTGTTTCTCTTTCCTAGAGAGAGGATTTTAGATAGCTTCTTGTTCCAGCCACCAGGGCTATCTAAGACAAATTTGAAAACAAACAACAGGAGTGGGACTGGGAGGCCTGACGGTGTCTCTTCTTGCCACAGTTCGTGCTTGGCGCACCAGCTTGCCCTTGTGGTGTTCTGTCTGTATCTGCTCCCTCTGAACGCACTACCCCAAACTCTAGAATACAATGAAATACGCCTGATCGCTAAGAGCAGCCAAGGCAAAACCAGCGTTTGTTTGGCGGTCCAACTTAATGAATAGAAGTAGCTCTGGAAAGAAAGAGAATACTGTGGAATTAAGGTGCTTGGGGCACCAGGGGTCTCACAGCCCCAGAAGTCCACCAGCTAGCGCTCTTTCTCTCTCTCTCCCTCTCTCTCTTTCTCTCTCCCTCCCTCCCTCCCTCCCTCCCTCCCTCCCTCCCTCTCTCTCTCTCTCTCTCTCTCTCTCTCTCTCCCTCAGCCCCTCAGCTGAAGAATTCCTTCTGAGTACTTTCTCGTCCCCGCTGCACCAGTGATGACAGCAAGACACACTGGTACTTACTCGGGTCTGTTGCACTCCCGGACCGCTGTTTTGATGCCTCCCCCACATGTTCTTGAGCAGGTTCCAAAGTGGCTCCAGCTTCCCCAGGATCCGTCAGTCGCAGGGGCCTCCATTTCTTTGGGAACACAAAATCCAAACTTGCAGTGCTGTATTTAATAAGGGGGAACAGTGAGGGAGAGCTTGGTGTTCTGAGTCACCATAGGACCAGCTGTTCGCAGAAACACAACACACGTTTAAGTCTCCCCGCCGCGCGGTGCTTTGAAACGCTGCACATTCGCGATTTCTATGAGTAATGGATACTGCAGGCATTTTAATAGCATGCTCATTGATTTTTAGGTGTTGTTTGCATTTACAGTCTGCTCTAAAAAAAAAAAAAATACAGGCCTATGAGTGGCTGGCTCTGTGCTGAATGGGTAGCTCTAATGGCGAGCTTTAAACTGCTCAATTAGTCTGTGTGCTTGGAGAAATAAGGAGTGGAAATGGGGCACAGACAGCAGCAGACAGGGGCCAAAATGCATTAGAGAATTTGCAGAGCGAATCTCTATTAGCGAGGCTTCGAGACACCACAATCTTGCTAAAATGGAAAGCTTTTTTTTTTTTTTCCGGCCCTGCCTAATTTGAAAACCCCAATTTTGATTACAGTGGTGAGGGGGAGTGGACTACTTGATTCTTAGAAACCCACTCCCAAGAAAGCGCTTAGGATCAGACTTAAAGCAAAGGGAAGGATTACAGAGAGTCTTAACCTTTATTACGTTTTTCTTTTTATCCTGATGGTTTTAGACACTCCACTCTGGAGCAGGAAGAGGACAGTGATGTTAAAAAAAATAATAATGATAATATAACACAACGCCCCCCTCCTCCAGGAAGACAGGGGGTGGAGGAGCCCACTTGAACTCTCTGCTGTTGTTTGTGCATGACTCAAAGTCCAGGCAACTGAACAGGGGACAAAAGGAGAGCCGCAGAGGCCACAACCATGGAGGGTGACCCTGAGGCTCTCTTGAGTCTCTGAAGTGCAGCAGTGGAGTTTGGCTACTGTGATGTCTTTGGGGGGAAGCAACAGTGAAGTGAGAGGCAGAGGATGGAAAAGGCCAGGGTGGCTGGCAGAGGCAAACAAGAGACAGGTAACGGAAGGGTCACCCCTCCTAGGGAAGAAAGCCTTGGTGGCAAATGGAAGAGTGTAATCTTGGGCTACTCTGGTCTCTTCCTCTGTTACCATCTTCTCACAGCATCTGAGGAAGGCAGAGCTGACATGGGTGCTGGGAACCTAACTCAGGCCCTCTGCAAGAACAACATATGCTCCATACCACTGAGCCATTTCTCCAGCCCTGAGGTGATTGTGTGTGTGTGTGTGTGTGTGTGTGTGTGTGTGTGTGTGTGTGTGTGTGTGTTAAAGACAATCCATTAATAGCCTGGAATTCTCTACGTAGGTCAAGCTGCCCTTGAACCCGCAGGCATCCACTTGCCTCTTTCTCTTGAGTTCTGGTATTAAGGATATGCACTACAATGTCCAGACTAAAGTTTTTGATCGCCTTTTCCCATAACTTGTCTCTAGATCCTACTTTGCCCATGAGTAGCATCGCAGACCACAGTAACTTTTCAAATGTTGGTGGCTGTCCTGGGTTGCCCTAAGAAAGCAGGTTGAGCAAGCAACGAGGAGCAAGCCAGTAAGCAGCACTCCTCCATGGCCTCTCACTCAATCCCTTTCTCCAGTCTCTGGGTGTACTTCAGTTCCTTAATTAGCTTCCCTCAGTGGAGGTGTGTGACCTGAACCTGTAAGCCAAATAAATCCTTTTCTCCCCAAATCACCTTTGCAATGGTGTTTTATCACAGTATCAGAAATTTAAGACAATAGCCAATCATTTAATGGTTAGTGGATTGGGTTGAAATCAAATCAGACTTTTGGTGTGTGCATGTGCACACACACATATGCTAATCTGTGTTTCTGTGTGAGCATGGAGTGGTATGCATATCTGCCCATGTGTGCATGTACAGAGGCCAGAAGAGGAAGTGGGCATCTTCCTATATTGCTCTGTACCTTATTCCTTTGAGACAGTGTCTCTCATTCAACCTGGAGCTAGGCTGGTTGCCAGCAAGCTGAGGCAATTCTCCTACTTCTTCCTGTAATGCTGGGGTTACAGGCCTATGTGTGGCCATGCATAGCTGTTTACATGCGTGCTAAAATTTGACCTCAGATTCTCATGTTTGGACAGCAAGCCCTCTTACCCACTGAGCCATCTTCTGCCCTAGCCTTTCTTAAAAAAGTCTAAAACCATTCGTATGCTATTTCCCACACATGCACCTTTCTACGAGATTGAAGAAGAGATATGGAAGTCAAGTTTGCTCTAAGTCTTGGAACAAGAGAGTTTCAAACTTCAGGCTCACAAATAGGACTAAAATGAAAATGTTCATGGGCTTAAGAAGAGAATGAAGAAAGTAAGGAGAGGTTAGTGAGTCATTCATCAAGATAAACATTGTATCAGAAGTCTAGCCCAAAATAGATTACTGCTGAGCGAGCACGGCAGAAAGAAGGGAAAGGGTGGAAAAGGCCCTAGGACAAAGAGTGGGAATAAACTGGTAAGTAGAGAAAAGGGATACACTGTCAAATCTGAGTAATCAACATGAGACAAACAAAATATGAACGTCTATGTCAACATAAACATCTCCTTTGGTATCACTAAAATGTATACAGATTCTGAACAATATGAAGAATATGTGTATTTATGTCTATATCACTACATTTATCTCTCTATCTCTATACCTACCCGGCCAAAGTTCTAAAACATAATTAAGGATGTAATTTATTATCTGTGCGAGCCATTTTTCTAGAAATGGTTGCCACTTGTCTACACCTATTCTGTGGAAGGCTTGAACTCCATCCGTTCTCTAGCTAGATTCATTAAGCCTTGAAGACAGGGTCTTCTGGAAGGTTGCCCAAGAGCACCTACCCCGCTAGAAGCTATGAGAGTGTCCTGAACTGCTTTCTCTTCTGATTGGCTGCAAAAATTAGACATTGAGATGCAGATACAGCAGCTCTCCTTCAAGGCTTTCTGTGGTCCAGAATTCGTGGGAAACCCTGTAACTGCATGGAGCTTGGGAGTCCCTTTGTGACAATTTCACTAAATATAAGTTACTTAATCATATTCCTGTAAGTGCTTCTTTGTTATGGTTTTCCCAGCAGTAACAAGTGTCAGAAACAGACACAGTGGGTGGGTGCAGCGGACAGATGAGGAACCACAATATAACACTAGTGATTTTGCTGAGGTCAGTCCATCTGAGCGATGCCATTGCCTGCATCTTCCCTAATCAACTAAGCAACTTGTCAGGTGGGAGTCGTGCCCATCCTTCTCTACTGTCCGCTGGTAGCAGCCCTGGGTTACTGTGCTCAGAAGGACTCGAAAATGACATCCCGACTGTGTTAGAATGAGTGTCATGTCCACTCATTGTTAATGGCTGCTGTGGAAACCTGAGCAGCACATTCCCACAAAGACCTGTGGTCCTGCACCCCTGACAAACCAAGTTCTGTTCTATTCTATTCTATTCTATTCTATTCTATTCTATTCTATTCTATTCTATTTATTTTTATGTGTACTGGTGTTTTGTCCACATACGTCTGTATACCACCTACCCATGAATTACAGACAATAATGAGTCACCACGTGGGTGTTGGGAATTGAACATTGAACCTGGGTCCTCTGGAAGAACAGTCAGTGCTCTTAACCACTAAGCCTTCCCTTCACCCCAACACAATAAATTAAATGCTCCGCAAGAAATTTAAAATTCAATTTTTGAACAGAGATTTCTTTCTTTCTTTCTTTCTTTCTTTCTTTCTTTCTTTCTTTCTTTCTTGATTATGAAAGTTCCAGAAGATGTTGTGTCTATTGTTTCTTGCAAGGATATTACTTGGGAAGGCTGTCCTTTGAATTAATTTTTTTTTTTTTAGAACCCAGCCCTGGGGAAGCAAGAAGATGAGCTGACTTTGTCCTCAGCTTAATTGAAAACCATCTCCAAAAACTCATTTAACCAGATAATTTCCACACCCTCTTCTTCCTTTAATCATAACCAGGTTGAGAGACAAGTGAGGAAAATGGACTCCTCATGTTTGGCCATTGGAAAATAAGGTACCCAGAGGGCTGAGTTCAGGGTCTGTTAAGCAACCCACCATCTCTCAGAGGCAAGAGGCAGAACTGTGGTAGAGAGGGTCCACCCTAGAAGGGTTTGGGGCAGTTCTTCCCCAAATGACTTGACTGATCTCAGGGGAAACACTTGTTTTTTGTTTGGGTTGTTTTTGTTTTTTGTTTGTTTGTTTATTTTCAGTTCCCTATGTATAAAATCAGGAAAGGGAGAATAAAATTCCGCCATCAATTTCTTAGGGCTTCTTTCAAGGAGACATCCTGGATATTATTCAATCTTCAAGGTAAAGGAGAGGCACAAGTAAGTAGGTGTTTGAACTGTTCAAAGGGAGTGAAGTTTAAAAAAAAAATGGAAAGAAAGAAACAAGGCAAGAAATGGTAAAGATGACAAGAGTTTGGAAATAGTGCCCACAGATTGCATCTCCAGTGAGTGACACAAACCACGTGGACCTACAGCTAAAACTTTCCTTCAGTAAATGGTTGGGTGTGCTGAGGAAAAAGAGGAAGCACCGCTGCTGTTCGTAGGCGCACACCAGGTGCGAAAGTTAGATTAAGCAAGTGGCACAGGACTATGCTACCACTGGCCCAGGAAAACAATGCATTTTGTTTAGTTATTAACACATCGGTGGGAACCGAAACCAGCTCATGAGAATTTGTGTTTAGATATGTGCCAGGTAGCATCATGGCTCTATATTAAAAAAAAAAAAAAATAGGACACACGTGGTGAAAAGCCTGGTAAAATAGTAACTAAGGTGTCAGCCTTGCAGCATCTTGGCATTTCTTTGATTCTAATATACAAGCTTTCCAGTGCCAATCTCGGAAGAGAAATCACCACACACTAAATGGTGTATCTATTAAAATTAAGTTGTCACAGCTCTCAGTTGTAAGCCATACCTACATCCTCAAAAGAATATGTGTGCGGAAGCACACTGTAATACTTTCTATGCCACCACACCACACCGATTCGACCCAAGTCAGTAGCGTTTCTATCTCAGGAGGAGAGGCAGCACAGGGTGTCACTTGCCTTTCCCGGCTCACACTCGGTTCCATCGGCCCAGGGCGTGTGCTGAGTCCTGCAGCCTTTGTGTACTCCATCCACATTATTGCACCAGAGCCGTCTGCACTGCATCTGCACCGTTCAGGGGAAGACAGGACACGATGTAAGCACACAGGGCCAGGATCCCTTTCAGTTCACGCTTTGCCAGTGGTAAAGGCTGGCTTGCAAAGGGATGGTTTTTTTTTTCTTCTTGGTATGATCTATTTATCATTGTAAAATATTCTAAAGTGCAACCTCCTAATTCACATTTCTGTTCCGGTGAGAGAGATACAGTGCTGTAAAAGGGGTTGTGCCTGAAGGAGCCTCTGAGACATACATGACATCATAGGGTCCTTTGTCACCATCCCCCCCCCATATTAATGAGAGTCAGAGGGATGAGGAATAATTCTTAGCATTACACTAGGATTCTTCAAGTGATTAGGACTTGAATTTTGCTTTGTTTTAGCTCCAAAATTAGTGTGTTTGGTACATACATGTGTGCCCAAGTACATGCATGTGCATTTGCGTATGTATGTGTATAATACCATGATCATGTAATGCGCCATTGTTAAGATCTGGAGGTTGTGGGAGGAAAAACAGAAAAACAAAATACTAAAGTATATGTTCTCATCATTACCAAGCTAAGAAATCCTTATATTTCACAATCCACCATTACTGAAGTCTCTCTTTAGCAAAACTAACACACATTTCCAAAAGATACAGCCTGAGGCATCCCACAAAGCCTAAGTCTGCTTATCTACACAGATCCCTGACTGGTACATCAAAATACCACCCAGCCACCCAACAAGGCAGGCAGCCAGCTGCCCAGGAAGCTGGGTGATGACCAGAAGTGAACTGAAGACCCAGCTGGTCCCAGAGCATACCCTTGACAAGTTAAATCATGGTACCAGGGTTGGCTCATGAATTCCCGTGTTGGACCTGAAAGGGACCCGATAGTTCAGGTTACTTTTCCAAGCTGAAGGGCATAAACAAAGAGCAAGAAGCCATTACCCTCAACCCTGGACTTACTTTCTAACTTGGACACCACAGTGGCATCTCTCCTTTGAGCTGTCCTAAGGGTGCAATGAGAAAGCACAGGCTAAACTCTGAGCTACTGGGCCCGCCACTGCCTCATGATCTTGTCACAGGCATGGCCATTGGTGGGAAGTTCATTCTGAGCCTTTACTTGGGTAACTGGTTTAGAGTGAGGATCAAGTGGGAAAAATGTGACCATAAACCAGTCTGGAATCAACAGCAGAGGGCAGAAACCACCCTGAACACTTACCATATATGGGCACACCTGAGACCCTGGCCCGAAAATCAATTCACATTGTTTATTCACGTTGTAGAGGAGGCCTGGTAGTTGGGAAGGCAAGGGATAGGTTCTGGATTCAGGCTCATTCAACAAACACTCGCCATACCCAGTGCTGTGGAAAGTAGAAACATACAGAGGGTGAGCCAGGCTCTTGAAGGCTGCAGATACAGGCAAAGGCCACGCAGGCACCCAGTGGCAGCAAGGAGGGCTGCTTCTGGCTTTTGCTCTACTCTCTTCATCCAAGGGTAAGTCTAGAAGCAAAAGCTGTATTTTTGACACATACTCTGTAGAAAGATAGTCTACACATGGGGCACAGCCTGGAGGAAATTTAGTATCTGAAGGAGCACTGATCTCCTCATTTTTTGCTTATTTGCTTTGTTTTGTTTTACAATCCTACCTGGTGGACTGTAAGCATCTCAGAGCTACAGCTCGTGTCCATTTATCTCTGCACTGGGCCTGGTCTGTAGGAGGAGGTAGTCAGTGTTTCCCCAAGTAAGGGCCCAATGACTCATAGCAAGACGGCATCTCAAGCCACCTGCTTAGAAGAAAAACATCAGCCCTCCAGTTCATTCAGGTTTCTGCCAACATCTCTCCTGGAAAACCTACACCAGGTAAGTTCTAATTAACAAAGCCCCCTCCACTTGTGGATGCAGAAATGTAGACCAGTGACCCGAGGCAATTGTTTAACCTTCTGTACTTCTGGGAAAGGAGAGCACTAGGTCTGTGACATGTAGGCAATTGTATAATGTAATTAGGTCTTTGAGGAACCTCTAAAAAAAAGGTAAAGGACATAAAGAGATGGGCAGAAGAAAGAGATGGAAACAATGCCCTTGTTTCTCCCTATCACATACTTTTTTCTGGCAACTTCCCGCTATCCTATCCCTTCCAAAGCCACGATTACTAGGTTAGCAGTACATAAATATTTGGGCCCTTCATCATCACAGCCCTCTCCAAAGGCCTGGATAAATTTCAAAGCATTATACAAATGCAGAAATATTTGCATATTCCCTTTAAGAACCCAACTCTTTGCTCAGACCAGTTTCTCATCTTCCAAACACTGGCAAGGCTATGAACTAACAGATGTTAGAGAGAATTTTTCTTTTTTTAACTCCTCCAAGGAATGTTATCAAAACAACAATCCAAAAGGAATGCTAAACTGTGTTTTCTTTCCCCTTAATGATTTATTTCATATAGACCAGACACTAGAGCAGCGGTTCGCAACCTTCCTAATTCTCAACCCTTTAATATAGTTCCTCATGTTGTGGTGACCCCCAACCATAAAACGTTGTTGCTACTTCATAACCGTAATTTTGCTACTGTTACAAATCATAGTGCAAATATCTGATATCTGATGTGTGACCCCTGTGGAAGGGTTGTTGCACCCGCCAAAGAGTTGCAATACACGGGTTGAGAATGGATGCACTAAAGGCTGTTACTAAAAGAAAGTTGAGGTCTTACTCTAAGAACTCAGTGATGTATTTTCGACTGCACTTTGACCACATCCAGGGGTTGGTATAGAAGTTCAGTGTCGGTGCCATGACATGCTGGGGGCTCTTCACACCTTCTTCTTTGCATTTATTGCTGTCATCATGAGGCATATTAAACCTACAGGTGGAGAAAACAATGGTGAGGATGTCAGAACACACCAGTGATTCTTGCTGGCATCGTTGTGTAACAAATGTAAGGAAAACATACAGCTTCCTACTGTGCTGTGGTGAAGCTGAATAAGTTGTAAGACAATTCAAGGTGGAGCATCGAACACCAGAGCGTTGTTACTCAGTTTAACGTAAATGCCTTTAGTGCGTGCGGAAAGATACGCACAGCCCATTTGTTGGAATTGCAGAGGCTCTAAATGTGCTGTAGTTGGTGCTAGCAGACAGTAGCTGGAAATGCTAATAAACAGTTAAAGGGCAACCCGTAGAGTCAGGATTTTGGCAGGATGCTATACTGTTGTCGATGGAAAGACTGAATCAGTGTCACAAAAGAAAGCCAAGACTTTGCAATGTGAAGAGCCCTGTGGGCCTTACATCTTCTATTTCTGGGCCAGGGTGACAAGTGACAGACTTGTGTTTATCAAGGAAAGTATCACCATGTTACAGTATGTAAAGTGTGTGCATGAATTCATAGGAAGTGGCACAGGGATCGTAAGCACACAAGTACAGCCAGCTGAAGGCAGAGATGACAAAGGTGTTCACATGTCAATGCCAGCTGACAGGAACTGGCTTCCTGAAAAGCCAGGCATAAAAAGATTCTTCAGCTCTTTCTCGATCTGCCTGAGGGGAGGTTGTGGAGCCCTGCCAGTGTCCTCCTGGGCTTGGGCTGGTGGCAGCAAGATTCACACATACTTTCCATTCCTGGCTTCCCCAGAGGAAGTGGGGGAAAGTGATAGCATTTCCTCAATGCACACCCCCTCTGCGACCCATGTGGCCTTCCAGTCCAGGCAATTATCTGGCAGGTGACAAGGTCAGGGGGTCATCTTTTCTCTCTGGGAAGGGCTGCTGTCAGTCAGAACACTGAGCATGTGGTTAATTTAGCCCTGAGAGAGGAATTCCCTTCCCTGCTTCACACTGGACTCAGGAAATGTGAGTGAGATAGAAGGGTGTAGACCTGTTTCTTATAAAAGAAAAATCTGGAGTGAAGCCTGCGCATTCTTTGGTGTTCTGCCTCTTTTTTTTTTTTTTAAATGGGTCCTTTAGTTTGCCAGTAGAGATGGGAAAATGTGATCTGTATCAGATGGATTTACTCAAAGTTTTTAATATTGTAGAGCCCGTTTCTTCAATGAAGTTATGCTCTGGCTTGCAGGTGCCAGCTATGTAGTCAACACGACACTGACCCTAGCACACCTCACGCAAGGAGAGCACTGAATCCCAGCATGCTTCTCTGGTGGACAGGAGCTGCACATTACTCCCAACTCACCGTAACTAGGTGGAACTGAGTTTACTTATTTCCTCATATAAATAAACAGAAACTGATTTCCACTTTAACAAGCACATTTGTTCACTTTGAGGGATGCAATAACTACTTCTTAAATACTTGCTGACCAATAATAACCAAGATTGTTCACTTCCATAATACACTAGGACATGTAGTCAGTGTTTTAGATGTTCTGTTTCATCACTTATTTGGTGCAGTGAATGGGACAGTTGACTCACTGCATCTACAAATCACACATCCACAGGGTCCATGACTTGTGAATGGAAAGAATTTGGCAGAAAACTAAACTTGTGTCTATGTTGAATGTGCATGGACTCCCCTCAGTCAATATAATATAATATACCAGCTATTTATGTCATATTAGGTATTATGAGTCATCTAAATATTATTTAAAGTATAAAGCAAAATAAACACTAGTGATATGAAAGATGATTGCCTTTTCATAAAAAGAGCTTGAGTATCTGTGGAGTTTGGTACTTACGACAGGTCCAGGAACTAGCCTCCCTTAGATACCCAATGAGGAATGTGCTATTGCCCACGCTCTGTAGATGATCCAGAAAGGGAAAGAGAGAGTTCATCACCTGATCAGGTCAGACCATATTGTTACTCACATGAGTAACCTGGAAATACAAGTCATCTTGAGGATTCTCTGCTTTTCATGAATATGTCCCAGGAATCAGAAGGCCCAAAGAGACACTGACTAAGCCAATGTGGCCTGCGTACATCGAAAGCCTTGACTCCATTCTAAACATTAAATCTCTGCCAATGTTTCATTGAAAGAAAACAGCAAACGTGTTCTTATACAGCATGGGAGGGCACTTATCAAAATAAGCTTCTGAGTATGTGCACGCATGTGTGCACATGTGTGCATACATCGAGCTCCATCCCGAGCACAGCATGTACAAGGGGTCTTTGAAGAGCATGTGAACTGTATGGCTTTCTTCCCTGATAATGCCAGCTCTGTACAAAGCTCAACTCTGACACAAAAGACATACTGCTCCACGTCACTAATGACTCTCTTGAGAAAACCATATTAAATATACAAATAACACATGCTTTAATTATTTCAGGGATACACTAATATGGCCCCAAATCAGAATAATTTCTGGCAAGTTTACACCGATTTTTCCCTGTCTCCTCTCTGTGCTCACTTTCTCTCTCTCTCTCTCTCTCTCTCTCTCTCTCTCTCTCTCTCTCTCTCTCTCTCTCTGAAAAACAAACAAGGAGAGTTATCTCACAGTGGCTACTTTCTGATCGGCATCTTCGTTCATTGTTCTCTGAAGGAGGGGTATCGCTGTTTCAGATGCTAACCACCTGAGTTATACAGTTACACATATGACTAGCGTTGGGAATGATTTGGATTTGTTAAACTCTGTGGACCAGCGCGAACGGTGATGCTGAAGCAACCTTCTGGACCTATACATTGATTCAAGAAAGCTCTCCAAGCTAATCCATGCTTTGCTGCGCTAGAAGGAATTGAAAATGCATCTTTCCTTTAGTCACCAGTGGGAGCAGAAAAACGATTAAGACTTTGCACATCAAATATAAACAGGCCAACCAAAGGCGCACAGAACCAGGCCTGGAGAGGGCGGATTGTCTCAGGGAGGCTCGGCTCCTTCAGTCCTGTCAAATCTGTGCTGAAGTCTCAGCTCCACTAAAGAAAACAGTTGTAAAGAGGGAACCACGTTTTAGGAGACCGATCTTGAATGACTTACACATGACCCAGCTCATGGGCAATTGTGAAAGCTGCACTCAGCCCACTGTCCTCGCTAATGGAGCAGCTTCTGTACGGGTCACAGATTGTCCCCAACTCAGCCAGACCTATTAGGAGGGAGGAGGAGAAACCAACGTGGATTTACTTTAAGGAGCAATTATGACTTGGGAGAGACACATCAAAGAAGCCATTTTAGCCATGGGGAACATGCACAAGGACTCACCTAAGGTGTCACACTTGTCCTGAGCTCGGCAGATATCCTCCCTAAGAGCAAAGCAGACTTTGGTTGTGACAACACCAGAGTGAAGGTGAACACAGGAAAACCACCCCCAGAGACTTCAAGTTCATTTTAGGGATGGGATTAGCAAAAGGCAAACTACCAAGGTCCTCCCCACCAGCATGGACTTAAGGATTCATGTTTACATGGGGTAGCCCCAGAACAGCTAGAGGACCCCCCAAGCCACCCCAGAAACACTCTCCTCAATACCCAGGAGTAGGAAACTGTAAAGGGCTCACTGCCTTTCAGTAAATTCATTTAGGAGGACTGATGGGCTAGGAGTTGTGGCTTAGCTGTAAAGCCCATGTGCAAGGACCGGGCAAAGCCCTGCTTTCAATCTCCAGTAATGGCTTGTGGGGCAATGAGAGTGTTTACAACTGTGCCCGAGGTGGTAAGAGAAACCATGATAAGAAAAACCATTAAGCCAGCACCTCTATGTTGCCCTGTATATTTTTTTTAAAAACACTCTTTGAGAGTAGCTTGCCGTATAAAAACTGGGAGATGTTGTGTTGTTAAAAATTCCTTCTTTCTGGTTTCTTGCGAAAGAAGAAAAAAAAATTCCTATATGTTGGCAGCACTAGACTCGGGCACTACATGGCAGCTGTAAGCTGGATGTGGTTAGCAGCTTCTCTGGCTGTAGAGGGGCATTTGCTTTTAGGGCTGCCTTACGAACTGAGTCCTCGTGTGGCATGCATACAATAGAGAGTCTCAGCCAGAATGGTGACCCCCCCCCCCCACTTCGCCCTCGAGGCACATGCAGTAGTGTTTGGTGGCCCTGCCAGTTGTCATAATTGAGAGGAGGAGAGTGCTACTGAGGTGTGGAGAACAGAGGCTCGGGGTGCTGCCAAAAGCTCTGCAGTGCTCGGGGCAGCCTGCGCCAGCAAGAGTTAGCTGCTATGAATAGTCTGCAGGGACCAAGCTGAGAACCTCCCCAGTAGGACTGGCTACCAGCAGTGTAAGACCCTTCCTGTTAACTTGACCTGACATCGAGGGACCGGAGGGATCAGCAATCATTTATTTACCTTGTGACCAGAACAGCAGTGTCGTGCTGTATCTCACCTACGAGGTTCTTGGAATGCTGCCACTGGCAAAAGTTTTTTAATGTTGTCTGGGCATTGAAATTTATGGACGGTCCTTCCTAAACACAGAGAAGAATTGCTCTTGGTCTATGCAACAACACCAATTAGATATGCCATTTCGGATACAGATCGAAAAAGAAAGAGAAAAATAAACTTTATTACCTGTTCATTATGAATCACAACTAAGTTCACAATAACAATATTAATTAAATTTCCAATACTTGAGTCTTTATAGATAGAAGCTACCTGCAACCGAGATAAAGTTTTCAAAGTTAATGGCGGGTGGACTCAGTAAGATCAAGCAGTTCACTTCTTAGGTTGCCTTCCAGCACTTTTTACGTTTCATGCAACACATGTGTTTTACGGTTCTGAATGTTCACTGTACAAACACTGTCTTACAGCCTCTTCGCAAAATTCAGAGTTGGCAGTTTTAGATTAAAAAGAAAATGAACTCTAGCAAACTTAAATTCTGAGTTATTTTCCCTTGAAGCTGAATCATCATCTGGCCTGACAGTTATTTGTTCCAAAGCAGTGCATATTAATTTTCCATCAAGCAGTTCCCTGACATTTGAAGTCCTGGGTGTCCATATAAGTGTTGGCACATGGTCCTCATGTCCACTGGCCATTTATATGGTCAACAGCAGTGCAATCTGTTTTTGCACTGTTTTTTCAGTATTATAATTTATTATGTCAGCGACATTAACTGGCACTTACCATACATAGACTAGATTCTGGCAGAGAACTGGATTTGCACTTAGTTCTCTCAGCAAACTACAACCTGGAGACTCTAAGGCTATACAGCAGCAAGCAGCAGAGCCAGAAACTACAGCCTAGATCATCGGACCCCAAAGCCCTGTCTGTAGTCAGCCTTCTCTGACAGGCCTGAAACAGTGGGGGGTGCACACGGAGCTGGGGCTTGCCAGGTCAGCTTAGGGTTTCCTTCTATTTCCTGGGCATGAGAGGGCTGCATATGGGGCATGCAGTGATAGAAGTGAGGAGGAGGGGAAGCTGGGCTGGGTGACATGTGGGGATGTCCTACAGCGGTGGGGAAAGAAGAAAAGAGCAAGCCAGCGGGGGGGAGGGAAGAGGACAGACATTCCAAAGCATGGTGGCTTTTCACGTGCTCCTGGGAAACGTAGTCACAATAGGCGGTTGTTCAGGTAAAGAAGGGTTAATCCATAGAAGGAAAATCAGTGACATCAGGTTTCCGTGTACTACTGTGTAAAATTAATTAAAAAAGAAAAAACAAAAAACAAAAAAACCCAAAAAAACTCCAACGTATAAGGGAATGTACGAGGGTGTTCCCTGTCTTTTTTTTTAAGCTGTGAAGTAATTTCTCTGTGTCTCTGAGAGCTTGGTTCCGGGCTTGCTGAGGACACTCAAGCTGCCTCTGTAAAATGGTGAATAACCTACATAAAGCCTATAGCTTTTTAGTCATTTCTAGGTTACTTATAATAGCTAATACAATGGAAACAGTTATGTCCTATTGAATATGGAATATTAATAAGAAAGTCTATATGTGTTTAATATAGGTGCAAGATTTTTTTCTGGTGTGTGTGTGTATGTGTGTGTACGCGTGTGTGTATGTGCACATGTGTACCACGCACACGCGTACGCATATGCACATGTAGGTGTGCGTGGGTAGGGTCATGAGTGTTCATATGTGTGTATGTGTGTTTGTGTGCATTTCAGTGCACAGCTATGTATGTGCATGTGGAGTGTTTTTCTCCTTGGGAGCTGTCAAGCAGGCTAGGCTGGCTGCCAGCGAGCCCCAGCGGTCCACTTTTCTCTGCTTCCCTAGTGCTGGGATTACAAGTGCACACCAGCATGTCTACTTTTTCCATGTGTGCTAGGGATTGAGTTAGTGAGGGAAGCACTTTGCCAATCACTCCAGCCCTTCCAAACGCTTCAGATACATGGTTAGTTGAACCGGCAGAAACTGGATGTTGAAACCTTAGTGTGGAAAACACTTATGTAAAGTCTTTCTCCATAATTATAAAATGATACTATATGGGTACAAAAATAGAAATTAATTTTGTCTGTTTTGTTACATTCTTTAAAATGTACCACTAGAATATTTAAAAATCAAACTGCGAGTTAGATTGAATTTGTATTGAACCGTGCTGCTTAGACACAGCAGAACCTTTAGCAGTGCTTGCTTCTGGGAAGGTGCGGGGGACATGTGCAGAGGAGGACGCCTAGTGTTAGGTTTGCTTGATTTTCTAATCATGCAGATAGATGTCTTGTGTTTCAGTGTAATACGGGAGGGGAAAATCCAGTGCTTCCTAGGCTTCCCTCTGGCCTACCTGATCATAGCCCTGAGTAAGATGCTAGACTGAGCAGATGCATTGTTTTGAAAAGCATCATGAATGCCTGGAACTCCAAACCCTCATTGCACAGTACTACCAGGATGTGCAAAGCCCCTCAGTTCAACAGAGAACACGAGGTTCCAGATAAAACAAGCTGAAGGTCACACATAACACCTAAAGCGCCTGTTAGCTGTGCCTGGCCCTGGGCAAGTGACATAACTCCTTGGAGAGTCAGCACTCTTATCTTTGAACTGAGGACAGTAATCCAACCTAAGCCAAAACAGACTTTTCAAGTAACAAGTTCAACACTCAGAGGAGAGCCAACACTCGCTACTGATATCTACGACCTTTATTATAAGAAGGGAACCAGTGAGTAACCGCATATTCTCTTCAGTCATTTGCAGGCCCAGATGATGCTCCAAGCAGAATGGAAAAGAAAACACACCCTCCAGCAGCACCCTGAGTCAGTTCATGAGTCACCTTCCGGTTGGGATACTTACAATTGACATTAGGGTTAAGATATAATGCTGAAGGTTTGATCCATGGTATAAAACCATTCTGTGGTCAGCTACCACCATGACTTCTACAAACCGTGGATAGGACAGAAAGCGTTTGGCTCTTTTGTGGTTTCTCCTGTCCCTTGTGACATTTGTCTTGTTGCCGTAGCCAGAGAACACCTTCAGTAGTGCCACATCATCTGCCAGGCTATTCCTCTTTCTCCGTTTTCGCATTCTGGTTTTCTGCTTGTCTTTACTGTGATTGCTTTTGAGTTCTGTAACAAATCAGATGACAATTCACTGTATGGCGGTCTATACCTACAGGAAAAAAATCTACATGTTTTAAAATGATGCTTTCAGGTTCTAGGGAGATGGTTCAGTCAGTTAAGTGTTTACTGTCCAAACACAAGCCCCTGACTTTGAAGTATGGATCTGTAGCATTCACACAGAAAGCCAGGTTGGTTCTGAGAACTGAAATACCATGGCTGGGGAGGTAGGAACAGGAGGATCCCAGGAGTTCACTAAAAGCCCGTCTAGCTGAATTGCTAAGTTTCAGGTTCAATGACAGACACCATCTTTAAAAAAAAAAAGCAATATAGAACAATTATGGAAGACATCTCACATTGACCTATAGCTTCCATGAGTATGTACACATACATATGTACACATACACACATGTACACCTGGATGCACATATACAGGCACCCACAGTTAGCGGTAGACATTTTTCAAGACTGTAGGCTTTTTACATTAGGGAAGTGAGACATGTTGAAATGTAAAATTACTTTGTACATTAAGAAAATGTTTCATCTCTTTTGTAGGAAATACTCCTTGCTTAAGGCCGACTGTGAGTGCTCTTTTGTAGGAGGGTATAGGGGAAAGACATATATTGCACATGCATGTGGAAGACAGCAGAAAAGGTCATATATAGTTCTCCAAGATCTGTCCACCCAGTTTTTGGAACATAGTCTCTCTGGAACCTGGTGCTCACCAAAAAGGCAAGACTGGCTTCCCAGTGACCCTTAGGGATCTGCATGTCTCCATCTCTCCATTGCTGGGATCACAGGTCTACACCACAGTGCTTAGGCTCTTGTCTGTTACATGGGTTCTGGGGCTTGAACTCGGGCCCTTGTGCTTACTGACTGAGCCAGGCTTATAATTTGAACTTTGATAACAATTTGACCTTCGAGTCATTAGAAGACACTGTTCTGAACTTTACTGCATCAGTAAAGTGGCAGATGTCACAAGAGGCCACATATTATATGACTTTAGCCATAGGAAATGCTCAGAGTGAGAGCTTGGGCAGAACAGGAAGGTGAAGGAGCAGTTGCTTCAGGCCAGGGATGTAGTGAGGACAAAAAGAGGAAAGTGACAGCTAACGAGGACAGTGTTTTAATCTCAATGTGTGCTAAAAGAGACTGCAATGCATTTCACCTATCTGCGGATATGCCCCAAAACGTCGATTTATAAGTTAAATGGGTGACTAGCATGGTTAGGGAACTGTGACTCAATAACATTGTTTTCAAAAGACAGTATGTTGTAGAGCACAGTCTACGTTTTCTTCTGTCAGTTTCAGTGTTTCAGGTTTCACACTGGGGTCTTCGATTAATTTAGAACTGATTTTTGTGCACAGTGATACACACAGGTCTAATTTCACTCTCCCCCAGGTGGATATGCCATTTTTCCGAGAACTGTTTGTTGAAGATGCTGTCTCTCCCGAGTGTGCATTTTCAACATCTTCGTCAAATATCAGATCCCTGTAGCTACATGCACTTATCTGTGGGTCTTCTATTTGGTTCCGTTGATTTACGTGTCTAATTTGGCCAGTACCCCTCTGCTTTTGTGACTATAGCTCTGTAAGGTACCTAGAAATCTGGGGTTATAATCCCCCACAGCAGTGTTCTTTTTTTGTTCAAGACTGCTTTGGTTGTCAGGGGTTTGTGGTTGCCATTTAAATTTAGGTTTTCTTCCTAGTTCTGTGAAGAATGTTGTGAGGATTTGATAAAGATTGCATTGCATTTGTAAATGGCTTTTAGTAGGATGGTCATTCTCCCAGTACTAATTCTGCCCATCCAGGACCATGGGGGCCTTCCTTGCTCCTGGTGCCCTCCCCCACGCCCCCACCCCTACCCCACCCCCAGCCGGTGTCTTTCTGCAGACTCAGAGTGTGTATTCTAGCGGTCTTTTGCCTCCTCGGTTAGGCTTATGTCTCAGTTTTTGAAGCTGTGTAAGTGGGACTGTTTTCAACATCTCTTTTTCACTGTATCTCTTGTTGATGGATAGAAAGGCTGCAATTTTCTAAGTTGATTTTACATCCTGCCACTTTGCTGAAATTTTAGGAAGGACATTCTGAATAGAATTCCACTTGCCCAGGAATTAAGATCAGTCATCGACAGATAGGGCCTCATAAAACTAAAAAGTTTCTGTATAGTAAAAGACATAACTGAGTGAAGAGGAAGGCATAAAATAGGAGAACATCTTTGTTCACTATGCAGCAAATATACAATTAATACCCACAATATATAAAGAACCCAGAAAAGCAGAGACAAGAAAACAAATGGCCCAATTTAAAAAGTGGGCTAAGGATCTGAACCAATTGCTCTCAAAAGAAAAAAAATGACAACGGATAAGAAATACCTCAAAAAATTGTTCAACATCTTTAACAATTAGGATACTCAAATTAAAACTACTTTGAGATTTCATCTACACTGGTTAGAATGGCCAAGGTCAGTAAAACAACAATTGCTGCCGAGGACGTGGGGACAGAGGAAATTCATTGTTGGTGGGAGTGCAAATTGTCCAGTCACTATGGACATCAGTGTGCACAATTCTCAAAAAGATAAAAGTAAATCTACCATGCAACGCAGCTATACCGCTGGTTGACATATGTTCTAAAAGACTTGACATTCTATTTCACAGCTACGTGCTCAACCAAGTTCATTGCAATCTCATTCACAGTAGTCAGGAGGTGAAAACAGCCTAATGTCCTTCACCTGATGAACAGATAAACAAAATGGGTGACATATTCAGCTGCAAAAAAAAAAAAAAAAAAAAAGAAATCACGAAATTTGCCAGTAAATAATAGCTTGGTGGCATGGTGGCACACATCTTTAACCTCAGTACTCAGGAGGCAGAGGTGAGCAAATCTCTGAACTCAAGTCTAGCCTGGTCTACAAAGTTAGTTCCACACTAGCCAGAACTACACAGAGAAACTCTGTCTTGGAAAGCAAAAGCAAAGTAAACTGAATTAACAAACAAAAATGAATGAGGCATCTGAGACCCAGAAAAACAAATGCCGTGTGTGTGTGTGTGTGTGTGTGTGTGTGTGTGTGTGTGTGTTCTCACATGTGAATCTTAGCTCCAAATCTTTAGGTGTAAATGTGTGCTTGACCATGGTGAGTGGAGAGGCAGGGGAGGAAGAAGATGTAGGGAAGGGAGTAGCTGGGTATAGGTGTTATGAAGAGGGAAATGGGGGCAAATAGGGCAGGGAGTGAAAATTATCTGGGGAGTGTGTGTGTGAGTGTGTGTGTGTGTGTGTGTGTGTGTTGTGTGTGTGTGTGTGTGTATGTGCTTAGATGTATATAAGTATATAGTTTAAATGAAGTTATGCCATTCGGTGTGACAATGTTCCCCCAAGAAACATAGACTAACAAAATACCCCCATACCAGACATGGGAAATCGCCTTTCCAAGTGTTGGCCAGGGAGTTTATGAGACCACCTGAAACATTGCCTTTTGTTGATTCCCAAAATTTGCCAAAGACTCCACACACTTCCAACACAGGCTTGGAGGAATGAAGCTGGGCGTGACCCGGAAGCCTCCGCCATGAGGACCGGCTCTCATGGTACCAGGAGGAACCATGCTAGCCGCCAAGTGAGAACACCACCAATAGGTCCTATCCAGCCGGAAGGCCTACAAACAACAATGACCAGAATGGCAAGACAGTTGAAAGGCGCAACAGTGACATTTACACCCTGGGAGAAACCAACTGCTATCTAGCTGGACTTAAGGCCCTCAAAATAAAAAGGAATTTATGCCTGGCATACCCACGACTGGCAAAACCATGAAACCTAGAAAAGAACCTGCTACTGTCACTTTTCTAAACCAGCATGATTTCTAACTGATTGCTAAATACTTATCCTCACACCTATGGCTGAGTACAGGTCTAAGCCGTAACTAAAGAAGCTTCTTTTTACAGCAGCAGAGATCATTACGGAAAGCCACAAGCAGACAAGATGCAGAGACCAACTGACTATGGAGTGCTCAGCCCTAGTTGATATACCTACAACACAAACCCTAAACCTAAGGTTCAGGGAACACTGTGGACAGGGGTTGTAAGAGACATAGCACAAGGGTGTAATGTTTTCTGTGATTTCTATATATGACAAAGAAGGAACATCCACAAAAAATCTCAAATAATACGGTTGCCTAAACAAGACCTAAAAAAATATCAACACCAACTGGCCCATGTGGGGGAAATTTCACAGCCTTCAGAGCTAGAAAAACTATAGCAGTGGTTCTCAACCTTCCTAAAGCTATGAACCTTTGATACAGCTCCTCATGTTGCAGTGACGGCCCCCCAAGCATAAAATTATTTCATAACTCTAATTTTGCTACTGTTATGAGTCATAATATAAATATTGCCACTCTTGTGAAAAGGCCATTTGGCTTCAGAGGAGTAGCAACCCACAGGCTGAGAATCACTGGACTACAGGCAATTAATTGCTAGTTGCTGAGAGACAGAGTCAGTTTTTATAGGCTAGCCAATCCTAAGAAGTCAGCCCTAAATACATAAGTGCAACACAATGATCTCAGCGTACTTTGTTTATAAAAGTATGTAGATGTAGCATATGTGTTTGTGTATATATATGCATAGGCACATATATGTATAGATGTGTAGCAATTATAACTAAACAATAGGGGGTCTTGAATTTGAGAAGTGAGGAAGACTTGGAAGGAATTGGAAGGAAAGAAATCAGATTAATGTAAAATTAGTACACATACGAAATTCTCAAAAAATAACTTCATAAAAAAAAAGAAAAGTTGTCACTAAACTTGTGAAAAGCAAACAATTGTTAATGTCTACTATAAATATTTTGTATTAAATATCCAGAGTTGAGCAGTATGTAAAGAAAATCATTCATTTAGGTCACAGTTTTGGAGGCTGGACAGCTAAGGTTAGGCAGCCCGTTTGTTTGTCTTCTGGTATGGCCACAGGATAATGTCACAGAGGAAGCAAGTGCGAGAGACACCAGATGGTAAGATGGGATGTCAGGATGCAGGGTCAGGATCACTCTTAAAACAATAAAGTCTTGGGAGAACTAACAACGGACCCACGAGAACCGCCCAAGTCTCTTCTTGGGCAGCATCCTCAGCAGCCTAGCAGCTTTCCACTGGGTCTCACCTATCAAGGCCTTCACTCTTTACACTGCCATGTGTGGACTGAGACCTGTGAGCACAAACCTTGGAGAGACAAGCCACAACCAAACCATAGCACACTGTGTTAGCCAGGAAGGAGAAAAACATCTACTCTGAGAGTTCTCAGAAGGAACTGAGGAATGGGAAGACCCGTCCCCACCAGGGGCGGAAGGAGATAACTAACTTGGAAACTTGTGCTCTGACTCACAAGTGGGCACATACTACCCCACTCCTTCTGCATACAAATAAATAAAAGTGAAATAAAAATGAAACCAGATTGAAGGAAAACCAATTCACTTCTTCATACCGAAATGAGCTTATTGTCAGGTGTGAATCTCCCTGGCTCATTACCCACTTCATTTTTTTTCCTGCTCATGAGTTAAAATCTTACCGATTGATTTAATTAGCCCAACTAACTTCAAGCCCATTGTTCATTTCAGCAAGCTATTTCAAATGTAGCATTAGATCCAGGCATTGTGGTGCATGCCTTTAATGCCAGCATTTAGGAGGCAAAGGCTGTCAGATCTCTGTGAGTTTGAGACCAGCCTGGTCTGCAAACTGAGTCCAGGACAGCCAGAGTGACACCAAAAGTCGAAAAACCAAAAGGAAGAAAGAAAGAAAGAAAGAAAGAAAGAAAGAAAGAAAGGGCACAGGCGCGCGCGCGCACACACACACACACACACACACACACACACACACACACTCACACACACGATACTAAACCTAATATACCTACCTATTCACTAGCCTCAAGATAGAATTGTAACAACAGAGGTAGTTCTCAGCCAAGAAGAACACACTGTTAGGATAAAAAACAAACTTCACCCACACTGTTCTGCAGTGGTCTTTCAGCATAATAGAATCAAGGGCTGTGTTTCAGGAATTTACAGTGTCGTTTGGGTAATACTTTTTTATAACAATGGACTAATTAATTAAAGTTTATTCTTGTAAAAAGTACAGTATAAATGGCCACGTATTGGTGTGACCCTTGCCCCTTACATAGCTTTGAATTATTATTAGTTTTCAATAACAATTTTGTTAAGATTTACATACCATTCAATTTACCCCTTCAAAATGTATATTCCCCACCGTGTAGCTGTGTGTATGTGCTCTCACCAGTGCCAATTACCTCATGCATGCTATATAATGACTCTACCTCTGAGTTACACCTTCAGCCCAATTCAGTGGGTTCTAACATAGTCGTAGAATTGAGCCATTACTGCCATTGTCTAACTTTAGGATAGTTTCATTGTCTCCAAAAAGAAATCCTATGCCCATCAGCAGTCACTCTTTTTCCTAGGCTCTACCAATTAATAATCTATGTTTTGACATCTATGGGTTTGCCTCTTCTGGCATATCATATGAACTGACTCGTACACTATGTAGCATTTTGTATCTAGTCTCTTTTACCTTCCTTACTGTTTTCATGTTGTGGTATATATCCTATTTTATTGCTTTTTGTTGTCAAATGACCAACTGTAAAGAATATACCAACATGCATGTCCATTTGACGTCTGGGTGAATAGTCAACAAACCAATGGAAGGAAGCTGATATCTGGGGTGAGTGTGTTTTCATTTCTCATACCTACGAGTAGAACGTCTAGGTCACATGATATCTCTACATTTTATACATTGAACAGCTATAAAATTGTTTCCCAAAGTGCCTAGTTTCCTTGTCTCACTCTAAATAATTTTTAAAACCTGAATTGTTATTGTGTGAGTGTCAGTATATATGTTGTGGCACTCATGCGGAGGTCAGGCCCCGAGGAGTTGCTTCTCTCCTTCTACTGTTCAGAACCAAGCTCAGGCCTCCAAGTCTTCTCAGGTCTGCTCAGCAAGCCCCTTTGCCCGCTAAGCCATTTTGTCAGCCAGGTTGCCTCCTGAGGTTTGAATGAAAACCCTAGAAACAAGGAATCTTTGTACTTGTCTCTTGTTCTTTAGGCAGTCTTGGAACATTAGTCTCATTTTCTTTGTCTGATCGCTTCTAAGAAACCTGACCTCATCGAAACCCTCCAGTAGTGTGTTGCTTCTTCTAAGAATCGAGTACATGTCTGAGAAAATGCACATTTAACAATAAGACTCTCATATGTGCATGGAAACGGATGCGTTGCTGCCTGTGGTGGTGAATTCCGGTAACACCACTACTTTGGAAGTAGAGGCAGGAGGATCTGGAGAGTAAACCCAGCTTGGGCTATATGAGACCGTGTTTAATAAAACAAAACAAAAATGTGTGAGAGACAAAGACAGACAGACAGACAGACAGACAGACAGACAGACAGACAGACACACACACACACACACACACACACACACACACACAGAGAGAGAGAGAGAGAGAGAGAGAGAGAGAGAGAGAGACAGAGACAGAGACAGAGACACAGAGAGACAGAGACAGAGAGACAGAGACAGAGACAGAGACACAGAGACACAGAGAGACAGAGAGACACACACAGAGACAGAGACAGAGAGAGAAGAGAGACCAGGAGTCAGAGAGTCAGAGAGAGGCTGTCTGCCAGGCAGTTGTCTTTCTGTGACTACACCACAAGCAGTACAGTTCCCAAGGGCAATTATTAAACCTAGGTTAATGTTGGCTTTTGCAATCACTTTGGCTTCGATGCCATCAAAAGGAAAGTTCTAACGCCTCTCTACCACCAGAGCAGGGCTCTAAGAACCCACCCAGTGGGAACAGACTCCATGGAAGCCCCACTTGACCTTAAGCACATCCTTGTCTATCTCTCTGTTCTCCCACTTACAAAGCAAAGAAAAACAGTGTCTGTTTACAGCTCCTTTGAGGGATAATGGGCGTTTATGAATACAACATGCTAACTCCTGCCTGGTGCACAGGAAGGAGTAAATAAATCCTGTCATTATTCTTGTTTGCTATTTTTAAACCAGTCATAAAATTATGATATGAGTTAGATTTTAAGAGGAACCATTTAAGGTGGAATGACTAAGTGCACTTAAAAATAATGTTCTGGCTTGGGATAATGATCTCAAAGACGTTTGTCCTCATGGGCAGGACAGTGGAGCAGAGCACGCCACGTTTTGCTCCTGACATCCAACTGTACCTTACTGAGGAAGGAGCAGAGGAGCGGAGGGAGGGGGACTTCCATCCCGTAGATGAGCAGAACAAAAATTCCTGCTTCCATTTCAAGGCTGTTTGAGAATTACATAAGAAAATACTTCTAAGAAACAGTTCTTTCAAATTGGAAGTTGAAAACATCTTCTTGAGCACCTATTTCATGCCTAAGTAACTTGACAAGGACAAAAAGAAGCACAGAGCAACTTTAAAACTCAGTCCAAGCCTTAAAAATCTAATATTGTAAACATTTAGGATTGCATTGCCTGTGATCCCAGCACTCGGGAGGCAGAGGCAGGCTGAGTTTGAGGCCAGCCTGGTCTACAAAGTGAGTCCAGGACAGCCAAGGCTACACAGAGAAACCCTGTCTCGAAAACAAAACAAAACACAAGAAAAAACAAAAACAAACAAACAAACAAACAAAAAACAAAACCAGAAAAAAGGATTGCATCATTATGAAGAAAAACATTTTACTACTAAAATTTGGTGAGGTTTGCTCACGTAGTGGTGAAAATATTTGAAGTTTCATTTTACAATGTGAGGAAGTACTTGCTGTGCTACTAAAGAATCAGAGTTATTTTAGAGAAACACACACACACACACACACACACACACACACACACGTTACATAGTGGCTACTCACCAAAGTGTTCCTTCTGCCAACTAGGCTGAGGGGAGGCCACCCAAACATTAATGTTAACATCTGGGAGGTTAGTTACTGCCCTGCGTTTTCCCAAGCTTATCAAAGTTTAACTGAGCATTCTTAAGGCACAGAGTGACCTTGTGACTTCATGGTCTTGGTGGGCTGATGAATCATGTGGCAAGGACCAAAAGGAGGGTTCGAGAACAAAGCCTCATTTCCCATCTATTCCACAAGAACTTGATCAAGGAATGGAAGGCAGGCAGCCACCATTACTGGAGTCAGGTCTTGGTTCCCACTCCTTCTCTAACTCAATATTGCCCTTCCCTGGGGGAGTTTCTGGCCTGGAAACCTCGGTTTCCTCATCAGTACAATAAAGACAATAATGGTAAATATCTAAGAGGAGAATTGTGGCTATTAAAGGAGACATAAAATTCTTTCAGAGCAAGGTCCAGGAAAGCATTAAGAAACCTCATTTAACACTGTAAGTAAGATAGTGGGTACAGCATAGAAGAGACTCCTTTTTACAAATTAGTGTAATAGAATTAAGAATTCCCGAGCAAACAGTTCTACAATCATGTTCTACAGTAAGTTCTACAATTTTATAAAGACCAAGGAAGGAAGGGAAGGCAGAGAGAAGGGAAGACCCGGAAGGCACAAGCAGTCAGCCCCTGCTTGCATGGGACAAGTACCTAAGGACGAGGAATGAGAAGGCACAGGCTGCCCTCTAACCGCCTGTGCTGTTGGTCTTTATGGCCAACGTGACTGGATTTGGATCAGCAAGGAGATACCATGGGCATCTGAGAGGCTGTTTCCAGAGAGCCTAATCTTAAAATGGAAGGCTGAGCCTGATTGTGAGCTGCGCCAGCCCATGGACTCATGGATTGGGTTCATAGACTAAACCCAAAGCAGGAAGACACGTGGCTGCTTGAACTAATCTTGTAGGTTTCCTGACTGTGTACGCAAGGTGACCAGCTGCCTCGTGCTCCTCCTGCTGCCATGTCGGATGATGTCCCTTCAACTAGGACCAAGATGAAGGCCTCATTCTCTAAGTTGCTTTTGTCAAGTACTTCATCAAGAGAAAAGTAACCAATGCATCTTCCCAAGTAGTAACACTCTCACTTCTTAGCTGACCTGGGAGTTGAAGACCCAGCACAGAGCTGACTAGTCTCTGCCATCTCAGTTTTAGTCAGAGCTAGGATCTCCACTATTGTTACTATGTTCAGAGATACATAATGAAGGCTTCACTCAGAGACTAAGGAAGGCAAGGGAGAAAGTTCTACTGGGATCAGAGGAATAGCAAACAAAGAAACAAACAACAAAGCCACCCTAAAACCCACGGATGCTTCAATAAAGTGCCACATGCTTCTAGAATGCAGGTGGAGAAAAAGCTAAGTGAAGGGCAGGGCCTGTTACACATGCATAAAGCTCTAATTGGTGTGAGTAAAAACCAATGTGGTTTAATCATTCTTCAAGGTGCTAACTTCAAAAACAATAATGGATCCCGAGGTACTTTCAGGGTGATGTTCCCAAGGCCAGTTCTTACAACAAACTATAAGCAGTGTTTTGAAAAAAGAAAGAAAGAAAACGAGAACAAGAACAAAGCACCACGTTGCCCACTGTCAAGTGTGCATGGTCCTGGCAACCGATAGACGCAAAATGCAGGGACACAAGAGCTTCTGGGAGACAAGATCTATTCTCAGCTTCCTGAACCTTTTATGATGATGTTTCTGAGAGAGTGGTTTGTGAACATTAGTCTCATAAGACATTTCCAAAAAAAAGAAACTTAGTTAGGTTAAACATGGCATACAATATTTACATCTGGAACTTTCTCCACACAAATAAGCACTTTGAAAGCTCTGAGACATCTTTCATGAAGGAAACCAGTTTGGATCTGTTTACTCTGTGTGTGTGTGTGTGTGTGTGTGTGTGTGTGTGTGTGTGTGTGTGTGTGTGTGTGTATGTGTGTGTGTGTGTGTAGTTATGGGATCTTTGCCTGTTTAAGAAAAGGGGTGGGGACTAAACACCGCTGGGAAATACAACAGGAAAGAAGGACTGCACACCAGAGCTCTCTTCACAAGGAGAGAAGACTCTGTTATCAGAGAATCAGTAATGGCAGCTCTGGGCTAGGACGCTACTGGCTACTCTGTTTCCTCTCTCTGAGTTACTGTCCCGGGCACATTACAGAGATGAACTCCATTATGCTTCACAGAAACCACACATGGTAAGGACCATTAACTCCAGTTCATAGATAGAAACCCGAAAGATGCTTGAAATAACTTGAAAAGAATTTCCAGAGCATCTATTTGGGAAACACACAGAAGATATTCGATGGTACAGGCATAGGCAAGTACTTTCTGAAAAGGGTTCCCATGTGCAGGAAATAACGCCAAGAACTGACAAATGGAATCACGTGAACTTTAAGTTTCTGCATAGAGAAGAAGAGCACACAGCAGGGTAAAGACACAGTTCACAGAATGGGAGCAATGTTTCACTAGTCATTCTTCAGACAGGAGGTAACACCTAGAAAACACACACACACACACACACACACACGGTGTAACAGAGAACAGAGGGCGAGAGGGTGTGTGTGAGTGTGGGTATATGACATGAAACTGGAAAAGGACCACAAGAGGGTTGCATGCACCCTGCCATGTATTCACACACATACACATAATCAAATATTTAAAGAAGAAACTAATCTTAATAATGTAGTTTACTTAACACACCATATGCAGAACATTACCACTTCAACATGCAGCCTTAGCTCTGTTGAGGACCAGTCGGAGATGACAGAGGACAGCGATCTAGGCAGTTTGCAAAGTAATGCAGGAGGCAATGGGATTCGGGAGTTCAGTTGTGGGGTCAGCACTCAAAGGGACTGTGTTCAAAACCAGCTTCTCCTCACCTGCTCTGTGTGATCCTGGGCCCACACCATGTTCTCCCACCTACGGGAGATGAAACCACTGGCCAGCTACTCTGTTCTGGGGTGGCTGTCAGACTTGAGTGACTTAGGATGCTCTGCGTGAAGAAGCAGTGTCTGTGTATGACCAGTACTCTAGAGGTAATAGCTGTGGTCACTTTCCATAGCAACGAACCTGGTGCCTCCTGTGCTTGCCTGCTGTCTGACACTTCAGTGCAGCTCTCGGGTGGCCTTGCAATGCCTGTGGGGAAACCAGGTTTCCTTCCCAAAGCTAAGAGTAAAGAGCATGTAGACCTGTAGCTCTTGAAAAACTCGGACCAAGTCCCAGAGAGCATTCCTTCAGAGTGCCAGCAATGCAGGAGCCTCCCAGGGATGCCTCTGTAGAACAGGACTTGCAATAGGAACACCTTCCCTTCTCAGGCTGCCTGTTCCACTGCACATGAAAGAGAGTAGTTTTGAAAGTGGCTTCCTGCATTTTAATGACAATCAGACTTCTAGAGCCATAGGCCACCTTCCCCAATACGCTGGCCTGGTTCTAAAGAGTTCTGTTTTTCTTTTTCTCTTTTACGTGTGTCTGTGTGTGTGTGTGTGTGTGTGTGTGTGTGTGTGTGTGTGTAGTCTGTTAGAGACTTGGTTAGTCTGACAGTATTGGGGTTGGATCTTCAAGTTTCTTAGGTCACTTAAAAGGAATTAACTTTTTTTTTTAAAAGGGACTTAGCCAATTCTCACAAGAGTGGTCCTAAGCCCTAAATTGCCCTCACCTTGTCACTCTTGGAGACTGTATTATGAGGTATATGTAGTTTGACACCATGTTAGAGACTTGGTTAGTTTGGCAGTGTTGAGGTGAGGGATCTTCAAGGTGCTTAATAATCTGATCTCTGCCTCCCACTTTCTCTTCTCTGATGCCAACTTCTATTGGGACCTCATCACAGTTCTAATCGTTGCTTCCCAGATTATACCCTATTTTCTATAAGTGCTATCTACACTCAGCCATTGCATTATGGTAACAAAAACTAGACTCACAGAGAAGATATGCATGAAAACAACCATCCGCATGGTAGGATGGAATAACTCCAAAGAAGAGAAGAGCATAAAAAAGATGTTTTTTTTAGCTAATGTGAAAGTATATTGAAGAAGATCTGTTGAATCTGTTTTCATTACTCATTGGGAAGGTTTTCTGTTTGTTTTGTTGTTGTTTTGTTTTTGACCTGCTAACACATATGATAGTTTTGGAAAAATCACTTCCTTTTGCATCTAACCTGACATGCTTTAGTAGAAGAACGTCAGATGTGAGCATGAACAGTTAGTTTGAATGAGAGAAAGTGATGTACAAGTGGAGAACCTGCAGAGCGCGGAGTGGGAACTTGCAGGAATAATGGAGTTGCGGGTTTGTTTTTCCTCCTGCCCAAAGAGCGTGTGGTTGGGTGGGGCTCACTTCCACTGCCAACTCTTCTACCCGTGTCCGTTTCATGGCTCCTCTGGCTCCTTTGATCTTCCTGTGTGCACACCTGTTCACAGGTACAGACCAGCAACCTTGCCTTCTTGGACCTGCAGCTGATGTCACCCACATCCTAACACACAGCACAGCAGCTGAACACTGGAAACCATACCGCAAGATATCAACCAGAAATAGCAACATCGACGCACTTATCCTGTTGTAGAAAACATTTTTGACTAAAATGCCCTAAAAGAGCCTCTTCTATTTTGTTTCTGTTGACCTGTGTCTTGACTAATGCCCGCCTTCTGCTGCTGCGGAGGCCCATTAAAGTGTGGACTCTACAGTGCGTTAAGTACTGCCAGTGAAATGAAGAAGCTGCCGAGGAAGCATGCGTCTGCAAACTGTGGGACTTTCTGAAGAGACGTGCCTTAGCCCAGGAAACAATGAGCACAAAGGCAGGTCTGATAAGGGACCTATATGTAGCATATAGCTCTCAAACTTCAGTAATAAGAACGCAAATTACAATTACACAGGGACCCTAGTTCCTCCTACTAGATTTGCTAAAATATATATTTTAAAAATACACAAACTGACCAATCTTTTTAAGGATGCAGAAAATAGATTTTCACATCCTACTGCAAAACGAGACACAGCTTAGTACACTGGTAGTGTCTTACAGTTATATGCACATTTATCACATAAGCTAGCCTCTCCAAGGCATTCATACAACTGAAATGAGAACTATATTCATAAAAGGTCTGTATTCGAGTGTTTAGAATGGCCTTGTTTGCAGTAGAGGAGGCAGTGTTTGTCCAGTGTATAAGGAGTGAACTCCATCCATAATATGGAGTAAAAAGGAACAGTGCCTGAGTGAATGACTGGGAAAGGCAGCAGTGTGGGTGAATCTCAAATGCAATAGACCTGACGATCCTATTCATACAGTATTTTGGAAAAAGAGAGGCTAATATCGTAATGTTTGCCCAAACTGTATGCTAAGAAGACGAATCTTACAGCACATAAGTTGTACCTTAAAATAAAACAGAAAGACAAACACAGGAAAACCCTAGAGGGGGAAAAAAAAAGATCTTTAAAAGTCAGAGTAGAAAAAAAATCTAAGCCCATATCAAAATTAACTTGAACCCTTTGTAGATACCAACTGCGTTTTAAAACGCTCTGTTTTAGTATCACGGGAGAACAGTAACCAATGAAAAAGGGAGACCCAGCCAACGCAGCCTTCACCTGGGTCTGTTCTCTGGTAAGGTCTGCTGGCCCCAGTGCACACCCAGCTCACCACCTCCCTCCCTTTCTGCAGTACTTCTTATTTATTAACGATTTGCATTCACACAGAACGTTCACACAGTCATCCTGTCCACACACTAGAAAAAGACACACGAGAAAATTGACTGGCAAATGATTCACCCAGGAATGATGACAATATCAATTCTGCAACAGTCTGATTATGCTAACGAATCAAAACCTGGAAGATACAAAGCTGTATCGTTTAAATCTCCAGGGGATGCTAAAGAGCCTTTCAGGTCTTCTTCCTTCATACGAAGAGACCCAAGAGACTCTCCAAGGCCTTACTTTGGAAATAGCTTATCCCAGGGAAGGGCTGAAGGAAGGGTCCTCATACTAACTCCCAAGAGCTCCTGCTCCTGCCCTCTGCCAATTCTCAGGGTCCTTCTACAGAAAGATGTGCATCCACACCCACTTTAAGTGGCTTCTGGGAGGATGAAGACGTTAGCAAGCAGCTGCATTACCTGGCCCCTTAGCAGCAGAAAGCAATCTCTGAGGTACAGCAGGAACTCCCAAGATCCTGATGGGCAGGAGACAGGAAGTGCCTGAGACAGGCAATGAGGTAAGTGCACAGCCTCCTGGCTCTCTCTGGGTTCAGAAATTGCAAGTGTTCTAAGGAGGGGAAAATGATAGTCCCTCTCACACTGGTGAGAAAAGACACATCCTCAGGCCCAAGCCTATTTTGCCACCTTACATTTCCACCTTCAAACTAGCTCTACTGGGAAATGACAGGCAAGGGACCACCCTGAATGGCATAGGAGACAGTGGGGAGAAATGCTTTGAACTGAGACTGTTTCTATTGTTAGGAAAACTCCAAGAAGCACCAAGATAAGCAAGGTACATGTACACCCCCCCCACACACACACCAAAACCACAAAAACAAACAAACAAAGAAAAAACTCAAAAGGTCTTTATTTTTTTAACCTAATGAGCCATCCTCTCTGCCAGGGAGATGGCCCACTAGGTAAAGATCTTACCATGCAAATGTGAAGGCACAACTAAGATCACTAACCCCCATGTAGATGTTGAATGAGCTTGGAGGTCTCTCTGTAACCCCAGCATTTGAGAGAGATTTCCCTGGGAAGTTTGCTTTGCTAGCTAGATTAGATTAACAGAGTTGGTGAGCTCCATGTCTAGCAAACAGCCTCTCCCGCATAAATGAGGTGAGAAGTAACTACGGAAGGCACCTGGCACAAACCTCCAGTTTCTATACACAGGAAACATATGTCCACACACCTGCACACACATGAGCCCACATTGGTGAACACACATACATATATACATGTGTACCACACACATGCATGCATTCATACATACATACAACAGAAATGCCCAGCCACACTGCCTTTTGTGTTTCATTAAATCCCTCCAAAACTATCAGAGGCTCTGTGCAAAATTCTCTCTGTAGTTGAGGGCTAGCTCTCTCTTCAAATTATTGTAGCAGCAAACTGACCAGGATGAAGTACACACTAAAAGAAGTGGACAGAAAAACAAACAAACAAACAAACAAACAAACTGGGCCAGGTAGAGCAAATCTAAAACTTCATGGCAATTTTAACATCAGCACACTATGCAACAACCACACACAACGGGCAAACTTGATTGAGATCTCAGTCTAGCCAACCAGAAGGGAATCGGGAGACAAGAGCAGCTTGGTGTAAGGGGTGTTCGGGTGATGTGGAGAATCAGTGTTGATTTTGCTCACCCCGGAATGTGTGTTTCAGTTACGTTGAGAAATATCCTTAGTTTTCCACCCTGGGATACTAAGAAAGAGAAAGTCACGTATCTTAAGTTTACTTTGAAACACTCCAGCAAAAAGCAAACAAACAGGAAGTAAATGGGAAAGACTTGGTCTCTATTAAATGTAGACGATGTGTTTATGCAGCTAGCACCTTCATTTTATATATACTTGAATGTGTGTGTGTGTGTGTGTGTGTGTGTGTGTGTGTGTGTGTGTGTGTGTGTAAGCAATAAGATGGAGCCAGATATGGTGGAACACACCTATAATCATAGCACTTTGGAAGCTAAGAGTGAAGATCAGGTTGGAGACCAGCCTGGGCTAGACAGTGATACCGTGAGAGTAACTAAGAGAGGAAATCATTCATTTCTATATCCAAAGTCCCCAACCTGTGACTTATCTGGAGTTCCGCACAATGATCAAGGGCGCCGTGCAGTCAAGGTTGCCTGTTTTTATTTCACAGGCTGAGGGATGGAGAGGAAACGGGGGACGCACGAATACTAACGGAGAGTTGGGTTGGCTTCAGCCCGAGTCACTGATTAGCCCACTATGGACCGCCATTAACCCAGACACTGGTCAGCTGCCTCAGGGTTGCTCATAGAAAGTCCCCTGGGGGGACTCCTGAATGCTGCCTTTCACTGCCCTGGGGCCCAACTCACAGGACTGCTAATCTAATTGCAGACTGATGCTAAATTATTACTAGGATCCCAGAAGTTAATCTGTAACAACACACACTCCAACGGGGGCCAAGCTCGAGTCACAAAGCCGCTGGGTGTCATTAGAGTCTCGGTGAGAAGTTAGAGCGCAGAGCTCCTCAGAATCAAACCAGACCCCAGGCAGGCGAGTCTACAGTCTGTCCAAGAACTGGAATGCGGTTGAATCCACAAAGGAGCAGGGACGAAAAAAGTCTTCTACCCAGACCAGATCTCAGGCTAGGGGACATTGCTATGCTTGATGACTGCTATGACCTTAGGCAGCTTTATTCTATGAACTCCTCTGTTTCCATTTTCTCACCAGCAAAATGGAAGTTGTTTGAGGAATTAAAAGATATAGCCCAGAGGAGTAGCTCCCAAAGCCCCACCCCACCCCTACTTCCTGGGGATCTATACTCAGTTAATGGTTGGTAGGGGTGAGGGAGAAACAATTACTTCAGTGATGGACCCTGTGAGAAGATGCTCGGTCTCCTGTGTACCGCCTTTCTTCATTCGCCATCTGAAAGCAACACTAATATAACTCACTGGGTCATTACAAAACTGAGTCGGGAGTGTGGGGGGACATGGAAGTAGAAGAGGAACTCGTTGAGAAAAGGAAAGGGATCAATGGGAGAGTGAGGAAGGGACAACAGAAGGCAGAGGCATGAATTTCATTGTATTACAGGTCATAACAATTCCTGCTATGCACAATTAACATATAGTAATAAAACAATGAAAGTCAAGCCAAACTGCATATGATCCGTGTACAGACTCAGAACCATGCAGAATGCATGCTCAACACAAGCCATAGGGAGCTTGCTTGAAAAATTGGACATTAAATGCAAGCCATAAAAAGGTGCTGTGAAAATTTAAGTCAGAAAAGCTTTGCCAGCGGATATGTTGGTGCCCACCTGTAATCTCAGCCACAAGAGGCTGAGGGAGGAGAAGCAGAAGCTCAAGGTGAGGCTAGGCTATATAGGAACCACTTGTCTCACCAAAGTGTGGAGGAAAAAGAATCCTCTAGAAGGAAGTTTCTATTTGTGTTTTCAGTAAAGTCTAGCCCCTAGGATAGAACAGACTAGACTTGGGCTGGAGGCATAGGCCCGCATCCTACCATCAGTGTAACTTTGGGAAGCTGTTCAACTTCTCTGAGCTATGTTTTTTTTTTCTCAATGTTGAATAGACATAATATGCCCCCGACCCATGCTGGTGATGGACATGTGATATTATAGGGTGAAGTATGTGGCACAGTGATCTGTCAGGCACATAAGAGCCCCTCATGATGGCCTGAACTGTGTTGATTTCCCAGCCTTTTAGCCTGCACTCTTGAGGGCCCGATCAAGTAGTTAGGGCATACACTGGCTGCGGTATGTAGTAGTCAGTCCCAGATGCAGCTGAACTGAGCTGAAACAGAGACTCAGCTTTGACCAGCCGTGTATGTCCTAAGGTCATACAAAGTGGGGCTTTTACCTGTCTCAAGATGACAAGTCCACTTAAAAGACGCCAGCCAGTCCCTAGTCCTAAGGGATTAGAACCAAGTAGGCCCAAATGCTTTGACACTGTGATACGATGTTGTCATCTACAAAGCTCGTGCTCAAGAACCATGTAGTTTATCCCCACCCCACCCTCATCTCAGAATGTTCTAGGTAAGCTTTTCGTTTTGAGCAAAGTATCCTCAGGCTCATACGGCCTGTGGACCGTACCTTGTACACACTTGCTAAATCTTGTGAAAAGTACTATAGAATAACACCACAAGAATAAAACAAAACAAAACAACAACAACAAAAAAGTTTGCCTATGTTCTTTAAAACCAGAAATAATCACTTCTCATACCTTTGCGCTTCTGCTAAAAATTTAGTTCATTTTACTGTTACATTATGTTGTGATTATATTACTATATGTTAATTATAAATATATAGTTACTGGTAAACTACTATTAATATGGCCTGCTGGCCATTTGGGCCCCAGGAGACAGCACCCAACACAAAGATATAATCCCAGATAAACTTTATCATCTTTAAAAGCTGGGACCCTTTAGGTGCTTTTAGCTCATGCCCTGCTTGCTCACGAAGTCCATTAGATCTACACCCTAATTTGTAATGGCTGCACAGGAATCCTCCTCAGGTAAGCACAGTATTATATCCATCTGTCTTCCTCCTGGGGTATTTGTTTCTAGTCCTTTCCCACAACAAGCAGCATTGAGACAGTCCATAATCACCGCCACACAACTGTCCCATTGTTTCCTTAGGTGTGGCACTGCTGAGTCAAGGAGCACCTAATTCTACATGTCCTGATTGGGGTGGGGGTGGGGGAGCTGGCCTTAGTGCAATGGGAGGCAGAAGGAGAAATTTTAGTATCAGAAAACAGTATCTTGCAGGTCCAGGCAAACAGCCTCTCTCCCACTCGCCCATTGGTGAGAACTTACCCTCCTGTGAAAGATTCAGGGTCAAACAGTCAAAGAACTTGGGATGGGAAATTAGGAAAATGTTAGCTGTGCAAGCACAAGGCCCAGAGTTCTGCCCCTGAACCCATGATAAAATGTTCACGCAACGAATGAGCTTGTGATTCCAACACTGAAGAGATGGAGACACAGGATTCCTGAAGTTCTGTGGTCAGGCGGTCTAGCCAAGTGGACAAGCTCCAGATTTAGTGAGAGACCACATCTTGAAGCAATAAAGACAGCAATGGAGGAAAACACCTGATGTGAACTTCCAGCTTTCACATGTATTTGCACACACAAGCACACACCCCAAACATTCATATAAACACACAGCAAAAGATGACAGAGACAGAGAAACAGGACTTGTGTCTTTAACCTGGGTAAGCAGCGAAATGACTCACAAAGGCAATACCCTTTCTGAGGGTTCCCCTAGCCAGCCACTGGGGCCCCCTGGGGTGAAGGGCAGGTGGACAGGGAAGGCAGTAAACCTGCCTGCTCTTGCACAGGCATGCCACAGGAAGATGACACCGTACTCTCTAACTCCACACCCTACACTCAGATTTCCTTTTCCAACTGCAACCAGAGTGTTGAACTAGACTTGACTGCCGAAGATTCTACCAGTTCAAATATTTTACTGCCCTACCAGAGAAGATCAGAAAATAGTGCCATAAGAAAGAGAAGTCGAGGCCAGCCTGGTCTACAAAGCGAGTCTAGGATAGCCAAGGCTACACAGAGAAACCTTGTCTCAAAAAAAAAAAAAAAAAAAAAAACAAAACCAAAAAAAGAAAGAGAAGTCGAAATACAAGCCACACATGTCAGAGAGTGACATACGCCATACATTCAACATTAGCAGTGACATTTGAATTTGCCTGAATATCCCAACTGCTTGGACACTTATTAAAACTGCCAGTATGACTTCATCCCGTTTGTAGGGTTGGTTGGTTTCTTTGTTTTAAGGGAACCTGCATTCATATTTGGGAACTCCAGAGTGTAGGTGACAAATCCCTGCTCAGGACTGGAAGGAGAAATCACTGTAGCTGAGTGGACAGACATTACTAGGCAGCTCCCTTCCTCTCTGGCAAAAGCTAGTGCTTCCCACCAGGCAAAGGCTACTTGTTTTTCAAGACCTGCCAGGTTCTCTGGGGGTAGTGTTGACACCATAAACCCCAGCACTCTGCAGGCAGAGGTAGGAGGTAGGTGGATCTCTGTGAGTTCAAGGCCAGCCTGGTCTACATAGGAGAGGTCCAAGTCAGCGATGCAGAAGCACTTGTTTTAAAACAAGCAACCCAAAACTGCCAGGCTCCTGATTTATCACATAAAGTGAAATAAGCACTCAGCAGATTGGTTGTTGGCAAGTGGATACAAGAAAGTAAACAAACACTTTGTCTTGGTGATTTGGAAGGCAGCATCTTCAGCCTTCAATACCAACAATTGGAGCCTAAGTGAGCTTTTCTGGAAAGATAAGCTATCTTCCATCAATCATCTTCAATTTGGTGCGTTTAAATTTCTTCTTCGTCGTCTTCTCCTCCTGCTCCTCCTCCTCCTCCAAAATAAGATCTGAAAATGTGCCCTCTAACTCAGAAAAATCCAAAGTCTAATAACTTGTGTCATGTAATCCATTAAAAACAAAACAGAACTCAAATATTTTCTTGACTGATAGTGTTAAGGCTTTCTTTACCCTGCTTCACTTTCTCACACACATTCCTACAGCCCTGAAATGGGTGCTAGAGGAGGCAAATGCTTGCAGCACTTTACTTTGGACTGTCATGAGGTCTTGAGCAGGTTGCTTCATCCACATGAGCATCAGTTTCCTTTACCAGCTAGGAGGCCGAGAGTGAGTCCTGCCGAGGTAAGTCTGCAGTAGATTGAGTGAGAAGTGTAGGTCCTGTACAGTTGACTATTCAGAAAAACTCAAGGATGTCCTTAGCTGCATTTTAAAAAGCTATTCTGCAGTCACTTTAGGGAAAAGAACATCAGAGCATGGATCAGGTGTCCAGTGCCTTGAACACCACAAGCGCCATGTCCGTGTCTTTTTTAACACATTTATTAGACAGGAGGGGAAGATCATCTATTTCCCTTCCATTCTATGTATGCACATGTTTAAAGTATATACTTGGTAATACAGATTTGAGAAATTAAAACAAACCTGGCTTACTATAGTCAAAATATAAAAAGAAGACAAAATGTCTTAACAATTATACTAGCCGGCAGCTGGCACACTCGCCATGACTTGAGATCCTGGAGACAACTGCTTCTCAGAGTAGCTGCCAATGCCAACTTTTTGGGTTTTCTTTTTTGCCCTTTTTTTCCTTTTTAGATAAAGTCTCAATATATAGGTCCAAGAAGTCAGAGTATCTCAGGTTAGCCTTGAACTCTTGATCCTCCAGGTGTATGCCACCATATCTGGCTTCTTCAGTCCTTTGGAGAGACTGAGAAGCGGTGACCTTACTCTGATGGTGAGAACACAAACATGGATGCAATAAGCCCCAAAATCTCTAACTCTACACTCGCCATCGGTTACTTTCAGATTATCATCAGCTTTCCTTATCTTTTAGGATTTGGTACCTCTAGTGGGGATGAAGACACGAGACACCATCACTGTGAGCAATCAATCCTGATACAAATAGAAGATGATGCCCACAGCTCCTTGGGGGAGCATTTAAAGCAACTCCAACTTAGTCTGGGTCTTATATGGAGATAGCAGAAAACTTTGAATAGCTACTCACTTTGTTGTCTCATTTTTTATGAAGGAAGAAAGAAATGGTCCCATAAGCAAGAAGTCAAAGGACTTTTAAAAACATTGTAACAAACACCTTAACACACAAGAACAAGCTGAAGGGTGATGCTCTGTGGCAGGCTGCCAGCAGGGGAGAAACAGCCAGGCCGAAGGGTCAGTAAGGAATGCTGCAAAACTGCAGACTGAAAGCCATAGACAAGCATCGCTTTCCTCAGGTGCCCAGGGAAATACATCCCTAACCATGGACCCATATAGCAGCCAAAAATCTATGACAAATGGAGTGAAGCTCAGAAGTAGGCTTATAGTGAAAGGATGGGACTGAACCCCAGAAGGAAGCTCATGGACCCACTCCTCAGGACATTAGTCAAACCACAGGACATTAGTCAAACCAATAAATATACAGCAGGTTTTGTGAGTTCCATTATAACAATAAAATAAAAAACCAAATAAACAAAAACCCTTTGCAGCCTGCGTATGTTATAATCTGACACAAAAACAAGAGTGAAACCAAATGAATAGAAAACATGAAAAAAAAAATACAAACAGTTGCTCACTGAAGTTAAAGGTTCAGACTCCAGCTTTGTTCTAAGTATCTACAACTTTAACAGAATCAGCAACTTTGCCCACAAGTGGATTGGAGGTGCTGCTCTCTGAGTTCGAATCCTGGCTGTGCATTCCTAGCTGTGCCACCATGAATAAGGTACTGAATCCCTCCGTAGTTTCCATCTATCCAAGCGGCTATACCTATACTGAAGAATAAACCATACTGTACATGGTGGTGCTCTGCAAACAGCAAAAAAGCCACTGCGTCCCTGCAGTGTGACAGTGAACCTTATTAGCACGCGCATCTGTGTTTAATGGAAAAGCCAATACCTGAGGTGTCGCAGGCGTGCTTTCCTGTTGAAGGTTCCCTCTGAGGGGTGCTGCGCCTATAAACAATGTGCGGTTTGTTCTGTTCCTCTTCATCCTCTTGCTCATCCACAGACAGCAGCGGTTCAATAAAATAATCTCCATCATGGGACCGGAACGTGCCCATCTGTGAAGAGAGACGAGAAGTTGTTTTTAACACAACTCAGCCAACAGGAGGGACAAAATGACACAAAAAGAGAAATAACCCCAGGTAGGAACAGGGCAGTTTATCGGGCTCCTCCCTGAGAGGGCTGCTGGGTACCGAGGCAGCCTGGAGCAGTCGTGCGTGGCCTATCCTCGCTCTCTGCCACAGTTGAGCGGAAGCGAAATCTTGACTTGATCGCACCTGCTTTCCACATCTACCGTTTCCTTGGTGCTTCAGCTTCAGATCTCTTAGTCCTACTGGTGGCTCAAAGAGAGCATGTTAAGTGCTCAGGCTACCTGTGAGGTCACGGACACTGGTGCATAACCGAGGGACAAGCCAAAACCTTCTCCTTCACATTCTCCAGGTACATGTTGGCCACGGCGCCATCAAGGTGATGCCGCCTGTAATCCTGACGCATGGTCTCCTCCTGTTCCCTTTGCCAAGACAGTGTGGTCACACTCCTCCTACTTGCTCTCCCAGCACCACACTTTTTTTCCTTGAGCAGCTTCCTTATTGGTCAGTTGGGGATGAAGTTCCTTCTCTAAAGGGCAGCTGTGATGGTTAAACAGGATAACACCAGTCATGAGCTTAGGCAACGTCTAAGGCTCTGAACTGGTCAGTGGCTTTTGGTGCAGCCCATTGGTCTTAGGCCAATTTGCTCTAATCAAGCACGATGAAGGACCTTGCAAAAGGCTATTTCCCCTCTTCTCTCTTCACATAGCTACAAGGTTTGCAATTGATACATGATGCCTCAAGCTTGAACCAATGTGAGACCAACATTGAAAAGTGCCCAGTGGGTCAACTCTCAGTGGGGACACAAAACTTTTCTCTCTTCGCACACTGAAAATAACCAGAAGCCTTCTCTCACTTCCTGGGCACAGGGGAAAAGATCACCCCCTTATTAAAGGTATGGGTACATGTACCAGCACCTCCAAATCTGATTAGAGAGTCAAATTGCTGACCTGTGCCTCATAGCTGCTGTACTGCCCCCCAAAAATCTCTGGGATCAGCTCAAGGATCAGAATTCTAATGCACCCCCAGGATTCTCATAAAAGAAAGACATGCAAATTGCCAGGCACTGTTTTCCCAAAGCAAACAGGAGCAGAACAGCCCACGAGAAGTTGTAGTGTAGCCTGTGACAGGTTGACAGGTCACCAGTGAAGCAGCAGCTCTGTCAGCATTCAGTATGCAACTCTGGTGTCTTAAAAGCATAGAGCATGTGAGACCTTGGGAGGCAGTGAAAGGGCCCCGGGACGGGGGGGGGGGGGGGGGCACAGAGAGGAAGTGATTTGTCCAAAGCTGCTCTCTGCAGTACAGGTTGCATTAATGTTAGTGCCAAACCTGATTTTACTTCAGTGTCTGCAAAACAAATTCAGTCATTCTCTTAAGGAGCAGGATTCCAGCTTGGTCACCTATCGTAGAGAGGCCTCGGGGGAGATGGTAGGTCTCAAGGCCCGGCGAAATGGGTAGCGTTGAGAATCATTGGATTGCAGAGGCTTCAGCAAAAGCTCAGTAAATGGTAACAATATGTAGACAAAATTTATTTTATTGTTGGTTCAGAAATAATCACTGGGCCCCAACTTGTCTGTGTTGGCTGAAGTGACCATTTGTTTAAATACATGTATTATGTACATATACACATATGTACTGTCTACACTATAGTATGGGAGAGCAAGGGGTAGATACTCATACACATGCCTAGGTCAGACAAGAACACGCACTGAGAACACAGTGAACATCTGAACAGACGGTGCCTATGATTTTGGAGCAGAGGGGTAAATGCCATGTGAAAAACTATGGATTCTTGTGCCAAAGTAGCCATGAAACAATCCTTTAAGGGGAATAAAAAAAATGTTTGAACATAGCTCAGTGGTAGAGTTCTTGCTTACAAATACAAGACCCAGAGTTCAATTGTCAGCAACCTACACACACACACACACACACACACACACACACACACACACATACACACACGTGCACATGCATATGGCAACACATATACTGAACACAGGAAATTAAGAGAACATTTAGAGAAAGCATAAAGCCAACTACTTGAAACAGAATTTCAGAAGAACAAACTAACATGAAGTTGGACACTAGGCTGTGGGTAAGAGGATGCAATGTCAGGATCTTAAATATCAGCTGTGGAATTTGATACCACTCTCTAGAATTTGAGGAGGTGTGTAGGCTATGTGAACAAGGGCATTGATGAGATTCTGAAGCCAATTAATTGATCTGTTACTGGTGTGTGGCAGGACTGAGAAAAAAAGCTGGAAGAGAAGCAGGTAGATGGAGGTATTCCCCTGATAGTGGTCATGAAGAGGAGGAGGAGGAGGGAGTGGAAGAAGAGGATGGAGAGGAGGAGGAGGGAGAGGAGGGAGAGGAGGAGGAGGATAGAAAGGAGGAGGAGGATGGAAAGGAGGAGGAGGGAGAGGAAGAGAAAGGGAAGGAGGAGGAGGAGAAGAAGAAGAAAAAGAAGAAGAAGAAGAAGAAGAAGAAGAAGAAGAAGAAGAAGAAGAAGAAGAAGAAGAAGAAGACATTCTCTCAGCAGAGGAAAGCAATGTTTGAGGTAGAATTCAGAAAAACTGGCACCTAGCGGGGTGGGGTATAGGGGTGTGAAGGTAAAATGAACAGTGTAAGGTCACTCTAATGAGGGCAGATTTCGGGGAAGCCTCTCTGGGCAAAGTCAGGAACATTGTCACCTAGGGTCTGCCAAAGAAAAGATAAAGAGTCTTGGGCGGAAATAAAAATTCCAGGAGACAAAGAAAGCAGGAAGTTCAGAGCTAGATTAGTGGCCAAAGATACGAAAAACCTAGTTTAAAAACATATGTACCACCCTCCTCCCCTCCCCCGCTCCCAAGGCATGCTGCAAATTACATGCCATGTAAATGGGGATATAGTCCAGAGAGTCTTTAGAGAAGCCCCGATTCTCAGTTCTCATGGAGACCACGTGCACTGTGTTACCATGTAAAACCACCAATGGAAATTAAGGTCCTACGCAGAAAAATATTTATACAACTGCTGTGTGTAGGCGGGGAAAGAGGAGGAGTAAAGCCTGTTTACCAACGAAACACACAGGCAGCCCAATCTAAGATCCAGGAATTGGGGATCTCTTACTTTAAATCAGGGGTGCACTGATTCTCTGGGATCAGCCTCAAGACTTTGCAGCCTACATAGGCGATAACCTCTCAAAGACTTTCGCGCCATTCTAGTGCCCAGGTCCAGGTTTGAGGCTGTGGTGACTCAACGCAGCATCCCCTCCCCTTGCCAAACTGAGGTCTCCGCCTACCCCCCCTCCCCCCAGTCAATCTCAAGGAAGCACTTTGGGCGCCAGGATTCCCAGACTTAGCTGGTGGGCAAAGGGGCTCATCTCCCTCCCTGCAACCCAGCAGGCTAGACCTCCCCTCTTGCCAGTCTTCAGGAGTGCTGCCAGTTTTCAGGAGTGCGGAGGAGCATATGCCAGGATCCTGCTCTTGGTAGGCGAAGAAGAATATAATCTCCAGACATGGATTTTAAGACGCAAGAACCAGCCAGCGAATGTGGCAGCTGAGCATGCGAGTGAGTACCCAAGCCCCTACTTGGAAAGAGGAGGAGGTGGTCGAGGAGGAGAAAGAGGAGGAGGAGGGTCTGTTTGCCAAGAGTAAAAGCACCGGAGACACAGGCTTTTAATAGCCAGTTGTGCGTAATACGCGGTGCAGTGAGCTAGGAAAGCCAGCCGCGGGAAAGTTTCTGCGTCACACGCGCGTGCTAGAAACGCACATCGCTTGGGAAAGTGAAGGACCACCCTAGTTGGGTCCAGGATTGTGTAAGACTCTCAGTTGTCTTCGTAGGAATTGGGGACGGATGCCTTGTTAGTCCCAGTGCAGGCTAAATGGAGGGGTCAGGAAGAGGGGGTGGGGGTGGCGGTACCGACTTAGATCTCCTACTACGTGCCTGCTTGGCAGCGCAGGGTAGTTAGTATTCATTTCATCCAATCATCCTAGAAAAACATGCGCTATACATTCCCATTTGGTGGAATAGCCACAGGTTCCAGAAAAATCAGACTCCTCTAAAGATTACCTCTCCAGGCTCTCTCCCACTACTCTAGCGCCTCCAGCCACCACGCCAGCAGGGTGCAGAGTCGGACTGCAGTGCACCACCCCTTTCCCCCCACCCCTTCCAACCTTAAAGGCCGCCTTAGAGACAGGCCCCGCCCACACTCGCTGCTCTCAGAGTACTTGGCCCACCCTTCCTCTCCCGGGACTAGATCGGTCAATCTGGTTCAGTTTCAAAATTCCTTGCACGTGATAAAAGGCTCCGAGAGGAAAGAACGCGGGGACACTAGGTTATGTACCCGCGTCCACAACCTGAGATACTCCAGCACTCCGGTAGGAGTGTCCAGGAATTGTCAGTTTACGTCCCTGACTCGGGGTGCGCCAATGAGGAGTTGGGTCCGCCCTGCGCTCAGCTGCTCCGCTCCAGGGCGGCCAAGTTTGCTACAAGAAACCACAACCCCAGCAACTTTCTCTGAGTTTGTAAACCGACTTGCAAGCTACACTGCAGAGTTGGGCTGCACACAGAAAGCCCAAGCCATTCTCCTAAGATGTGAATCCTAAAAGATTCATGCACCCCGCTGGTAGATGCCAAATTCCCCGAGACCTAAGCCAGTGTTGATATTTAACGCCAGAGCATAAGCTCAGTAGGTTCAGACCGGGGTGCAATTAAGTCTTAAAGAAGCGGACGAGGAGGCTGGGTGGAGGGAAGGGGCACGCGCCCACTTACCATTCCGGAGCACAGGCTGATGACCGCAGTGTGCTCGGACTTGGTATTGACGTGGCCTTTGTAGAAACAATGCCTAAGTTCCAATTCCTCTTCGGAATACAGCTTGCTCTGGTTCACCCCCGGCTCTCCAAGGAGGGTGACAGTGAACAGTGGAGCGATAAATCCGGTATGGGCGGTGAGATTAAATAGAAACTGCTGGCCGAAGGCTGAGAGTCGGTAATGCGCCTGGGAAGAGGTAGAGGAAGACGAGGAGGAGTCGAAGGCAGGCCAGGGGTCAGAAGCAGAGTTAATGCTTCGTCGCCTTCTTTTGAAGTGCACGTTCGTGGGAAAGGGTTCCCCGAGGGTGTTCACTCGGATGGGAGACGCGATCTCATATTCGCTCAGAGTCTCTAATAATTTCACTGCGGGGAGAAGCAGAGGCAAATGAGCTAATCATTCATTTCTCCGAAAGTTTTAATTTAAAAAGAAGATGGGGGGTTTTGTCCCCAACTTATTCTGCAGCCCCTTCCAGTCAATTCTTTCACCTTCTATCACTGGACAATTTTTTTTTTGTTGAGCGCCTACTGTAAGTAACAGCTGAGAACTATGTCAGGGGCAGAGAATGCAGCATTAGAAGTCAATAAACAAATCTGAAAACATACCATAATTACAGGGTCTGATAAATATCCTGAGTAAAATAAAATGTGCACTCTGGCGATCCCAGCTATTAAGTAGCATTGATTCGAGACGGGGATAAGAAGGGCTTAAAAAAAAAAAAAAGAAGCAGATAAAAAGAGCTAGGGGTAGCCTTAAAATTCTTGCAGTGCCTCGCTCCCTAGTAGTTGGGCTAGGGATGACCCGGAGAAGGGAGAGACTCCAAAACAGGAGGTAATTCTTTCTAGGAAAACGACAGGCCTCCGCTGCGGTGTGCCCGCCCCAGAGCGTGTTCGAGGAGGTGGCGAAGGAGTGTGTGTATGGGGGTGAAGGGGAGACCTTGAGGGTCCAGAGCCACGTTACCTTGCCTCGGGTGCAGCCTGTCCTTGCGCAGGGCCGCCGCGGCTTCAGGGCTCCTCATCTCAGCCAGGTCCGGCACCAGGAGCGTTAGCAGTGTGGCCCAGGATACTAACTGCATGGTGCTCTTCACCCCTCCCCCCGCTTCTCCCACCCCCTCCCTCCTGCCCGCTTTGGTGGCTGGCGGCGACGCGAGGCAACAGCAGTGGAGAGCGCGCGGAACCCGGCGCCCTGCCGCCAACTTTTTGACTTTAGGAATCGCTGAGGTCCTGCAGAGAGGGTCCCGTCTGTGCTTGGCTGAGCAACGCAGCCGCCTGCCGTGAGCTGAGCCGCTCTGGTCGCAGGAGGAGGAGAAGGAGGCGGAGGACTAGGGCTCGGCTGCTCGGCCGCATAATGTCCAGACTGCGGACAGAAGAAGGCGCGGAACGTGCGCTCCGAGGCGCGCCGGGCGCCCTGTGCTAGCCGAGTTAGCCGAGCCGCTTCTTGAATGGGGGGCCAGGGGGCGGGGGCCCCCGCGGGCGCTCAAATACCCTAGGTGCACGCCTCCAGGAGGAGGAGAGGGGAGGAGAAAACGAGGCAAGCGGCCCGCCTCCTTGCAGATCCTGTCCCCTCCTCGGCTGCCCGTGCCAGGACTCGTCGCTTTAGGCCCCTCCAGCTGCCGGAGGCGGAGGCCAGAGGTGCCGGAGCAATCGGTGGCCTTTCGCGTCACCTCCCCGAGGTGGGGTTTTCAGAGACTCCCTGCTAGGGAAAGAAAGCAGCGAAAGTTCTCTCTCCTCTGGAGCTCAGCCACTCACCCCGACTCTACTCTCCCACCTCAGTCTCCCGTTTGGAATCTCAACCTCGCCAGGTCTTGGTGAGGATCTCTCTGGCCCTTTCCCTCCGATGGTTTCTTCCTTCTTCGCTTTCTACTGTGCCTTTTCCATCTCCTTGTTTTTTGCCAGTCTCCTTCATTCCGCCCCCATCTCTTTCCATTGCCTACTAGAGAAAGCAGCCCTGCGCAGGAGTCCCGATCCAACACTTGATCACTAGGAGCCAGATTTGTCACCGGAGTTCCACTCTCCGTTTAAATGCCCCCAAGTCAAGAGTGTTAAAGTCAGGGATCTATCTCAGACCTTGGGTTCCAGCTGCGTTTCAGATCCGCAGTTCTCTGAAAAGTTTCGCAAGAGTTTAAATCAGGTCTTCCCGGGACTTCTGCCCCTGCGGCCAGAGCTTCTACAGGTTTCTATAGGTCCCCTGTCCGCAAAAAACTAAGACGCTTACATTGCAAGTTAGAGGAGGTGGGGACTTGGGAGCCCCCGACTTTACCGGAGATTTGAGGGGAACGGGGTAGAGAAGGTCCCTAGGAAGGCATTCGACCCCTCTATAATTTCTCAATCACTTCTGCTTGCTTTCAGTGGTAGAGCAGGGAAGTGGCCACAAGCAGACACTACAAGTTATCACCTCCTCCCCGCGTCCCCCCCGCCCCCCCGTAGAGTATGCACATTTGAAAGTCAGAACTCTAGAAAGGAAGAAAGAGAGGGAAACAGGGAAGGAAGTAAAGAGGAAGAATTGTTAAACCATGGATAGTTCAAAAGTACCTTTCCCCTCTAGCTCTTAGGAAGAGAGGATGTGCTAATATCAAGGAAAAGGAAATGGCATTTTCAGTAACCGATATGACTAATAAATTTATAATTGCCCAAGTTTCCTAGAACCAGAGTTCATTGCTGCTTGGCCTGCCACTCAGAACTGAGAATATCAAACTTCCTGTAGGAATTAGGAAACAGTGGGCTGGGAGTGCCACCCATCCTGGAAACAATGATGTATACAGTTCTGATGATAGCGGAAAAATGACTTGGCAGGGCCAGCATTTCCTAAAGATGCTGCTAATCCAATTGCTTAGGTACCAGCGCCACTGCAAAACGGCCAGGCATCCGGTACCCCTGTGCGGATGCGCACTTGAAACCTCACTGTTCAGGAGGCTAAGGCAGGAGGTTGGGGAGATCTAGACCAGCCTAAGTTACTCAGGAGACCGTGTCTCAATACAAAATAAAATAACCAACAAAGGTGAATTTCTTCTAGTTGGCCATCTTCCTTTTCACTATGTGCTAAAGAGCTCTCTTAATCATTGAGCCTGGGAGTTGCTGGGAGATCAGACTACCGGAACTGACTCCAGTGGAGCGCTTAAGGCACTTCCGCCACAGTCACTCACAAGCCCAGAGCGTTTGACAGTAGGCCATTCCACCAGGCCTTTCCTCAGTTTTACCTCAAACATCCCTGATTAAGAGTCTGTAAGAGCACAGACATCACCACCCACGTGAGGGGCTGGATGGAAGGCTCCTTAACAAGGAGCACTTGCTGCTCTAATCAGAGGCGCTGAGTTTGGTTCCTTCTCACCCACGTTTGGGTGTTTAGAGTTGTTTGTATCCCCAACACCTGTGCACACATATGCATGCAATACATACATGTAATTAAAACTAGAAAAATCTTAAAACTTACCACCTGAAGAGACACGTTTTCTCGTGGCATCCCTTTGCTTCCCCTCTAAAGCTTTAAGGATGGATTCTGTTCACAGTTTAAACGTTGCTTCGGAAGCAACAGTCCTTTCATGAGAGCTGATGGGAAGAGAAGGCTCCAGGCATCTTCAGTGGGACCCGGCGGTGTTGGCAACCATAGGCTTATGAACCATAGGCTTATGAACTTCTCATCTTCATGGATGCGCTCATCCCTGCGTCAGTGTACTAACCAACCTCAGAAGGTACAGCTATAAAGAAATCTTAAAGTATAACAGAGGAATCTGCTTCAAATCGGGACACCAGAAGATAAACGAGCTTGCCAATTCAGGTGTCAATCTTAAGTAATAAGTCTTTCATTGAAAATTTACCATGTAGCAGACCACAGACTAATACACTATATATAACTTAATTTTTACAACAGCTTTACAAGGTATGCAGTGTTATCTTTTTAATGAAGCACTAGTGGGGGGCATCAGGGCATGGACCTTTAATCCCAGCACTGGAGGAGGCAGAGGCAGAGGCAGGCAGACTTGTGTGAGTTTGAGACCGTCCTGGCCTACAGAGCCAGTCCAGGACAGCCAAGGCTACTCAGAGAAACCCCATCTCCAGAAAAAAAAAAAAAAAAAAAAAAAAAAAAAGTACTTTGCAGTGTAAGCTGATGTGGTGGCATATATGCCTGGAATCCTACCTGTACTAGGGTCTCTGTGAATTTGAGAGCAACTTGGTCTATACATTGAGTTCCAGGCTAGTCAGGGGTAACTATACAGTGAGTCTCTATTTCAAAAAACAAACGATAAACTCATAATTATTATATAAGAAAGCAAATGATTAATCAGAAATGTAGCTAGTTTTGGAGAGGGAGACTTGTACAGTCCTGAAAATTGTTCAATACCCTATTCCTTCCTCTCCTCCCCTTCCTTCCTCCTCTCATCTCCTTTCTCTTCTCTTCAGTGCTGGGGATAAAGACCATTAAACTCAGGCCTAACACAGTGAAAAAAAAACTTTTTGAAACAAGGGCTCGACTGAGTTATTCAGGCTCATCTTGAGCTCCCACTGCATCCCAGGCAGGGCTCAGGTTTCGAACTTGCCATAGTCTTGTGTCACCTTCAAGAACAGCTGAAGCTAGAGGCATGAGCTACCACATTGGGCTCGAGCTTTTCTCTAATGCTGAGTAAGGATAATCGTCTTGTATTTTCATAGTTTTTTCCATAGAACTTAGAACAGTCCTGTACAGACTGTGCTTAAAAGTCCCAAATAAACAATCAAATACAAGCTTCATCTTCAGTATAGATAGGTACACACTGGGAGTGGGATGTGAGGCGTTGGAGGTTGATTATAGAAAGTGGTATTAAAATTATCGAAGTCTGAGAGGGGGGGGGGAGGGAGAAATATAGATTTTAAGTGCCCTTCCCCGCCGCCCCTGGCCCCAAATACACACAAAAAAGTGTTCTCTGAAAGAGCCAGTGCTTTCTGAAGCCATTCTGTGTTAATAGAGAGATAGTTTGGGCCAGTTTTTCCTCTCTGGGTCTCTACTGGAATTGAATGTTACTGTATGTTAAAGTGGTGGTCTTCTTGGGGTGATTCTACATGAAAACTGGGCCCCTGAGGAGTGATGCTGGCAGATGCTGGAAGATTTGGAAATAAGAGAGATTATACCACAAATTATTCCATTTGCCGAAACAAATGCCAATGAAAGAACAGGAGGGAGAGAGGAGGCAAAGATCTCATGAAAGAGAATGCCCACACCCGAAATATACAAAAGAACCAGGTACCAGAAAGACCTGTCTCCTGAAGGGTCAGCTGCAGGTGATGTGAGAAAGATAAACCCTGCACTGGATTCTGGTGAGTGGAGTTCCCAATGAGAAACTGATGGCAGCTGGGCTCTGCACGCCTGTGCATCACCTGCCGGGAGTCAGTTTCTTAAAAAAAAAAAAGTCCCCCCTTTTCCCCTTTATTTTTATGTGTATAAATGTTCAGCCTGTGAGTGAGTGTGTGTGTGTGTGTGTGTGTGTGTGTGTGTGTGTGTGTGTGTGTGTGTGTGTGTATACCAACTGTATGCAATACCTGTGTAGGTCAGAAGAGGGCATCAGATCCCTGGGACTGTCATTGTAGGGGGTGATGCCATATGGATGATAAGAATGGAACGTGTGTCCTCTGCAAGAGCAGCTGGTGCTCTTAAGCAGTGGGCCATCTCTCTAGCCCTGGAAATCACTTATTTGCAGGGTAGAACAAGAAAGGAACTACATCATCATTGTCTGCCTTTCGGGTAATTGACTTGTGTGTATCCTTTTAATGTTATGGCTACGGATGTCAAAGCAAACTATCGTGCTAAAAACACTTCTTGTATCATTAACAATAACAACATTAGATTCTGGGTAACCTGGAGCTCACTGTGTAGATCAGGTTAGCCTGGAAGTTGAAGTTGGCTCTGCCTCCTGACTTCTAGGATTTATAGGTGGACACCGCTATGCTGCTTAAGCCCCAAGTTCTTCCTTTGTGCCACTTGTTTGGCCCTTAGAGCAACTTGACTATTGAGCTTTTATTATCCCCATCTTATGAAGAGAATCAGACAGCAAAGGGCAGTGCACTGCTGAGCATCACAGAACTAAAGAGGACAAAGTAGGTGTGTACACTGAGCTGGGCTCAGCTCCAAAGTTTGCAACTTCCGTGATTTAGTGCATCCTAGAGACATACAGACCTCCGCCTGATTGTCCATGGTCTTTCAGCCTTTATCTCTCACCTGATGAACATGACGTGTAAGAACATTGCTTTTTTCCTTCTAAAGATGAATTTAAAGTTTTGAAAAGTTTCTGTTGAGACTGCCCCAAAAGTCCTTCTTCTGGCTTATAAGATGGCTCTTTCAAACACACATCAGGTCAATAACACAGGTTCCACATTTACCTGATTAGTTATCAGGAGCTCCTCGCTTCCTTGTGGTTTTGTCATTTTCTTTCTTTCTTTCTTTCTTTCTTTCTTTCTTTCTTTCTTTCTTTCTTCCTCTCTCTCTCTCTCTCTCTCTCCCCCCCCTCTTTCTTTCATTTTTCTTTCTTCAATTTAGTGTGTGTGCATGTATGTGTGTGTGTCCTTAACCCCGTGTATGCCACAGCCTGTGTAGGGAGGTCAGAGGGCTACTTTGCTTGTTTTATTTTGTTTTGTCCTTTTGATTTGCTTTTTATTGAAAATTGATTTATTTCATCCTATGTATCCCAATTGCAGTTTCCGCTCCATCTACTCCTCCCCGTTCCTTCCCACCAGGTATCACTTATCTTCACACTCAGAAATTCTATAAAAACACAAAGTTGAAATCCATTATATATATCTTGTAGGGTTAAAAAAAAAAAAGAGGAAAAAAAGATTTAAAAAGTTTTAAATTTATATTTGTTCCCAGGAATAAAGGTGAAGGAGGAAGCTTCTCTGGTGATGGCTGGGCAAAGCCCTGATCTATGAGCACAGCAGAATGTCACTAGGAGTGATTTTTATTGTTACATTACTTTAGTGGAACAGTAGATTTCCCCATAGGTCCCTGGCCTATCTAGTCTCAGGGTCTTGGCCACCAAGCAGTGTCGTCTATGTGTTTCATCTCGTGGAGTGGGTGGGCCTTAACCCAATGTACATACTGGTTGGTTACTCTCGCTAGCATACCTCACAGGCAGGACACCATCGTAGACTGAGGGGTTTGTAGCGGGGGTTAGTGTTTACCTTTCTCCTTTGCCAGTGTGCAGAGACTCCTGCAGGACTGAGACTACTACTAGCCCATCCCAGTGAAGGCTCTGTGTAAGCAGGCACCAGCTCGACATTACCATGTTCAATGAGTTGTGTAGGTGTTGTCTTCAGCAGAGAGCAGCCTATAGCCTTGGCAACAGCCTGGGTTGTTTTGGGGTTCCCATGGCGGCCTTATTGGCTAACAACTCAATTAAGATGTAACCTATTCCTGGTACTGAAAGCTTCATTTAGTGACAAGAGATGTCCATTTGGGGCTCTGGCCCTCACATTATTTGGCAGTTTCATTCAAATTGCGGTCATATATGTATATATTTTAAGAAGCTTTTTACTAGGTTTCTAAACTACACCTCAACAGTCTTTCATTTTAGCCGTCTCTCCCCATGTTTCCCCCTTGTGCCCTTCTTCCCTTCCCATCACTGACTGGCCCTCCTGTTTCAGTCCTCCCCATTTCATCTACCCACAACTACCAAGGGAGATCTATCAGTCTACACTAGTTCCTTATTCTCTACCTAACTTCTGTGGTTCTATGGATTGTAGCTTGCTTATTGTCGACTTGGCAGCCAATACCCACATATAAGGGAATACATATAAGTGAATACATATAGTATTTGTCTTTCTGGGTCTAGGTTATCTCACTTGATTTTTTTTTTTTTAGTTCTATTCATTCATAGGATAGAACTAAAAAAAAAAAAATCAAGTAAAGTAACCCCAGAAAGGCAAATATGATATGTATTTTTTAATGGCTGAGTAATATTCCGTTAATGTACAACATTTTAAAAATCAATTCATCTAGGTTATTTCCACTTTCTGACTATTATGAATAGTGCAGCAATGAACATGGTTGAACAAGCGTCTCTGCTGTTGTGGTAGGTGAAGCATCCCGTGAGCATCCCCAAGAGTGCTCTAGCTGGATCTTGAGGTAGATTGGTTCCCATCTTCCTGAAGAAATGCCACAGATCTCCACAGTGACTGTATAGCTTTGCAGCCCTACCAGCAATAGATGAGTGTACTCCTTACACAACATTCTTGCCAGCATGAGCTATGATTTGTTTTATTGATCTTACCCATTGTGGAGGATGCCAGATAAAATATCAATATAGCTTTCATTTGCATTTCCCGAAGACTAAGAATGTGGAACATTTCTTTAAGTGTTTCTCTGCCAAAACAAAAGAGTTTTCTCTTTTGATTTGACCAACTGTGGTGTCAGTTGGTCCTTTCCTTCTATGTGGACTCTGGGGATGAACCGTAGCGTGATAAGCTTGGTGGATGGGTCCCTTTAACCAGTTGTGTCATCTCACTGGCCCCACAATTCTTGAAACAGCCGAACTTTATTTCCCTGCGAACATTGAAAGAATTTCCTGTTTTTATATGGCAAATCAATTTTAACACATGCACAAAAATGTAAGGTTTTAAACAAGTGATGGTGCCAGATGACGTTTAACAGGTTTTTTTGTCCTAATTACACTTGTGACAAAGCTTAATTCTAGAACCAGTGACTAATACCACATATAATCTTTCTGACAACCAAGGGAAACTTTGCACAGGAGGCAATGAAGCCACAGAAAAGTTAGACAAATTGCCTAAAGTGCACAGCTAGTTTAACTGAATGAGGATTCAAGGCCGTGCTGTTTGATTTCAAAGCCTGTGTTCCTCCACTAGGGCATCATCACTGTGTCTCTCACATGTGTTTATATTTTATCAAGCTTAGTTCAGGATAAATTGCAAAGCTTAGGGATATCGTTCTAAAGAGTGGAAATGTGAGCATTAGCAGGATTCAAATTGAGGGCAATTGGAATCGAGGGAGCCACTGGGAATGTCTCAGGGAGTCAGTCGCAAATGTGTGACACTAGGCATCAGGCCAAGTGTGTGGAGGGCATGGGTGGGCTGCCTTACTGGACTGTTAGGGTCCTGGCTTGTCTGACTTAGAAGACTGGCCTTTGGGAGCACTGGTGGTCAGTGGCTACACTGCTACAACCATTCCTATAAGCCCCTGCTGTCTCCAGCTCTCCCCCAGGGTCTCTAGCTTGTCTATGCTATGCTGTGCTTCTGAATAAATACCACCTGCCTCGGGGTGTAAAAGTGGGGCTGGGTTTTTACTCCTTGTAGTTAATTTGGGGCTTCTCCAAAGAGCCTTTCAAACAACGCTTCAAATTGCCTCATTACGAAGGACAGTGGGAAAGGGGTGGGGGTTAGAAGAATTCCCATAGGAATGTGCAGGTATTTGAAATGTACAGGGTTGTGAATACATCACATGTTACAACGAGACCTGGTAATGAGCTTACGTGGCCTCGGATCAATGCCAGTTGTCCATGGTGTATTCACCATGCATGGCCTCTGTATTAACAGGTACCAATAACGGGATAAGTTGCTTCCTGAAATGTAAGCCTAGCAATTAGTGACTTGTCAAGTCCCATCAGATGCTGGAAAAAAAAATAACTCGCTTTGCAGATATTCCCTCTACTCAACACGGGTGTGACTTGAGCACATTGGTGGCATTCAAGGTAACATAACCTAATCAGCTGCAGCTGCTGTGGGGGCTGTGTGTGAGAGGCACAGCCAGGGACACCAGGAGCCCAGGGGAACGGTTTTCTTTGGGACACCTCATTGGTGGAGTGAGGCATTCCAAAACTCTGGTCACAGTAAGGAGCAACAATTTACCTATGCACACAGTTGAAGTCAATGTTTCTTATTGAGCTTCTTAATCGTGACCATCAACCCACACTCAGGTACACTTTTAGTTTCCCCTCCAAGACACCATTTTGAGCCAAATGAAGGCTGTGGTAGGGAAGCCCTCTCAACCCAGCTTGGCTGTCCTGATGTAAAAGGAAAAGAGCTGCCAAGAGACTGTCAATAAATCAACCATTAGGTAGTTGTTTTAAAGGACATGGAAGAGTCATATGTTCAAGGCCTAAACGTGCCCAACAATCAAGTCACAGTGGTGTTTATCTAACTGTGCCCTTCCATCATAAAAACGAAGAAAAATAACAACTAACTCCACCTATGCTAGGTAGACTAAAGTACATGGCTGAATGTCTCAAATTATAGACAACACATCTCAATGAGATCCGTGGTTCTTCCTGTGCCGGATCTATAGAAATCTCATATGGTTTCTATTATGT